>NW_015091149.1:1270796-1273672 GCF_001431845.1 Calidris pugnax
CCTGCCTCCTGCCTGCACCCTGCCTCCTGCCTGCATCCTGCCTGCATCCTGCCTATGCTCTCCCTGTGCCCTGCCTGCATCCTGCCTCCTGCCTGTGCCCTGCCTGCCTCCTGCCTGCATCCTACCTGCACCCTGCCTGTACCCTGCCTGCCTCTTGCCTGCACCCTGCCTGTGCTCTCCCTGTACCCTGCCTGCATCCTGCCTGCACCCTGCCCACCTCCTGCCTGCCTCCTGCCTCCTCCCTGCCTCCTGCCTGAGCCCTGCCTGCATCCTGCCTGCCCCCTGCCCGTCTGCTGGGAGTCATCAATAAGGGCAGAGCTGTCACTGTGTGCAGAGCATTTTTCATTAACCAACATTGGTTTCATTAACCAGCATTTAATTAGCGCTGTGCCCAGGCCTGGGACCCCATGGGGCTGTGCAGCCCGAGGACCAGCGGGGCTTTACTCCCTCGTGTTTATCGTGATGCTGCTCACGACGGCTGCGACGAGCACAAGGGGAATATGAACATTTGGAGCTTCAGATCCAAACAACAATGCTCTGGGGGGTGATGGTGCTGCCGCCCCCTGAGCCCGGCCAGCGCTGCCCCCACTGATCCCAGTCCCCAGTGCTGCTCCCCTGCATCACCAAATCCAGCCACAGCCAGGAGCGTTCATCTCCCGGGGAACTGGGATGGCTGCTTTTCCCTGCTTTGGGACGGGGAGCAGGCCCACCGCCAAGCACCGTCTTCCGTAGGTGGAATTTTTAGTTCATTGAAAACCCTTTCCCAGAGAAGCGTCGCTGGAGCACAGGCCCAGACACTGGTGGGGACAGTTCAGCCAAAACCACCTGGATTCAGGAAAAAACAAACAATTCTCTGAGCTCCTCGTGGCTTCCAAAGTTTGTCCCAGGCTTCCTGGAAGCGCGGCTCTTGGTTTTGGTTCCCGGGTCTGGTTCCAGCCATTTAGTAAGAAACCCGGCCCCTGTCCTGGCCGGGCTGGGGGGGTGCGTTGCCAACAGCCTCTGCCCACGGTGGGTGATGTCCTGTGTCCCCAAAAGCCACCGACGCTGCGGCGTGTGGCTGGTGACGGGGACATGGATCGCACCGGTGCCCAGCCACCGGGCATGTGGGTGCACGGACACGAGTGCACTTGGGTGGGTGACACACAAAACCCCAATGTGGCTTTGTGGTGACAGGGGGGGTTCCTGCACAAAAACATCCTCGCCCAGACACATCGAGGGCACGGGAGGGTTGGTGACCACCAGAGCCCTCCCTTGGCCAAAGGAGAAGCAATGGCACACGGGGGAGCTGGGGCCCCCAGTCTCCATGCATCGTGGGAAGGGGCAAACGACCCCCCCTGGACCCTGTGGCAACAGCCCCCACACTCCTGGAAGTAGCTCTGCCAAATGCACACACACACACATACACACACAAACACACACACACACACAAACACATACATACACAACCACATACACACACACATACACATACACACACACACACACACACACATACACATATAGACACACACACATACACACACACACATCCCTCCAGCCAAATCAGCTCCCAAGCCCAGCCTGATGCCCCCGCAGCCAGCAGGGCTGGGGCAGATGGAATGGGGGGGGCCCAAGGGAGAGCCCAGGGAGCCCCAACCCAGGGAGCCCCAGCCCGGGGCAGCCATCGGTGCGGGGTCGGGGCGCTGGGCTGGGCTCCAGCATCGTTTGGCGTCGTCCCTGGTCCGGCTGCCGATGTGCTGCGCCAGCAAATTACAGCCCTTGTCTGCGTTGGCTGCAGCCGCTGCCTGCGGCCCCGCGCCCACACGCTGTTTGCACAACCCCGAGCACCACCGGCCGCGCGCCTCCGGTAACCGGAGCACCGGGCTGGCAACAGCCCCGGGCAACACCTCCCGCCCCGGGGGTGGGGGAAGCCACGACACCGGGGACCCAACGGTCCTCCTGCGATGTCGCTGCGGGCAATGCCACCTCCCAGCCCTCCTGGGGAGCACGGGTGCTGCAAACACCGTGAGATGCCGAGCCGTGGCTGGGAGCATCTCCCACCTGCATCCCCTGATGCCCTCCAAAACACTCTGTGGGGCTGGTGATGCCCGGTACGTACTGGCACCGGTGATTCTCAGGGCATACTGGCACGGGCACACACACATGCCATGGGATATGACGAGGACAGGAGCCCTCCTTGGCCACCAGCACATCACCCTGGCATGAGCCGGTGCCTGTCCCTGTCCTTCCCTCAATTCTGAATCCCATCCAGTGTCTCATCCCAGCCTGGTACCACGACCAGGCACGTCCACTGCTCCATGCCACCGTGCGGGGACAGCGGTGACAATCCTGGCTCCTCTTGTGGTGGCACCGAGCAGAGTCTGAGCTGGGACTCATGAGAAGGCACAAAATCACTTGCTTCTTGCCCCATCCCTGCTCAGTGTAGCTCCTCCAGAGGCTTCGTGGGTGCCTGGGTTTTTAAGGCTGCTGAACCCCAAACCCAGTGCGGTGTCCCCCAGGCTGAGGGGACCCTCTCCCTGAGCAGGGACGGCATGGCAGAGCCTGGTGCCACCCCGGTGGGATGCCCAGCGCCGGCCCTGGCCCCGCGGTCTGGGGATGCTGCCGAGCACAGGCAGGGCCTGGCCCCGCTCCCACAGCCCCGTCCCGGGATCTACAAACCAGACGCTCTTGGCTCAGGCAGTTTTTCCACTTCCAAGCGGCTGCGATCCAGCCCCCCCCGCCCTCCCCAGCTCCCCCAGCCCCGGCCTCCCTTCTCCTGCTCCGCAGCCAGCCGTGCCCACCACCCCTGGCACGGGGCAAGCAGGTGCCTCTGGAGGTGGCCCTGCCCCAAGCGGGGGTGAGAGCAGCCCAGGGCCAAACTGCACTTGGGGGGGGGG
>NW_015091149.1:1280832-1283971 GCF_001431845.1 Calidris pugnax
GCCCCCTGCCTCCACCCTGCCCTCCTCCTGCCTGCCCCCTGCCTGCCTCCTGCCCTGAGCCCTGTCTGCACCCTGCCTCCTGCCTGTACCCTGCCTGCCTCCTGTGTGCACCCTGCCTGTACCTTGCCCACCTCCTGCCTGCCTCCTGCCCTGAGCCCTGCCTCCTCCCTGCCTCCTGCCTGCCTCCTGCCTCCTGCCTGCACCCTGCCTGTGCCCTGCCTCCTGCCTGCCTCCTGCCTGCTCCCTGCCTGTGCTCTCCCTGTACCCTGCCTGCCTCCTGCCTGCACCCTGCCTCCTGCCTGCACCCTGCCTGTCTCCTCCCTGCCTCCTGCCTGCACCCTGCCTCCTGCCTGCATCCTGCCTGCATCCTGCCTATGCTCTCCCTGTGCCCTGCCTGCATCCTGCCTCCTGCCTGTGCCCTGCCTGCCTCCTGCCTGCATCCTACCTGCACCCTGCCTGTACCCTGCCTGCCTCTTGCCTGCACCCTGCCTGTGCTCTCCCTGTACCCTGCCTGCATCCTGCCTGCACCCTGCCCACCTCCTGCCTGCCTCCTGCCTCCTCCCTGCCTCCTGCCTGAGCCCTGCCTGCATCCTGCCTGCCCCCTGCCCGTCTGCTGGGAGTCATCAATAAGGGCAGAGCTGTCACTGTGTGCAGAGCATTTTTCATTAACCAACATTGGTTTCATTAACCAGCATTTAATTAGCGCTGTGCCCAGGCCTGGGACCCCATGGGGCTGTGCAGCCCGAGGACCAGCGGGGCTTTACTCCCTCGTGTTTATCGTGATGCTGCTCACGACGGCTGCGACGAGCACAAGGGGAATATGAACATTTGGAGCTTCAGATCCAAACAACAATGCTCTGGGGGGTGATGGTGCTGCCGCCCCCTGAGCCCGGCCAGTGCTGCCCCCACTGATCCCAGTCCCCAGTGCTGCTCCCCTGCATCACCAAATCCAGCCACAGCCAGGAGCGTTCATCTCCCGGGGAACTGGGATGGCTGCTTTTCCCTGCTTTGGGACGGGGAGCAGGCCCACCGCCAAGCACCGTCTTCCGTAGGTGGAATTTTTAGTTCATTGAAAACCCTTTCCCAGAGAAGCGTCGCTGGAGCACAGGCCCAGACACTGGTGGGGACAGTTCAGCCAAAACCACCTGGATTCAGGAAAAAACAAACAATTCTCTGAGCTCCTCGTGGCTTCCAAAGTTTGTCCCAGGCTTCCTGGAAGCGCGGCTCTTGGTTTTGGTTCCCGGGTCTGGTTCCAGCCATTTAGTAAGAAACCCGGCCCCTGTCCTGGCCGGGCTGGGGGGGTGCGTTGCCAACAGCCTCTGCCCACGGTGGGTGATGTCCTGTGTCCCCAGAAGCCACCGATGCTATGGTGTGTGGCTGGTGACGGGGACATGGATCGCACTGGTGCCCAGCCACCGGGCATGTGGGTGCACGGACACGAGTGCACTTGGGTGGGTGACACACAAAACCCCAATGTGGCTTTGTGGTGACAGGGGGGGTTCCTGCACAAAAACGTCCTCGCCCAGACACATCGAGGGCACGGGAGGGTTGGTGACCACCAGAGCCCTCCCTTGGCCAAGGGAGAAGCAATGGCACACGGGGGAGCTGGGGCCCCCAGTCTCCACGCATCGTGGGAAGGGGCAAACGACCCCCCCTGGACCCTGTGGCAACAGCCCCCACACTCCTGGAAGTAGCTCTGCCAAATGCACACACACACACATACACACACAAACACACACACACACACACACACATACACATATAGACACACACACATACACACACACACATCCCTCCAGCCAAATCAGCTCCCAAGCCCAGCCTGATGCCCCCGCAGCCAGCAGGGCTGGGGCAGATGGAATGGGGGGGGCCCAAGGGAGAGCCCAGGGAGCCCCAACCCAGGGAGCCCCAGCCCGGGGCAGCCATCGGTGCGGGGTCGGGGCGCTGGGCTGGGCTCCAGCATCGTTTGGCGTCGTCCCTGGTCCGGCTGCCGATGTGCTGCGCCAGCAAATTACAGCCCTTGTCTGCGTTGGCTGCAGCCGCTGCCTGCGGCCCCGCGCCCACACGCTGTTTGCACAACCCCGAGCACCACCGGCCGCGCGCCTCCGGTAACCGGAGCACCGGGCTGGCAACAGCCCCGGGCAACACCTCCCGCCCCGGGGGTGGGGGAAGCCACGACGCCGGGGGACCCAACGGTCCTCCTGCGATGTCGCTGCGGGCAATGCCACCTCCCAGCCCTCCTGGGGAGCACGGGTGCTGCAAACACCGTGAGATGCCGAGTCATGGCTGGGAGCATCTCCCACCTGCATCCCCTGATGCCCTCCAAAACACTCTGTGGGGCTGGTGATGCCCGGTACGTACTGGCACCGGTGATTCTCAGGGCATACTGGCACGGGCACACACACATGCCATGGGATATGACGAGGACAGGAGCCCTCCTTGGCCACCAGCACATCACCCTGGCATGAGCCGGTGCCTGTCCCTGTCCTTCCCTCAATTCTGAATCCCATCCAGTGTCTCATCCCAGCCTGGTACCACGACCAGGCACGTCCACTGCTCCATGCCACCGTGCGGGGACAGCGGTGACAATCCTGGCTCCTCTTGTGGTGGCACCGAGCAGAGTCTGAGCTGGGACTCATGAGAAGGCACAAAATCACTTGCTTCTTGCCCCATCCCTGCTCAGTGTAGCTCCTCCAGAGGCTTCGTGGGTGCCTGGGTTTTTAAGGCTGCTGAACCCCAAACCCAGTGCGGTGTCCCCCAGGCTGAGGGGACCCTCTCCCTGAGCAGGGACGGCATGGCAGAGCCTGGTGCCACCCCGGTGGGATGCCCAGCGCCGGCCCTGGCCCCGCGGGCTGGGGATGCTGCCGAGCACAGGCAGGGCCTGGCCCCGCTCCCACAGCCCCGTCCCGGGATCTACAAACCAGACGCTCTTGGCTCAGGCAGTTTTTCCACTTCCAAGCGGCTGCGATCCAGCCCCCCCCGCCCTCCCCAGCTCCCCCAGCCCCGGCCTCCCTTCTCCTGCTCCGCAGCCAGCCGTGCCCACCACCCCTGGCACGGGGCAAGCAGGTGCCTCTGGAGGTGGCCCTGCCCCAAGCGGGGGTGAGAGCAGCCCAGGGCCAAACTGCACTTGGGGGGGGGG
>NW_015091149.1:1286606-1286916 GCF_001431845.1 Calidris pugnax
GGGAGGGTGCCGAGGTCGCAGGCAGTTTCTGATTTAATTGGGCTCATTTGGAAGGGGAGCGTTTCCGTACGGCACACGCCGGCACCGCAGGAACACAGCTCCCAGCTGGGGGGGGGGATCCCCATAGACCCCTCGCTCCTCCTCTGCTTTGCTTCCCCCTCCTTTTCTTTAAAGCAACACAAAGATAAAACACACGCGACAGAAACACAGGGAAAGTTAAATACGGTAATTACCTTTTTTTTTTTTTTTTTTTTTGATGATACAAAGGTTCAAGTTTACTTTAAAAGAGAGGGGGTGCTACACGCGAGCC
>NW_015091149.1:1287139-1291619 GCF_001431845.1 Calidris pugnax
ATTTAATTGGGCTCATTTGGAAGGGGAGCGTTTCCGTACGGCACACGCCGGCACCGCAGGAACACAGCTCCCAGCTGGGGGGGGGGATCCCCATAGACCCCTCGCTCCTCCTCTGCTTTGCTTCCCCCTCCTTTTCTTTAAAGCAACACAAAGATAAAACACACGCGACAGAAACACAGGGAAAGTTAAATACGGTAATTACCTTTTTTTTTTTTTTTCTTTTTGATGATACAAAGGTTCAAGTTTACTGTAAAAGAGAGTGGGTGCTACACGCGAGTCCGAAGGGACGGGCTTGGCCCAGGAGGAACTGAGAGAAATCCCGTCGGCGTAGGGAGGGGGAGCCTTACGCTGGAATATGATGGTGTGTAAATACAGCCTTAAACTACAGGAGAGACGATACAAAACGCTGGGAGCCCTCTGAGCTGGACACGGAACGTGCCCTGGTGAGCGCCGGCATCCCCGGCTACCCCAAAACCAGGAGAGGCTCTGTGGCTCTGCCGGTGCTGCCCCGGCTACGTCGGGGTCGGGGGGGGGTCTGGGTGGCCGAGCCCACCGGGCTGAGGGTGCCGCTGCACCGTGCACCCACCGCGGAGCCGCTGGGGAACGGGGGGCAAAAGGGTGTTTCACTAAAACTGAAACATTTTTTTCCCCACTGTGGGCCGTGGCACCCGCCAGCGTGGCCGGGGAGAAACCACAGGGAACACCAAAACCTCCCACTGCGGCCACAGAGCCAGGGGGTGGGGGGGGGGGAAGAGCAAAATCATCTTTGGCAGGCTTGCCGTGGCAGCCAGCACGGCCGTTTCTCACCTAAAAAACGTTTAGGTGAAAAATTTCCAGCCCAGCTGGCTCCCACGGAAGAGCTTCAAAGAGAAAGCAAGGAAAAAAAAAAGAAAGAAAGAAAAAAAAGCTACAAAAATAGTGACAATGTCTCAGCTGAGAACTTTGCGCTGGCGAAATCTGTGGATCCCGGCACTGAGACGTTCCAGAAATTCGTCCCGGTTTTGTCACATTGGCCAAGTTGGAAGAAGGGAAGACAGAAACCATCACCGGCGGCGCCCCGTTCCACGGAGATGGGGAATTTGAGCCTCAGGGGCCACAGGGGTGGTTTTAACACCCCACTAATGACATTTTTTAAATATTAAAAATCTTTGGGGAAAAAAAAAAAAACAACCAAAAACAAAACCAAAAGAAGCCCTTCCTGCTGGGAGGTGCTTTCTGGGCTGTCCTTGTCTCCCAGCCCTCCCCGTGGACTCGGTGCCCATGGGGACACAACGCACACCTGGGGGTGCCCGAGCCCCCGGGACGGGGCAGTGGGGGACAGGATGGGCAGGAGGACAACGCTGCGGCCACCGGCTTTGTCCCTGCACGGGGAATGGGATGGGGCTGGGTTGGGGGGGCAGGTGGTTCCTGGGCCATGTGGGGCAGGCGGTTCCCATCCATGGGGCTGGGGGCTGCAGTGGGGAGGGGGAAGGTCTCTTCTTGCTCGGTGTGGCTGCGGTGCCCATCACACACACATAATTTGGGCAAGACGGAGCCAGGGAGGGCCCCAGGCAGGCAGTGGAGGAAGGGGGTCTCCCTGGGACCCCCCCAGAGGCAGGGGCTCCCCCGGTCCGTGCCCAGGCAGCCTTGGCACAGCAGGACGAGGCACTTCTCCTGCTGAGGTCTGGCACGAACGGCAAGGCACTGCGGGCAGGGGGGCACCGTGGCATCCCACGGGGCACCAGCACGGCTGTGCCAGGGTGGCAGCTGAGCCTCTGTCACAGCTCCAAGTCCCCCAGCCACGACACAGCACAGAGGGGCTGGGGAAAAAGCTGGGGGGGGGCACCACGGGGCGGGAGGGCAGCGGGAGCAGCAGCGAGGGGCGGCAGCAGCACGAAGGGGGGGCTCTCCCCCCGCTGCACCCCAACCCCATTCCCAGGGCAGCATCTGTCCACACAAGTGTCTGTGCTTACGCCGGGGACCCCTCAGCGGCGGTGGCTAGTGGTCATGGCACAGGTGGCGGCGCCGTGCCCCGTGCCGTGGGCAGCCCGTGGCGCAGAGCGTGGTGGCGATGCGGGGTCCCCCGGCACCGGGGAGCTGCTCGGCAGTCGTGTCCCCCTCTCTTCCTCACCTACGCAGCCCCGGGGGCTGTCCTGGCCGCGGCACGGCGCGGGGCCGCCGCGGTGGTGCTCACATGCTGTCCGCCAGCTGGTGACAGTCCAAGTCCCCCTTCAGCTCCAGGAAACCCGGCAGCTTCACCCCCGTCTTGCGGTCCACGCACCAGCACTTGCCCCGCTGCCCGTCCAGCGCCGGGTGACACTGAGGGGACAGGTTTGGTGAGGGTCACCCAGCCTGGCCCCCACGGCCCCATTCCCATGGGCTGCCTGGTGATTGCAACCAGGAGCTCTCATCGGGGCTTTGCCACCCTCACCCCACCCCAGGCGTTTTCCAAAGGGGGATTCCTGAGGGGTGATTCCCACCAAAGGAGCCACAGGTGGGCTCTGCCGTGCCCCAGCACTGGCCCATCCATCCGTGTCCTCCTCCCAGTGCCCCCCCCCGGATGCCCCGTGATGGGTGAGAGCCACGTCATAGAATGGGTTGGGTTGGAAGAGACCTCAAAGATCATCGAGTTCCAACCCCCTGCCCTGGGCAGGGACACCTCCCACCAGCCCAGGTTGCTCCAAGCCCCCTCCACTTGCCCCACTGCCCATCCAGCGCCAGGTTACACTGCAGGGACAGGTTCGGTGAGGGGTGCCCAGCCTGGCCCCCACGGCCCCGTTCCCGTGGGCTGCCTGGTGATTGCAACCAGGAGCTCTCATCGGGGCTTTGCCACCCTCACCCCACCCCAGGCGTTTTCCAAAGGGGGATTCCTGAGGGGTGATTCCCACCAAAGGAGCCACAGGTGGGCTCTGCTGTGTCCCAGCACTGGCCCATCCATCCGTGTCCTCCTCCCAGTGCCCCCCCCCGGATGCCCCGTGATGGGTGAGAGCCATGTCATAGAATGGGTTGGGTTGGAAGAGACCTCAAAGATCATCGAGTTCCAACCCCCTGCCCTGGGCAGGGACACCTCCCACCAGCCCAGGTTGCTCCAAGCCCCATCCAACCTTGGCCTTGAACCCCTCCAGGGATGGGGCAGCCACAGCTTCCCTGGGCAACCTGTTCCAGGTTCCATGTCCTACCTGCTTGGGGTGGAAGTTGCCGTTGCGGTCGCAGTTGGGGATGGGGATGACGTACAGGTCCTCGTGCGTGCGGGTCTGCGAGGCCGCCAGCCTCTCCAGCGCCCGGTGCAGCTCGCTCTGGCACGAGCCCTGCGCCTGCAGGAATGGGGGTTGATGCTGAGCTGGCAGCGGGGCTGGCAAGTGCCCCCACCCCAGCATCCTGGGACCCCCACCACCCATCCTGACCCCCTCCCCAGCCCCGCGGTGCTCACTATGGGCCGTGTCTCCTCGCGGGGGTACGGGTTCCCGCTGTTGCGCATCTTGTTGCCGTTGTTGACCCGCTTCGCCTGCTGCTTCTGCAGGCACTTGCGGTCGTGGATGCTGCAGGGGTTGAAGCTGTTGTTGGGGTGGTCGATCTCCTCCTTCTCTGCAAGGACACAGACCAGAGGGGGCTCAGCACCACGGGGCAGCCCCCAGGGATGGAGACACCCCTGTTCCTCCACAGAGCAGCCTGCACCCCCAGGCACAACGTGCAGCTGGTGCTGCCGGACCCCACGTCACCCTCCCCAGTCCCCACGGGTGTCACCCCCAGTCCTGAGTCCCCTCCTGCCCCTGCCACCTCCTCCCTGCAGCACTGGGAAAGGCTCCTGGGAGTTTTTACGACTCATTAGCCACAATTCACGGGCTTGTTGCCACGTGTCTGTTATTGTAGGGTGGCAAACGCACGCTGCGAGAGCACCGGGCAGTTGGTCCAGTGTGCTGCGTGGCACGAGAGTCAGGCTGTGCCCTGGCCAGCCACGTGCCACCGGGTGCTTGCCCACAGCCAGGGAGCCCCAGCAAGACCCCAGTGCCCCCCAAAAGCTGCCTCTGAGGAGCTGCAGCAGGAACGGGGGGTCTGGAGCTGCACCAGGGTGGTGCTGAGCACCCACCAGGCCCGGGACGGCACCGGGAGCCGCGGCCAGGAGCGGAGCCGTGCTCTGCCACGGGGCACAGCCCCCGCAAAGACATGAAAGAAGAAATTCCAGGAATAAGAAAGCTAATCTCCCGCGGGGCCAATCCCGAAAGGCGGCGCTTGGCATCCTCGCCTGCGCCAGGAGAGCAGCCAAACTGCAATCCCAGATGTTGGCAGCTGGACGGGGCGTCATGAGACCCGAGCTCTCATCCTGATTTTTTAAAAAGCTGCCGGTCCCTCCATTTGGGGCCCATTAACGCTCCGGGGAAGGGGGACGCCCCGAGGAGCCGGGGTCCCACCTGCGCTCGGAGCCACGTCAGGCACAGCCCAAGCAGCGCTTTGAGTCGCAGCCCGCCTGGGCTGTAAGGAAAGCAGCCAGGGCTCCCTGCCC
>NW_015091149.1:1298896-1306725 GCF_001431845.1 Calidris pugnax
TCTGTCCACACAAGTGTCTGTGCTTACGCCGGGGACCCCTCAGCGGCGGTGGCTAGTGGTCATGGCACAGGTGGCGGCGCCGTGCCCCGTGCCGTGGGCAGCCCGTGGCGCAGAGCGTGGTGGCGATGCGGGGTCCCCCGGCACCGGGGAGCTGCTCGGCAGTCGTGTCCCCCTCTCTTCCTCACCTACGCAGCCCCGGGGGCTGTCCTGGCCGCGGCACGGCGCGGGGCCGCCGCGGTGGTGCTCACATGCTGTCCGCCAGCTGGTGACAGTCCAAGTCCCCCTTCAGCTCCAGGAAACCCGGCAGCTTCACCCCCGTCTTGCGGTCCACGCACCAGCACTTGCCCCGCTGCCCGTCCAGCGCCGGGTGACACTGAGGGGACAGGTTTGGTGAGGGTCACCCAGCCTGGCCCCCACGGCCCCATTCCCATGGGCTGCCTGGTGATTGCAACCAGGAGCTCTCATCGGGGCTTTGCCACCCTCACCCCACCCCAGGCGTTTTCCAAAGGGGGATTCCTGAGGGGTGATTCCCACCAAAGGAGCCACAGGTGGGCTCTGCCGTGCCCCAGCACTGGCCCATCCATCCGTGTCCTCCTCCCAGTGCCCCCCCCCGGATGCCCCGTGATGGGTGAGAGCCACGTCATAGAATGGGTTGGGTTGGAAGAGACCTCAAAGATCATCGAGTTCCAACCCCCTGCCCTGGGCAGGGACACCTCCCACCAGCCCAGGTTGCTCCAAGCCCCCTCCACTTGCCCCACTGCCCATCCAGCGCCAGGTTACACTGCAGGGACAGGTTCGGTGAGGGGTGCCCAGCCTGGCCCCCACGGCCCCATTCCCATGGGCTGCCTGGTGATTGCAACCAGGAGCTCTCATCGGGGCTTTGCCACCCTCACCCCACCCCAGGCGTTTTCCAAAGGGGGATTCCTGAGGGGTGATTCCCACCAAAGGAGCCACAGGTGGGCTCTGCCGTGCCCCAGCACTGGCCCATCCATCCGTGTCCTCCTCCCAGTGCCCCCCCCCGGATGCCCCGTGATGGGTGAGAGCCATGTCATAGAATGGGTTGGGTTGGAAGAGACCTCAAAGATCATCGAGTTCCAACCCCCTGCCCTGGGCAGGGACACCTCCCACCAGCCCAGGTTGCTCCAAGCCCCATCCAACCTTGGCCTTGAACCCCTCCAGGGATGGGGCAGCCACAGCTTCCCTGGGCAACCTGTTCCAGGTTCCATGTCCTACCTGCTTGGGGTGGAAGTTGCCGTTGCGGTCGCAGTTGGGGATGGGGATGACGTACAGGTCCTCGTGCGTGCGGGTCTGTGAGGCCGCCAGCCTCTCCAGCGCCCGGTGCAGCTCGCTCTGGCACGAGCCCTGCGCCTGCAGGAATGGGGGTTGATGCTGAGCTGGCAGCGGGGCTGGCAAGTGCCCCCACCCCAGCATCCTGGGACCCCCACCACCCATCCTGACCCCCTCCCCAGCCCCGCGGTGCTCACTATGGGCCGTGTCTCCTCGCGGGGGTACGGGTTCCCGCTGTTGCGCATCTTGTTGCCGTTGTTGACCCGCTTCGCCTGCTGCTTCTGCAGGCACTTGCGGTCGTGGATGCTGCAGGGGTTGAAGCTGTTGTTGGGGTGGTCGATCTCCTCCTTCTCTGCAAGGACACAGACCAGAGGGGGCTCAGCACCACGGGGCAGCCCCCAGGGATGGAGACACCCCTGTTCCTCCACAGAGCAGCCTGCACCCCCAGGCACAACGTGCAGCTGGTGCTGCCGGACCCCACGTCACCCTCCCCAGTCCCCACGGGTGTCACCCCCAGTCCTGAGTCCCCTCCTGCCCCTGCCACCTCCTCCCTGCAGCACTGGGAAAGGCTCCTGGGAGTTTTTACGACTCATTAGCCACAATTCACGGGCTTGTTGCCACGTGTCTGTTATTGTAGGGTGGCAAACGCACGCTGCGAGAGCACCGGGCAGTTGGTCCAGTGTGCTGCGTGGCACGAGAGTCAGGCTGTGCCCTGGCCAGCCACGTGCCACCGGGTGCTTGCCCACAGCCAGGGAGCCCCAGCAAGACCCCAGTGCCCCCCAAAAGCTGCCTCTGAGGAGCTGCAGCAGGAACGGGGGGTCTGGAGCTGCACCAGGGTGGTGCTGAGCACCCACCAGGCCCGGGACGGCACCGGGAACCGCGGCCAGGAGCGGAGCCGTGCTCTGCCACGGGGCACAGCCCCCGCAAAGACATGAAAGAAGAAATTCCAGGAATAAGAAAGCTAATCTCCCGCGGGGCCAATCCCGAAAGGCGGCGCTTGGCATCCTCGCCTGCACCAGGAGAGCAGCCAAACTGCAATCCCAGATGTTGGCAGCTGGACGGGGCGTCATGAGACCCGAGCTCTCATCCTGATTTTTTAAAAAGCTGCCGGTCCCTCCGTTTGGGGCCCATTAACGCTCTGGGGAAGGGGGACGCCCCGAGGAGCCGGGGTCCCACCTGCGCTCGGAGCCACGTCAGGCACAGCCCAAGCAGCGCTTTGAGTCGCAGCCCGCCTGGGCTGTAAGGAAAGCAGCCAGGGCTCCCTGCCCGAGCTTATCCCGTGGCTGGGCTCATACTAGTCAATATTGCAGCCAGGAATGGGAAAAACCTTCCCAAAGCAGGCGGGGGGGTGGTCACGGTGCAGCACGGGTGGAAGCACCCAGGGGCTCACAGCCTCAGGGATGGAGGATGCTGGGGTGATGCCAGGCACTGACCCTTCCCACAGGCAGGCAGGAGCTGGCAGGAGCTGGCAGGAGGGTCAGAGCCACAGCCTCCTGCCCACCACATCCCCGTGGGATCCCAGCCCTGCTCTCCCATCACCTCACCCGGCGGCTGCCCTGCAGTGAAGGGTTCCTGGACCAGCTCCCAGCAGCCTGGCTAAAGTTCACAGCAAAGCCCCGATCAAATCCTTCTCCTTCATTCCTGTTATTTGCTTTTTGTTTAATCTGTCAGTTTTTTCCAGGAAATGGCTCATGCCCTTGAAATTTGAAACACAAACCCAAAGTCTCCAGGACCCCGTGCAGAGCGATGCCAGCCCCGGCGCGCACCAGCCCCGGTGGCACCAACCACGGGGCCGTGGCGCAACACGGGTACCGGCAGCAGAGCCCAGCTGGGGGGCTCAGGGGGGGCTCGGGCAGCAGTGCTCCCTCCCTCCCCGGCCTCCCCCCTGAACCTTTTTGGGGAGAGATGTGAGGAAGAGCCAGGCGGGAGGTCTGGCACCGGCAGGGACCACATGCCGAAGTCCCGGCATCTCCATGGAAGACACAACCAGGAGGCACCAACCGCTGCCCGCTCTGCCCAGGGGAAGCCCTCACCCACCCCCAGCAGGGACAAACACCCCTCCTCCCCCCGCCACCCCCCTTCAGAGCATCGAATCTCTCTCGGCTTAAATAAAACCAGATGCCAGGAACATTTTCATAAGGTCACATGAAACGGCGGTGCCTCTGGGCAGCGAGGAGGCTCTTGCCCGGGCTCGGGGGACAGAGCTCTGGGACCCCCACTCCCCCCAACACAGGGGCCCTGAGCTGCCCCCCCGACTCACACACCAGCCCCAGGATCCCTCCCCACTGTGGGGGTCACTGCAGTCCTCGGGGTGATTTTTCCACCCACCAAGCAACCCCTCAGCCATCCCCCTGCACCAGCCGGATGAGGAAACTCCTCACACTCACACACAAAGATGTGGAAAAAGCAACTTCTGTGGTGCCTGGAGGCCCCCAAACCACCAGCCCCCCACATTGCTCCTGGAGCATCCCTTGGGAAGCACCATCTGGATGCCAGCCTGCCAGTGGGGTGTCCCTGAGCCTTCCCACACCTCTCCACCGGGTCCTGCTCCATTGTGGCCACCCAGAGCATCCCATGGACTGGCCACCATCCCCCTGGTGCTACCTGGGGCTGTGTGGGCAGAGAGAGGCCTCCAGGTGACAAGACAGAGGAGAGGGGGGTTCCCACTTGGCCAAGGGCTGGAAGAAGCCCTTCTCCCTGGTTTGGGATGGAAGTGGGTGCCAAGGGGATGGGGACGGGTGCTGCCCTCGCTGGCTGCGCAGCCCGGCTGCCCCATCCCAGAGGCAGGAGGATTCCTCCTGCTCAGCCCATGGGCAGGAGACACAAACGAGTCATTCAGCATCGCCTTCAATTAACGGGAGCTGCAAATGAGGTTGGTCACGTGCTGAACTTGTGATTCACCGCGCTGAGCCCGAAGGGAACAACGAAGGGCTCCGGGCTCCACCGCGCGGATCCCGTGGGAGGAGAGACCAGGGCAGCGAGCGAAGCCTCGGGACCACAAATGTGTCCGTAGGAGAGGGACAACTGTCAGGGACCCCCACAGCCCCAGCCCCGCTCCCCAGTGCCCCACCAGCCCAGGGGCAAAGGACCCCACGTGCCCCATAAGCCAGAGGGGACACAACCACGTGTCTGCGGCCGACACGGCACATGAGCCGTGGTGAGTCCCAGCACCCTCTGCTTTCCTCGTCTGGCACCCCGGGTGCTGCCTGCGGGTGGTCCTGGCAGCACCGTGGTCTCTCTTGGCCACCAGGGCTCTTGACTGGAGCAGGGAAGTCTGTGCTCGTCCTGCTGAGCGCTGGCCCCGGCGGAGCACGGAGGGCCAGGTCATGGGGGTGGCGGGGGTGCAGGCACCAGGCACCTACTGTCCCTTGGCCAGGGATGCTGGCCAGGAAGGCTGGGCCAGCCCCATCCCATGGGGACACGCTGCTGAGCCCTGCCATGCTCCAACACGGCCAAGCACATCTGCACCTCCCAGCTCAGCGCCCAATGTGAGCCCGATGGAGAGGAGATCAGGATGCAGGATGGGGTGTGAGGGATGCAGAGGCAGATTGTCCCCCGTAGGGACCAGAGCCTCGCCGGGAGCAGTGCCCAACCCGGAGAAACCCAGCTGTGGGTGAAGGCCAGACCCCATCCCGAGGGACAGCTGGGACAGGGCAACAGCCTTGCCTGGCCCCCTGAGTGGGTGGAAGGGGGCAGTGAGGGACATGTGGGGTGGACATCGCCAGGAGCTGCACCCAGCCTGTCCTCACAGCCCGTGCACCGTCTCCAACCAGGGACTGGCCACTGCTGGCCCTCCTGGCCACCGAACACGGGAAGGGAACAGGATCCCTCCCCGCCACTGCTTACAGCAACCACACGGGATGCGCCCAGACATAATTATTTACCCAGCACTAAATCACTCGTCGCGTGCTGAGGAAAAATGTCCTCACCTCTTCCCGGCTGCCACACATGGGTTCAGCCATCACCTCCCCCTGGCACCCGCAGGCTGTGCCCAAAAGCCACGGCTGGAACCTCCCGGGTCCAGTCCCATCACAGGATGCCCCGGGAGCCGGCAGGGCTGGGAGCAGGACACAGGGACCAGGGTCCTGCACAAGATCCCCAGACCCTCAGCCACAGAGAGGGTCTCAGGTCAAGAGAGCAGCCACCTTGCTCCCTAGAAAGCCCCATCCCGTGGGTTCCCCAAATCCCAGGCAAGCGGAGAGGCTCTTTCCTGGCGCTGGAGCAGGGAGCCATCGCCCAGCCCCTCGGAAAGCCCAGCCTCAGCCCAGCCCCCTCAGATCCCAGCCTCTTCCCTGGAATGCGGAGCCCCCCGGGCCGAGCCCCCAGACAAAGTGTTTACTGTACGAGCTGCGCGTTAACCGCTTCCCAGCCGCGCGCCCGCCGCAGCCTCCGCTCGCCCGGCACCCGCTCAGCGCCGGGGGACACGGGCACAGCCGGGGGGCACCTGCTCCAGACACCCCTGCCTCTAAATCAGCATTTAAGTCCCTTCTGCTCACCCAGAGGGGACCCGTTGGGTGCACCAGCCGTGCCAGGGTGCCCTCGCTGTGCCAGGCAGGGCTGCGGTGGGAGCGATGGAGCCTGCAGCCCCCAGCCCCACGCTGGCTGGAGCGGGACCAGGGACCCCTGGCTCAGACATCCCACCGGGAATGTCCTGCGGGGTGTCCTGTCCTCGTCCTGCCGGGCTGTCCCGGGCGAAGGGGCTCATCACTGCCCGTCCCAACCCATATTCTGCCACCTGCGAGGCTGCGGGCAGGCGCGGTGCCCGGCTCCCACGGCCACCCACCCGTCCCCAGCCAGGCCAAAACACGGCGGGGAGGAAGGGGAAAAAACTGCAAGTCTGTTTCCTAAAGGCTCTGGGAAAAAATGCTGCGTTACACGGGGCACAGCCAAAACCAACAGGCCTTGGCAGCGCCACGCAGCCCCGGGCCAGGGAGCCCAGACAGCTCCTGCAGGATGTGGGATGGGGACAGGCAGGGCAGGGGGTCTCCACCGTGGACCCCGTGCTGAGCACTCGCAGCCAACTCCTGTCCCCTCCTGTCCATCCCTCCCCACCATTGGGACACCGGCAGAGCTGTCATGGACCAGCCATGGGAGGAGGGAACGGAGCTGGGATCTGGCCCTCAGGCACACAGGGGTGGACACTGCTCCAGCCCCTTCTGCCCCTCGGGGAACGTGGGGTGACCCCATGTGGGGACACAGGACCCAGCCAGCTTGGGGACGGGTCCCATGGCAGGATGCTGCTCCCCAGCTCCAGGGGATGTGGTCCCCATCACAGCCCATAGACAGGGAAGGGGGGAATGTGGCATCCAGACCCACCGATGGGCCAGCCCCACGGGCCAGTTCTCCACGCTCAGCCCCAAGGGCTGGCTCTGTTCCTACTGTCAAAGCCACAGCACGACCTGCACAGCTCTGGGGCTGGGCTCCCACCCCCAGCTCTGCTCCTGGCACCCAGACCCTGCCCGAGCACCACGGGGGTGGCAGGGGGGCCACCATCAACTCCTGCGAGAAGGTCCTGGGGCAGACAGGTGGGGGCAGAGCCCGCAGGCAGTGGGTCTCTCCAGCCTGGCCCTGCCTGCTGCCCACACCTCCCCGTCCTGCCTGGCTGGGGAAGGACACAGAGCCCCGGCACAGAGCCCAGCCCGACCTGCCAGCGAGGGAAGCAGGTGCCCCGAGGCCTCTTTCCTGTTTCCTCCTGGCAGCGCAGGCAGAGCTGCCGGCAGCATCCCCAGGGAAGGGGGACCACGGGGGTCACCACGCAACGGGAGCTCCCCTGGCAGCTGGGACCTGATCCCAGAGCCGTGGGTGCCCGTGGGACCCCGGCTGCTCTGCCATCCAGGGGCACTCTGCAGCCAGGGCACGGTGGGTGACAAGTCCCTGGGAAGCACCCCGCTCCGACAGGCACGGAGCCACCGGCAGCGGTGGGTAAGGATGGCACAAACATGACCCGCTGGTACCCGGCTGAGGACAAACCCCATCACCCCATCCCCGTCCCACTGCAGGGTCCCGGCAGAGCCCCCCACCCCACAGCCCCCAACTCTTGCCAAGCGAGGGGCCAGCAGGTTGGCACAAAGAGGGGGCTGCTCGGGGGCCACCGCTGGGAAGCTGGCACCCACCCCCTCACCCCCGGGACCGGCCTTACCTGGGGGCTGGAGGCTCTCCTGGATGGCCTCGACGTCGGCCAGGTCGGTGCAGATGCCCTGGCCGTGCATGAGGGTGTGCAGGGGCCGGGGTACCCCGCGGGGGGGGTAACAGCGGAGCCCGGCCCCGCAACGGGCGGTGTAAACCCCGCAAGCGGTTCCGCGGCTGAGGGCGCAGGTCGCGCAGCAGCCGCAGCCCGGTTCCCGCACCAGCTCCGCGCAGCCCTGCGGAGCCTTGCAGCGGGCCAGCCGCTCCTCCGAGCACGGCGGGCACTGGATCGCTTCTTCGCCGCCCACCGGCCCCGCCGCCGCCGCCAGCAGCAACAGCAGCACCGGCGGCAGAGCGCTCCCGGCCGCCCCCCGCATGGCGGCCCCGCTCCGCGCCCGCGCTCCGGCCCCGCTGCT
>NW_015091149.1:1307553-1343042 GCF_001431845.1 Calidris pugnax
GGAGATGACCCCAACATGCCCAGCTCGCTGTGGTGGGCAGAAAGAGCCCCTCTCTCTGTCCCGGGGACACGATTCGCTGTGGCCAGGGGTTTGGCAGAGACTGGCTGAACTCATGCCATGGGACATGGAGTGGCTGGGCGCTGCAGGGAGCTTTGTCCCCCATGCCCAGGGACACGCTGGCACAGCATCTGTGTGCTGGCCATGTCACCACGCTGGCCCTGGTCAGCGCTGGCAAAGCCACCACCCTGTGTTGCACAAAGACGGACGAGATGACCATGACCATCCCCACCACCAATGGGGGACCATGACCATCCCCACCACCAACGGGGGGACCATGACCATCCCCACCACCAACGGGGAACCACAACCAGCCCCACCACCAACGGGGGACCATGACCATCCCCACCACCAACGGGGGACCATGAGCATCCCCACCACCAAACGCTGGCCCTGGTCAGCGCTGGCAAAGCCACCACCCTGTGCTGCACAAAGACGGACAAGATGACCATGACCATCCCCACCACCAACGGGGAACCACGACCAGCCCCACCACCAACGGGGGACCATGACCATCCCCACCATCAATGGGGGGACCACAACCATCCCCACCACCAACGGGGGACCGTGACCATCCCCACCACCAACGGGGACGTGGTGCAGCCTGTTGTGACCATCCCCACCACCAATGGGTGACCGTGACCATCCCCACCACCAACAGGGGACCGTGACCATCCCCACCACCAACGGGGACGTGGTGCAGCCTGTGAGGACGGTGACCTTCACCCTGCAGGATACGGGGACCAGCCCAGCCCCTGTGGCACTGTGGGGCAGGCACAGCGAGCAGGGAACAGCCACGTCCCAGGGACTGGGCTGAGCACCCACTGGGGTTTGCAACCGGGGGACGTGGTGCAGCCTGTGAGGACGGTGACCTTCACCCTGCAGGATACGGGGACCAGCCCAGCCCCTGTGGCACTGTGGGGCAGGCACAGCGAGCAGGGAACAGCCACGTCCCAGGGACTGGGCTGAGCACCCACTGGGGTTTGCAACCGTGCTCCACACCATCTACAAGGCAATTAACGGTTATTAAATACCTGGACATTAGCCACTCCTGGGCCCCACTGCAGGGCCGTGGTGTGGTGCTCGGTGGGGACATGGGGCAACCTCCTGGGGGTGGCCAAAGCTTCAAAGGGACCCCAGGAGACAAGGGGATGCAACACACCTGGGCTGCCCCGAGGGGATCCTGCCCCAGGGCAGCAGCTCCCACAGCTCCTGCTGCTCCCACAGCTCCTGCAGCTCCTGTCCCCTCCCCGCTCGCCGTTGGGGAGGCCTGTCCCCAAGCACCAGCAGCAGGGTTCAGCAGGATGCTCCGTGACAGCGAGATGAGGGGAATCATGCCTGGATGCAGCTCTGGTTGTGCCCAGGAACGTAACACAGCCCAGAGGGACAGGAGCAGGCACCAGGCCCTGTGTGGGTGCGACACTTGGATGGTGCTTGTTCCATTTGCCCTGATTAAACGGGCAAGAGGGAGGAAGGTGGGGAGCAGTGAGCGGACAAAAAGCCACCTCCCCAGTGTCCTCGCAGCCTGGCCATGCACGGGAAGGACCCAGCACATCGCAGCCCCCTCGAGAGGAGCAGAGCCAGCCTGCAACACAGGCTGAGAACTCCAAACTCATCTCACAGGTGAGCAGATCTGTGCTTAAATTGGCTTGAATGTGGGGGCTACTGGGACCGTATTTTCTCTGCCGTGCAGGCGAGCATGGGCATGGGCAGGCAGGATGGTGGGGTGGGTGGGCAGACAGGGTCTATGTCCCCCCTCTCTCCCCAGCCCCTCTTCTCCCCTCCCAGCCAGTACAGGGGCCCTGCAAGGCATCGGCACCCAGAGCCCCTGCCCTGCCCTGCTGCGCGGTGGCCGTGACTCGGGGCAGAGGCACCAGCCTTGACACAGTGTCCAAGCAGGGACCAAACCCAAACAGGTGCCCAGTCCCCGCTGGGGCCGCGGCACCTTATCAGGCCTTGGCAGCGCCGAGCGCCCGCTGGGGAGACTGTTGTGTCTGCGGGAGGAGGCAGCGCTGGCGGCTGGCGGGGAGCACAGAGGATGGGGATGCTCTCGCTGCACAGCCCCTGGGGTTGTCATCCCCCCCCTCCTCTGGCCAGGCACAGCTCCTCCTGACCATCCCAGCACCATCCTGCGTGGTGGAGAGGGGCTGGTGTACCCCACAGCCGTGCTGCCCCCCGCCCCAGTGCCAGCCAGGAGGGTGCTCAGCGCACGGTGTTTGACTCTGGGTGCACAGCACCCCCAGCCCCAGGCGGTGCCAGCCAGGAGGGTGCTCAGCGCATGGTGTTTGACGCTGGGTGCACAGCACCCCAGCCCCAGGGTGTTTTGGGTTCCCTGTACCCCTTTCCCAACCTGTTTTGGGGTTCCTGACGCTGTGGGGGTCAGGGCTGGCTGCTGCTTCCCTACCACTCACCCCACAGGGTCTGGAGCTGCCCCATCCCTGGGGAGAGGCTGCAGGTTCCCTGTACCCCTTTCCTAACCTGTTTTGGGGTTCCCGAGGCTGTGGGGGGTCAGGGCTGGCTGCTGCTTCCCTGCCACTCACCCCACAGTGTCTGGCGCTGCCCCATCCCTGGGGAGAGGCTGCAGGTCAGCGCAAGGCAGGGGCAGGAGGAGGTCTGGGGGTCAGAGAGGGCTGGAGACCCCCAGCCAAGGGTGGCCCTGATGGAGCGGGTGAGGTGCAGGGCTCTTTGTCCCCACAGTGGGACACGGTGACTGCACACACTGCAGGACCCCAACACCTCCCAGGCTCTCGCAGCCCTGTCCCCACCAACCCACTGGTCTCTGTCCCCTCTTGGCACGAGGCACCGGTGGCCGGGCAGACCCCACGGAGCACCCAGCTGCTCTCCCCACGGCCAATGCCCCCTGCTCTCAGCCCAGCCCCTTCCTCCACTCCCCTCCTCGCTGGTTTTACTCCCCATTTCCAGGCAGCATCTCCTCCCCGACCCTCCCTCGCCTTGATCCCAGCGGCTCCTCCTGCCCCCGGCTGCCTTTCCCACAGCTCCCACTGGCCTCCTTGCCCCTGGCCGGCGGGACGAAGGGTGGGTGACCGGGCTGTGCGGGGGCTCAGCCCCCCCGCTGGATGCATCCCATGGGGCGTGGGTACCGGGGCGGGCGAGGGGCGTGTTGGGCGGCGCGGGGGCCGCCGTGATAACAGCGGGGGCCGTGCCAGGGCCATCAGAGCAGACGGAGCGGGCGAACAGGATGAGCCAAGCACCCCTGTCCTGGGCAGCCTGGCCCCGAGGCAGCAGTATGGGGTCCAGCAGCCCCCAGTGCCTCCTCCGCACGCTCTGCATCCTCTGGGTGCTGGCCGGGCACCTGCCCCCCACCACGGCCCAGTGGTTTTACCCCCTGGGCTCGGAGGACACCACACCGGATCCGAGCAGCAGCCCCATGGCCCCCACGGCGCCCACCCTGGACTGGGAGGAAGGTAGGCATGGTGGGGTGGGGGTACAGCTTCCCCAGCACCCCCAGCTCCTGCACCCCAGCAAGGAGGGGGAACCACAGGTTTAAGGCTGGAAGGTGGGGTGTGGGGTGCTGGGGTCCAGGGCTGCTGGTGGCACCGCTGTGGCTGCAGTGAGTGTGGGGGGCCGGGAGTGCTGTGCCACCCCAGTCTCCCTCCGTCGTCCCATCACCCCTCTGCTCCTGCAGACACGGACGCCGGCAGCGTGGAGCCCACGCAAAAGGTGCTGCTGAACAAGCCCCCGCTGGCAACAGCCCCCCGACGCCGGGAGCCCTTCTCCAGGGGGGCAGCGAAGAGCCCGGGCCGTGCCCTGCCACGCACTCGAGGAAAGGTGCCTTTCCCCGTGCAATGTCCCCCCCCCAGAAAAACTCTCCAGCCGCTGCCGAGCTCCTCACCACGTCCTTCCTCTTATCTCTGCCCTGCTTCAACCCCGAGCCACGGCTCAGCTGCCTCTGCCCCCTCGAAAAGGAGCTGTGGCAGCTCCCAGTGTCCCCCCCACGGCAGCACTGGGGCTCAGCCATCACCCAGGGTATCAGGAGGGTCCCTGTGCCCCCCAAGATCTCCCCCAGCCCCACACTGAGCTCTCCCTGTCCATCCTAGCAGCACCGACCCACGGCCGCCCCAGAGATCTTCGAGGGGAGTGCGGAGGAAGAGGAGTTCCTGCAGATCAAGGTGTGGAGGGGACCTGGACCCTGGAGGGGGGGGCTGCAAGGGGCAGCCTGGGATGGGTACCCAGAGAGGGGCTCTGGGAGCCGTGGGCTGGTAGGGTGGGAGGAGGATGATGCTGCAGGGGACAGGGAATGGTGTTCGGGGGGGTCTCGCACTCAGGCCCCCCCTCTCCTCCACACAGCCGACGGCGAAGGCGCTGCCCCGGTGGGAGCCCCCAGCCCCACAGACGGACCCTGCTCTCCAGGTGAGGGGTGGGCACAGGGTGGCCATGCTGGACCCTTCAGCCGGGGGTCCCATCCCACAGCTCATCACTCCCTCCCTCTACAGACCTTCAACGGCTCCGGCTGCGTCTGCCCCGTGCGCCCCGGCCCCCCCGGCCCTCCTGGCCCAAAGGTGCAGTGGTGCCCCCCCAGGGAGAGGGATGAGGACCCACAGGGACCCGCTGGGAGAAATCCCACAGCTCTTTTGGCCATGCAGAACTTTTTCTGCTCTGGCTTCCTACTCTCCCTGTGGGGTCTGGGTTGGCGGGGGACTCAGGTGTCCCCTGGCAGGGGGGCAGCAGGTCCCTGCAGTGGGAACCAAGCTCTGTCTTTCCCCGACAGGGAGAGAAAGGTGACCGAGGGTCCCCGGGGGAGAGAGGCCAGCCTGGGCTCTCTGGGGAGAGAGGGAAGTCCGGCAGCCCAGGGCAGCCTGGTCACCAGGGTCCCCGGGGCCCCCCAGGTCCTCCAGGACCACCGGGGCCCCCAGGACCCCCAGGCGCCTGGGGAGCCAGGAGCCCACCCGCACCCGCCACCCTCCCCGAGGGGTCAGAGAAGAAGGTGGGTGCCATGGTGGGGTGCATGGGCAGACGATGCTGAGGGTGGGTGGGTGATTCTGGTGCTGGCTGCAGTGTCCACCCCGCTGGACCCTCAGGATGGGGAGGGCTGGGGCACATGGTGGGAGTGGGCAGCCCAGGGGAGGGGGACCAGGGGATGGGACGTGGCCATTCACCAACTCTGCTCTCTCTTTTCTCTCTCCCTCCAACCCAACAAGCAGCTGGGAACATCCAGCACTGCGGGGAACCGGGGACCCCCAGGTCCTCCTGGGCCACCCGGACCCCCAGGTTACCCAGGCCACGAAGGCCCCCCAGGGGTCCCTGGGCGGGAAGGGCAGCCAGGACCCCCCGGCCCACCAGGGGCTGTGGGACCACCCGGTTTCCCTGGGCCTGAAGGACCCCTGGGGTCTCCAGGCTCACCTGGGCCAGACGGACCCCCGGGAGCACCAGGGCTCCCAGGACCACAAGGTCCCCCTGGGGTGCCTGGGCACGAAGGACCCCCTGGTCCCACGGGACCTGCATCACTCCCTGGCAAACCAGGGCTCCGAGGGGAGCCGGGATTCCCTGGGCTAAAGGTAAGGGGGTCCCAGCCCCCCTGGGGCTGGAGCAGAGCCCGTGGGGTGGGGATGGATCAGCCGGGCTCTCCAGCCCCTCGCTCTGCCCCCCGGGGAGCAGCCCCCAGCGCTAAACCCATTGGGTGGGCTCTGGGGCTGCCCCAGCAGGGACTGGGGGGGACACGGGGTGCTGACCATGTCACATTCTGTGTGCTGGCAGGGTGAGAAGGGCGAACACGGGCTGCCTGGCATGCCAGGGAGCCCTGGCAGGACCGGAGAGACGGGCTCCCCGGGCATGCCTGGTCCCATGGGGCCACCAGGACCACCGGGGGACTACAGGGTGAGTCGGGGGTCCTGGGGCTGGGGGTGTTTGGGGAGGGGGGCAGCCCCTGCACTCACCCTGGCATGTCCTCTCCTTCCAGTGCGACTCACGCCACGCAGGGCACCGGGGATCGGCCGGGCCACCGGGGCCCAA
This sequence comes from Calidris pugnax, assembly GCF_001431845.1. NCBI lineage: Eukaryota > Metazoa > Chordata > Aves > Charadriiformes > Scolopacidae > Calidris > Calidris pugnax. Next base: position 1,313,581 of record NW_015091149.1, read on the forward strand.
GGTGAGCCAGGGGAGCGGGCACCACGGGTGTTGGCAGCGAGGACACGGGGACAGCGTGGCCACGGCCACCCCCTGGTGCTGGTGCCAAGACCAAGCAGCTCCACGGGGACCCCGGAGCCGGGGTGCTGATCAGACCTCTCTGCTTTCCTTCCAGGGAGAAAAGGGCGACCCTGGAGAGAGGGTTTGTAGCCACGGGCACTGGGGTGGGGGGAGCGGGGTGGGGGGGGTCCCATCCCCACACCCTGCGTGTGAACCCCAGAGCCCCACGTGCTGCCTCTGTGCCAGGGCAGCGCCCGCCTTCACCTCACCCCAGTGGCACCAGCAGAGTCCCCAAAGGGGATGGGGCACGGGGTGGGGGTGGCAAATCACACCACCCCCTGCGACAGATGGAAATGCACGTGTACGCACACCCATGCACACACACGTGCACAGCCGTGCACACAGTGTGCACACACTCCTGCATCCCCACCACCCAGCACAGGCTCTAATCACACCTCCCTCTGCCCCTCACCCAGGGGTGCTGCTACGGGGAACACGGGTGCAAGCCAGGCCATCTCCCCTTCCCTGGCACCGGCAGCCAGTCCGGATCCTGGGTGCCCATCAGCGGGTACCAAACGGTGAGTCCTCAGAGCTCGTGGGGTCCCGTCACAGCGAGGGGTGCCCAGGGACCCTCCTTGCCAGAGCCCAGGCAGCTCTGCATGCCCCACACCACGGCTCACCCCACTGCCAGCCCCACAGGGCTTTGGGATGGAGGGATGGGGGATAAAGGGATGGAGGACTCAGGATGGAGGGATGGAGGATGGAGGATGGAAGATGGAGGGATGAATGATGGAGGGACAGAGGACACGGGATGGAGGGATGGAGGAGGGAAGGATGGAGGATGGAGAGGGGGAAGATGATGGAGATCAGCCCCAGTCTTCTCTCTTCTTTACAGGGCGGCAAAGAGGAGCCAGAGATTTACGGAGCGATCATCCCCCATGTGAGAGACAGGGCCTGGCTCCCATCCCAGGAGGTTCAGCCCTGGGAGGGGAACGGAGAGGGAGGGATAGGGGACAGCAAGGGGGTGTCATAACTGCCCCCCCAAAGGCAGCACGAAAATACCCCAGTCCAATCTCCACACTGCTTTGCTGCAGGGTCTTCGAGGTCCCCCCGGTCCCCCCGGCCCCCCTGGAGCACCAGGTCTCCTCTACCTCAATGTAAGGCTGAGCGCGGGCTGTGCACACCCCTGTGCCAGAGCACACACATGTGTGAGCGTGCACAGCACGAGGGGCTCCCTGCAAACAGCCTGTCTTTTCTTCCAGAGGGTTTACCCGGTCCGTGCCCAGCCGCCCTGCAAGCAGCCGGTAAGTCATGGCCTCACTGTCCCCAAAAAAGACCCTGTCCCCTCCCGGTGCACCGGGAAGGGCACCCCTATGCCCGGTGCCAGTAACGGGCCCCACTTGCCTCCGCAGGGAGCCACCGACACAGGCTGGGCAGCAGGTAAGAGCATTTTTTTGGGCTGTTCCGGGGGCTCCAGCCTCCTCAGAAGCACCTTTTGTGAAGTCTCAGCTCCCTTCCTGGGTGCCACCCTCCACGGGTCCCCAGCACCGCAGCTGGCTCTCCCCCCTGGCTCCCACCACCTCCATGTCCCTGTGGGGCCAGCTCCAGCAGGAGCAGGTAGCCCCTGTGCCGGGGCACCTTGCAATCCCCCTCCTCTCTGGGGTCTCCAGATGCCAACATCCCTCGGACGGACCCGCCGGACTCCCGTGCCGATCTCCAGGTGAGTGCTGGCTGTGACAGCGGGTGACCCCCTCCCCAAGGCTGTCCAGCTGCCCCACAGCAGGTCCCTGAACCCCTCTGTCCCCCCCAGCGCCAGACGTGGGTCTTCAGGTCCAAGGAGCTGATGCTGAAGTCGGGCAGCGCCGTGCCCGAGGGGAGCCTGGTCTACGTGCGGGAAGGGAGCAGCGCCTTCCTCCGGACCCCCACGGGCTGGAGCCGCCTCCTGGTACTGTGCACCGGGGACACTCCTCGGGGTCCCACACAGAGAGGGGGATCCGGGCTCCCACCCTGGCAGGATTTGGTGCCGGGGCAGCAGAGCCCAGGGAGGAAGCCCGTTCCCCCCTAACCCATCCCTCTGCTCCTTGCGTTGAGCAGCTGGAGGATTCGGAGTCGCTCTTCGCTGGTGATGACCCCTCCATCTCCACCCCACAGTACCAGGTGAGGGCTGTGGGCAGCCACCAGCTCCCCTTACGTCCCAGCAAGGGGACAGAGCCCTTCTTTGCCTGCCAGGGGGGGGTGACAGCCCCCCACAGGACTGTCCTCTCCTCTCCATCCAGGAGGCGAAGCGGGTGCAGACGAGAGGTCCCAACACGGGGCCACCCTCGCTGGCCCCCACGGACTCGCTGGTGAGCGTTGCCCTGAGCCCCGCTGTGGGTCCAGCTGTGCCAGAGGGACGTGTCCCACGGAGATGGGCACACACAGAGCCTGGGGTCATGTTGGGATGGGGAGGGTGCTGCATCTGTGGCACCCATGGCACTGTGATGGGTGTCCCTGGGCTGACCAGACCCCACCTTATTCCAGGTCCAGAAGGAGGACGGACAAGAGCTGTCCCAGATCCTGCCAACCACCATCGCCCCACGGATCCCGTCAGTAAGCAATGCCTGGCCCTGGGGGTGGGAGACGGGTGGCCCAGCCTCAGGAGAGGGGGAAGAGGTGCCCTGGGTACCCCCCATGCCCAGCTGGCACCGCTGGAGTCTCACACCCTCCTGGGAAAGGGGGAGACCTCGGTGCCTGACCATGCCCAAGCCTCCCCCCGGCCATGTCTCCCCTCCCAGCTCCGCCTGGCAGCCCTGAACGTGCCCCTCACCGGTGACATGAGCGGGATCCGGGGTGCCGACCTCCAGTGCTACCGGCAGTCCCAGGAGGCTCGGCTCTACGGCACCTTCCGGGCGTTCCTGTCGGCCCCCAGCCAGGACCTGGTCTCCATCGTCAAGAGGACAGACAGGACCCTCCCCATTGTCAACCTGAAGGCAGGTACCCCCGTCCCCGTGGGGGCTGCTGGTGGCAAAGCCCCACAGCTCCTGGTGAGCCTGGGTGGGGGGAACCTTGCCCGGTCCCACACTGGGGCAGCTGTACCCCATCTCTGTTTTGGGGCGCCAGGAGGAACCCAGAGCAAGTTATTGCCCACGTGTGCTCAGGACAAGGGCATCACCTCGTCCCCTGGCTCAGTGCCACCACTTGTCCCCACAGGGCCAGCTGCTGGCCAAGTCCTGGAGCTCCTTCTTTGAGGGCCAGGCTGGTGCCACCCTCCGGGGACCCATCTACTCCTTCAACGGGCGCAACATCCTGACAGATCCCCTTTGGTGAGTCCAGCCACGGGGTGGGCACCGGCAGGGCATCCCCTGACCAATGCACCCACACTGGGAACCAGGCTGGGGGGGCTGCAGTGGGTGTCCGTCCCCCCCACACACCCTTGGTGTCTGCACGGATGCAGGAGCTGGTGCCAAGGTGCCCCCCGAGGGTGTCCCCCAGCCCCTTTTCACCCGCATCCTCCTCCACAGGCCCCACCAGCTGGCCTGGCATGGATCCACGCCGCGAGGTAGCCAAGCCAGAAGGAGGGATTGCCAGGGCTGGCGCAGCTCTGGCACCGGGGAGGGCATGGCTGCCCCCCTGGGTCAGGGCCGGCTGCTGGCCGGGCAGCGACACAACTGCTCCCAGGAGCTGGTGGTGCTCTGCGTGGAGGTGGCCTTTCCCTACCGGCACATGTGGTGACCCCGGCACCGGTGACACCCAGCCACACATCCCAGGGACCAGGGGAAAAACCCCCATGGGCAACCAGGGGGAGAATGGCAGCGCCAGAGCCGTGCAAGAGCAGCGAGAGGATGCCAGGCCCACCGCCGGGCTGTGCCATGCCCATCCTCGGCTGTGCCATCCCCGGTGGTGGCAGGGTGATGCCAGGCTGTGCCCAGCCACCTCCCTGCAGCTCCAGCGAAGGGAGTGCTGTCACTGCCCTGGAAATAAAGACACAAACCAGTTGGTGTTTTGGGTGACGTTCCGTTATGGGGGGGGACACCTACCCAGGACATCACCGGCTGCAGTGAGGGGCAGGGGGGGACACGCTGCAGCCAGCCCAGGGGATGGGGAGAGGGTCTGGAGCCACCCGTGGGCTTCATCCCCGATGGGATCAGCACAAATCGGGGCGGGGGGGGCAGGTAGGAGAAGGGGGGACACCACAGGGACGGTGATGTCACCGGGTTCCATTTCCAGTAACGGTCGGTGTCACCGGGCGCTGGGTCGGCGGATCAACCTCTCCCAGGGCACGGGCAGCGGGGTCTGCCCACCCGGAGCAGCGGACGGAGACAGGATGGGCAGAACCGGGCAGCGGAGGAGCTGGCAGGTCGGGGGACGCGGGCAGGACTGGGATGGCACCCGGTGGCAGCCACCGGCTGGGGGCTTGGGGTGGGCACCCGGGGGAGAGTGAGGGGGGTGACACCAGGGCTGGGGCCTGAAGAGACTCAGGCTGTGCCCCTGCATCGGGGGTGGCACCAGGGCTGGGGCCTGAAGAGACTCAGGCTGTGCCCCTGCATCCCAGTATGTCCCCAGGACCTGCCCAGTGGGTCCCAGCAGGTTGTCTCGACCTACCCAGTAGGTCCCAGTATCACCAGGATCTGCCCAGTGGGTCCCAGTGTCCCCAGGATCTGCCCAGCAGGTCCCAGCGTGTCCCCTGGACCTGCCCAGTGGCTCTCAGTGTCCCCAGGGCCAGCTCAGTAAATCCCAGTGTGTCCCCAGGACCTGCCCAGTGGGTCCCAGTATCACCAGGACCTGCCCAGTGGCTCCCAGTGTCCCCAGGGCCAGCCCAGTGAGTCCCAGCGTGTCCCCAGGACCTGCCCACTACGGCCCAGTGTGACATAAGGGCCAGCCCAGAGGGTCCCCAGGTCCCTTGGTCCCTGCGTGTCCCCCATACGCTGCCCAGTGTGTCCCAGTGTCACCCCGTGGGCTCCCCAGTATGTCCCAGTACATCACACCGCTAACGGCACCGGAGGAGGCGGAGGGCCCCCCACCCCGCACAATGCCCTCCTCTTCGCTTTTCTATTGGCTGATAGCGCTGTCCGTCGCGCAACTCTCCCTTCTGAGTGGCTGGTTTGAATGCGCGGAGCGCCTTGTGACTGGCGGGAGCGAAGAGGGGGGCGCGACGCGTGGCCCCGCCCTCCCGCTGCGATTGGCGGCGCGCTGGGAGCCCGCGGGCGGTGATTGGCAGAAGCTCAACGTAGGGCAACTAAGATAATTAAGGAATTGGAGCATTTCCCTTACGAGGAAAGGCTCAAAGAGCTGGGGCTCTTTAGCCTGGAGAGGAGAAGGCGAAAGGCGCCGGGCGGTTGGGGCCGCCATTGCCTCCGCTCAGTAGCGTCCGCCGCTGCCGCCATGGAGCTCCAGGAGTCCTCGTCGCCTCTCCGCGTGCGTGCCACCCTCTCCTGCCCCGCACACCGCGATCCCCTGTCCCCGCCGGGCTTCGGGATCCCCGCGGCCCGGGCCTCCCTCAGCCGCCGCCGGGCCTCCCTCAGCCCCCGACCGGCCTCCCCTCGCGGCCTCTTCCCCCAGTGCCGCCCCGTCCCCTCCGCGGCCCGGGCCTCCCTCAGCCGCTGCCGGGCCTCCCTCAGAGGTCATGGAGTCCCCTTCTCTGGAGATCTTCAAGACCTGCCTTGATGCCATCCTGAGTGATGTGCTCTGGCCAACCCTGCTTTGGCAGGGGAGTTGGACAGGCCTGCTCCCCCTCACTGCCGCCGTCTCCCCCCTGTGCAGCCCGCCAACGAGAACGTCCGGCTGCCCAAGGGCGATGGCAGCAAGAAGGGGATGTCGGTGGAGCACATCTACCAGAAGAAGACGCAGCTGGAGCACATCCTGCTCCGGCCCGACACCTACATCGGCTCCGTGGAGCTGGTCACCCAGGTGCGGGGGGGTCCGGGGCAGGGCGGGGGGGTCGTGGGGTGAAGCCTGAGCTCCTTGCTCCAGCTCTGGGGTCTCCAGTTCAAGAGAGATGGGGAACTACTGGAGAAAGCTCAACGTAGGGCAACTAAGATAATTAAGGAATTGGAGCATTTCCCTTACGAGGAAAGGCTCAAAGAGCTGGGGCTCTTTAGCCTGGAGAGGAGAAGGCTGAGGGGAGACCTCATCTATGTTTACAAGTACCTAAGGGAGGGCTGAAGGAGGATGGAGCTGGACTCTTTTAGTGGTTTCCAGCAATAGGACGAGGGGCAATGGGCACAAGATGAAACATGGGAAGTTCCATTCGAATATGAGGAAGAATTTCTTTGGGGTGAGGGTGGCAGAGCCCTGGAAGAGGCTGCCCAGGGAGAGTGTGGAGTCCCCTTCTCTGGAGATCTTCAAGCCCCACTGGGATGCCATCCTGAGTGATGTGCTCTGGCCAACCCTGCTTTGGCAGGGGAGTTGGACCAGATGATCTCTAGAGGTCCCTTCCAACTCCAACAATTCTGTGGTGCAGACGAGAAGTCATTAACATCTGTCTGTAAAGCCCAAACATCTGCTTTACAAACTGATGGCCCCAAAGAGGAGGGCGGACCTGGGGACTTACGTATTTCTTGCCTTCTTTTCAGCAAATGTGGGTTTTTGATGAGGGCGTGGGCCTTAACTGCAGAGATGTGACCTTTGTGCCTGGCTTATACAAAATCTTCGATGAGATTCTAGGTAAGGTGACCTGTCTGTTAAGTCAGAGACTGACGAGTTAATAATGGGTGCTGAATGTCTGAGAAACTGGAATTAAATGCATGAACTTATCAAGTGTACTTTTATCTGGTTGCATTGTTGACCGAGTAATGTCTGTTGCAAATTGTCTATAATTTGATGGATGGTGTTCCCTGAATACATTGTTGATTGTGCTTGGAATTATTAGATACTAATGTCCTTCCATTAGTGCTACTGAATAGTAAGCCTTTCATGGGATGATGGTGTGCTCTATTACAAACCCAATTTAGTTCAGCACAAAATTCTGTGTTAACTTGCAGTACTCCTCTTTGTGACTTGCAAAACATTTGCATACCGAGATGATTATTAGTAAGATTGTATTGAATTTTTGCATTCATTCATTATAGTTAATAGTTTGGTCTTGATTGAGAATGTAATACAATAACAATAATCTTTCCCTTCTAGTCAATGCCGCAGACAACAAGCAGAGGGACAAAAGCATGTCGTGCATTAAAGTTACAATTGATGTGTAAGTTTTATTTCACTTCTGGTTCATTGTCTTCCCGACTCGGGAGAGGTAGATCTTCTCTCTGGGGTGCAGTTCTGCCGGGCTGGTGTGGTGTTGGAGGGCTGTGCCACGTGGCTGGTCTGAATGAGACCAAAAATAATTCACTGGTTGTGAAAGGCTTTTCCTTTGTTTGGTCCTTGGGTGGGTTACTGAGTGCTGACTGCTGAAAGGACTGCCCATTGTTGTTTTCCGTTGTGGCTGGTTTCCTCCTCTTCCTCTCAACGCTTTTATTCTGTCACTGAGTGTGGATAGAGGATTTTCATGTCTGGTGGCCCTTTCCTAGATGGTATCTGGAGATCTGAGAATTTTTTGGTTGACTTGTCCTCCCTCTGCTGGCTGTTTCTGCACTTGCTGAGCAGAGATTCGCTCTTGATGAAATGGTGGCCTTTCCCTAGAGTTTTTGTATAATACTTGTTTCACAGCACAGACATTTGCAGCCTCAAAAACACATTTATTTATTTTTTTTTCCCCTAGAGAGAATAACACAATCAGTGTATGGAACAATGGGAAAGGTATCCCAGTTGTTGAACACAAAGTGGAGAAGGTCTATGTGCCTGCTCTTATCTTTGGACAGCTACTAACATCCAGCAACTACGATGACAACGAAAAGAAAGTCACAGGTAGGGAAGACTCTCAAATATGCGCAAATATTTGAGCAGCCTGATCAGTTCAAATGTGTGAGCTGATCTAAAGGAGTGGGGATGCAACATGAAAACAATATTTTTAACTCCTGTTAGTCTGGAATTCTTTTAGATGGTTTTGAACAAAGGTAATAACAAAAATCTGTTCCTTCTAATTCCAGGTGGGCGAAATGGTTACGGAGCCAAACTGTGCAACATATTTAGCAAAAAATTTACTGTTGAAACTGCATCTCGTGAATACAAAAAGTTATTCAAGCAGGTATGAGCACTCCTCGTTTCAGTAAGGTTATACCTGAGATTTTCAAATAAAGACCTTAAGTTTTCATTCCAAAAATCTAGGCGTAACCTGCATTCAGTGCACAGTGCTTGGAAGAAATTTGGCCCACAGTTGCTGTATGACCAGATATCATTCAAATGAATAATGAAATGAGCAGACATAATCAGAATCTAGCTTTTAGCCAGTGGGGTTTTTTTGATTTGAAAATATTTAAAGCTTGTAAATTAGCTTCCTGCTTTTAAAAACTAAGCTGGTGTGCATACGTATTAGATTTGCAACTCACAAATCCTCCTTTTCTCAGACCTGGACAGATAACATGGGAAAGGCCGGTGAAATGAAGCTGATGTATTTTGATGGAGAAGATTACACGTGTGTCACTTTCCAACCTGATCTGTCAAAATTCAAAATGACAATTCTTGACAAAGACATTGTCGCACTAATGTCTCGAAGAGCGTATGATATTGCTGGATCCACAAAGGATGTCAAAGTTTTCCTAAATGGACAGAGGCTCCCTGTAAGTAAGCATTTAAAAGAAATGGTAATCTCTGTGTTTCTCCTGCTGTTTCAACAGTGAGATTTTGTTGAAGCCGTTTTCGTCGTTACACATAGTAAAGGGAAAAATTTGCACGAGTGATTTCTCTACCCACTTTTCAGGAGGATACGAATTAAGTATTTATAGGAGCTGTTGTAGCTGAGCTGTCTGCTTTCATCCGTGTGCAGGTCAAAGGATTCCGCAGTTATGTGGACCTCTATCTGAAGGACAAAGTCGATGAAACTGGGAATGCACTTAAGGTTATCCATGAGGAAGTAAATTCTCGGTGGGAAGTGTGTTTGACTTCAAGTGAAAAAGGCTTCCAGCAAGTCAGCTTTGTCAACAGCATTGCCACTACAAAGGTAACTTCTGCAGTTTATGTAGTCAAGCTAATGCCATATTCTTCATCATCTGGTTTCAAATGTGTGTATGTTAGTGAAAACCACTTAATTTTGCAAAGACTGTGCTTAAAGTTTTACATAGATATGCATCCTTGGATTTTTTTCAATGGAATGACCCCCATGTCTCTGGTCCCATTCTCCGCAGGGTGGCAGGCACGTTGATTATGTAGCTGACCAGGTTGTGACTAAAATCATTGATGTTGTGAAAAAGAAGAACAAAAATGGAGTTGCAGTGAAGCCTTTTCAGGTACAAAGTCAGAATTTCCCCAGCAGGAAACACAACTCTAGCATTATTGCACATTGTATCTACAATAGCAGATTAATTAACGATACCTATTTCCATTATAGACACAATATATATAAAATTGCACATTCTAAAAGTCTCATATTGTCCAGTTTCAGCCAACTAACAATCTCTCTGTTTGACTGGTGTATTTTGTGGTCAGAACACTGTAAGTCAGTGTAGATGCACTAAAACTCAGTATTTGTCAGACAATGCATGTTTAGGTTGAGTGCTATGATTCCTTGACAACCCAAATCGTATCACATTTGTCATGAATGTTCAGTAGTTGTTCTAAATTCTCCCAAGACACTTAGGAAAATTGAGAAACATACAGTGATTATTGAGATTTTCCTCGGTGTGTGATTCTGACAGGCAGATGTCAGAGCACACTGCTGTTAGTGAGACAAGCCTGTGTAACCTGTGATTTTTGTTGTGTTTAACTCCAGGTGAAGAATCACATGTGGATTTTCATTAATTCCTTAATTGAAAACCCAACCTTTGACTCTCAGACGAAGGAGAACATGACTCTGCAGGCAAAGAACTTCGGCTCAACCTGTAAACTGAGTGAAAAATTTATTAAGGGTGTAAGTATTGATGTACGGGGATAATCCAGGTGTCTGTAAAACTGCATCTTATGTTTAATGTGGCAAATACATACTTTTGAAGGAATGTAATGAACTACAGAAAAAGCACGTGAGTTAGAATTCATTGTTAAGGCTTTTCCCACAATTGTTGGGTTATTTTTGTGTTGCAGGCAGTTGGCTGTGGCATTGTTGAAAGTATCCTAAACTGGGTAAAATTTAAAGCTCAGAGCCAGCTGAATAAGAAATGTTCAGCAGTGAAACACACCAAGATTAAGGGTGTTCCTAAGCTGGATGATGCCAATGATGCTGGTAAGTTGGTTCCACCTTTGTAAGCAGTTCATTCAAAAAGATAAAACTTGTTTTTTGGAGAAATGATAGAATTGTCTCCTAAAGATAATGAGAAAGCCTGTAATTATAATTCATCCCCATTTTACAGTCTCATTTACTATGTTTATCCCCATTTACTATGGGCAGTGAGCAAAACCTGTATGCATTAGAAGATATTTATTCTCATTCGATTTTGTGAGTATGCAGGCTTTAATTTCGCTTCTTAATTAGAAAATTGACTTGATTATTATTTTATTTTTTTTTTTTAGGCAGCAAGAATTCTTTAGATTGTACACTTATCCTGACCGAGGGAGACTCAGCCAAAACACTGGCTGTCTCTGGTCTAGGAGTGGTTGGAAGAGACAAATACGGAGTATTTCCCCTTCGTGGGAAAATGCTCAACGTCCGAGAAGCTTCTCATAAGCAGGTTAGTTGGAAAATTGTTATATTCTAGATGTTAAAACAGTGTGGTTTGTGTCATGCAGTGTTTTAACCGCCTCAGTGAGGCCGAATGCCTGGAACACTGCAACTCACAGGAGTTTCTAAACAGCAAAACAACACTGCCCAAGACAAAGCTCAGCCAATGCTATACTTATGGGTAATTTTAGACTTTATTGAGCTACTGACAAGTTTTTATTCCGTGTCATCTTTTCCAGATTATGGAAAACGCTGAAATTCAATGCTATACTTACGGGTAATTTTAGACTTTTATTGAGCTACGTTTTAAGTCTGAAAGACAAGTTTTTATTCTGTGTGATCTTTTCCAGATTATGGAAAACGCTGAAATCAACAACATCATCAAGATTGTGGGTTTGCAATATAAGAAGAACTATGAAGATCAAGAATCTTTAAAGACTCTTCGCTATGGAAAGATTATGATTATGACAGATCAGGTTAGGTTCACAAAAACTAGAAATATTACCTTTCTATTGTTGTATCTAACTGTCTGTATTCCTTTCTTTTTATCATTCTGTATTAGTGGGTCATAATGTCTTTTCAGCCACAAAACAAGCAGATGGGGGGGAATAGCATTACCAAATAACTAAATACTGTCTTTCCAGTCGGCTGATTCAGGGTCCTTGACCAGTCCTTGATCCCTTTTTTCACCAAGAATGTGCCTTTCCTGTTTCTCTTACTTTTCAGTAATTAAACAAGGCGTGGTCGCAGTGGAAGTTAACAGGGTCAGTTAGCTGGAATTACAGAATTGTTTGCTATGAAGCTGACAATTGTCCATTCCATCATGTCCCTGATTAAATATGCCTTTTTTTTCTTTTCAAATCAGGATCAAGATGGATCCCATATCAAAGGTTTGCTGATTAACTTCATCCATCACAACTGGCCGTCTCTTCTAAGACACAACTTTTTGGAGGAATTTATTACTCCCATCATAAAGGTAGGGCTTGGGGAGGTGGTAAGGATGAGGAAGGATCCATTGCTCCAAATCTGCCTCTCATTTCACAGGTAAAATATTTGTTCGTTGTAGGCTTCTAAAAATAAAGAAGAAATTGCATTCTACAGCATCCCTGAATTTGAAGAGTGGAAAAACAGTACACAGAACTACAATTCGTGGAAAATCAAGTACTATAAAGGTTTGTAGAAACTGAAATATGCTGAAATTAAATGATCCAAGTATGAGCATTCCCAGTTCATTCAGTCAGTCCTGCTTCTGCAGAAAGGGTGTCTCCTCCAAGTCCTTTCCCTCCTAAGATACTTTGATTACAAATACATGGGACATAAAATACAGAAGTAAGGACACAATAGCCTCTAAATGGATCAAATCTCAATCAAATCTCCCCAGAAAGAACTAGGTAACCATTCTTTCAGCCCTCTTAGACAATTATGCTCAGTTTTCTGTGCTATTTTCCTTGTGTACTGTTAGCACTGGGAGCTAAGTCCTTACTCCAGAACTGCTTAGTAGAAAGGTGCCAATTGCAGAACCATGGCTGGATGATGAGGAATCATTTCCAACTTGCAATTAGTCATTTTAGGTATCTACAGGGGTTAAAGACAAATCCAAAAGTACCATATGCACCTGCTCACTCCTCTGTAATTCTTACAATTTTTGTGATACTTCAAAATGAGTTGGAAGGTAACCTAAGTTTTCAGTAAGTCGTCTTCACGCTGGACATTTATATCACAGGAACTGGGCATAGCAAAACATCTCTTTGAACTGCAACTTAATTTAAGCAAGAAGTGATAAGGATTAACTAGTCCTGTCTCTGCAGGTCTGGGTACCAGCACATCGAAGGAGGCTAAGGAATACTTTGCAGATATGGCTAAACACCGAATTGGCTTCAAATATTCCGGTCCTGAAGATGATGCTGCGATCACCCTGGTAACTAACACTTGATTTAATTGCTGACTTACTACCTTTGCTATTCTACTGCTTAGAGTGCTGTGTATTTTCTCTTAAAATGCTCTTAAAAGCCTTTGGGCTTGAGACAGTCTCTTTGTTACCAAGGCTACGGCTTTAGTCTAACCAGTAGAAGCAAATCTGTCCCCGGACCTCAGGCCAAGAGTACCCTTTTAATGATGGTTTTTAAATATAGCTCAGAACAAACTAATCACGACAAACCAATTGACATTTTCAGACACAATAGTAAATATTCTTTTACCATTTTTCTGCATGTTCTGCTGCAATTTTCTCAGAGTCTTCCCTTCCCTTTCTCCCCCAGATTTTCTTCTTGCAGAATGGTTCACCAGTGGATTAACACAGTCCTCCTTTCTGTGAACTTCTTCACCTTCAGCAGACATTAACTTTTAAATTCTGAGCTATTAGGCGATGCCAACAAACCAAGTTTTTCCCCAAAAATATTAATTTCCCCCCCAAATCTGCTTTAGTTTTCTGTTACAATGTTCAAAATCCATACCTTTGAACCTAACTATCAAGTTTGCTAAAGACTGGTGTAAATTATGTTCTTAATATATTTAGCTAAAATAACCTTTTATTGCACTTCTTGGGCTATGAAGTCAACCAGTTTAGCATGGTGTTCTCCTGGGTGCTCTTCCTGGGTGCTTGCTTCTTCTCTAGTGGTCCAGTTGGGCACACCACAGAACCTCCTACAACTGAGTTGCTCTTCATTTTGTACCATACAGGCCTTTAGCAAGAAGAAGGTAGAAGAGCGAAAGGAGTGGCTGACTAATTTCATGGAGGACAGAAGACAAAGGAAGCTGCATGGTCTGCCAGAGGTAAAAGGTTTACGTAGATGAAGGAAACTGGTTTCCTGTCTGGGGAACTGGTTTCCCTGGGGCTACTCACTGCTCCGAGTCCCTGCACACGGGACAGTGCAAATGTTTCAGGATTTTGCAGAGAAGCTTCTTCTCTCATGACCATACCCTCTTTGTCAGTTGTCCAATAATTAATTTCATTTTTCACTCTTATCTTTCAAATTACTTCATCAATAGGGAAATGATAACTTGATCAGGGCTGTATGGAGGCACTATTTCTCAAAAAAATGATATTTTGCTATAGCACACTATGAATGTCAGCATTTGAACCGTGTTTAACTAGTCTTACAAGGAGCTTCCATTTCAGTGAAACTAGCCAAGTATGAGCTAAAAACCAGATTACTCCCTGTTAAAATTAAGACAATCTTGCACCTGTTTTTCTTAGGAATACCTATATGGGAAAAATACTAATTACCTGACGTACAATGACTTCATCAACAAGGAGTTAGTGCTGTTCTCCAACTCAGATAACGAAAGATCGATCCCGTCACTGGTTGATGGTAAGTGATTTCAAGGTAGTGACTCCACATAGTGCATTCTTCAGAACTTAATAAGTGGGTGTTTTATGTCACATCATCAGAATCGGGGAACCTGGCAAGTTTTCAGGATCAGAATTCAGAAATCTGTTTTCTGCTGTCCAGGGTTTTTAATCCTTGGATTAAATGTCTTGTTCATTTTGTAGCATATTATTGCAAGTACCTTACTCCTGGTGCAGATTCTTTAGGTGAATAAGTAGTTCTTTGTCTCTAGAGAGCAGAAGGTGAAACACATAGTACGTTAAAATCACAAGGTCTTTTTTTGTTGTTTTTTTTTTTATACAGGTTTGAAGCCAGGTCAAAGAAAAGTTCTGTTCACGTGTTTCAAACGGAACGATAAGCGGGAGGTGAAGGTTGCTCAGTTGGCTGGTTCTGTAGCAGAGATGTCCTCATACCATCATGGTGAAGTAAGGACCTGGCCCAGTTGTACAAAATGCTTTTTAAATGAAAGGCAAAAAAGCCCTTCTCTTGACTTGACAGTTAAGATGCCTCTAAAGCACAATTAAATGTTTGAGTATGCAGAACAAGAAAAATCAGCTTTACTTGTGGCAGATTTAGGCAGATGTTACTGGCCTTTCTGCCTTGGGGAGGAGAAGTTAAGCCCTCTCATATATCACATGATATATCCATATCATATGGACATCACATATCCATATCCGTGCTCTTCTTGGTGTGAAGTTTGCCTTTAGTTTTGTCCATTTAGGGAAGAATTCTGCATTTTGAGCTTTGAACCTTCCTTTGTTGCAGACGTCGCTGATGATGACCATTATCAACTTAGCTCAGAACTTTGTGGGCAGCAACAACCTCAACCTGCTGCAGCCCATCGGGCAGTTTGGCACCAGGCTGCATGGTGGGAAGGACTCTGCCAGCCCTCGATACATTTTCACAATGCTCAGGTCAGCATCAAAGATTTCTTACTCTCTTAAATATCCTTGGCATCTTACTGGACTCAATACTTCTGTGGGGTTTTTGTTTTTGGGGTTGGAGGGGAGGTTCTGCATGGTGGTCACTGTTCTGTAACAAGAATTTGGGCTTAAATTCTCTTTTCTATTCTAGCCCACTAGCCCGGCTGCTGTTCCCAACAATGGATGACAACATCCTGAGGTTCCTGTATGATGACAATCAGCGTGTGGAGCCAGAATGGTATATGCCCATCATCCCAATGGTGCTCATCAACGGGGCAGAAGGGATTGGTACTGGCTGGTCCTGTAAGATCCCCAACTTTGATGTCAGGGAAGTTGTGAATAATATCCGTCGTCTGATGGATGGAGAAGAGCCATTGCCAATGGTAAATAATGTATTTTAAAAACAATGTCTCGCTCCTTAGTTTATTCAGCACATATTTCATGCAAGTGCTTAAAACCAGAAGCATCAGCATAAAGCTGAATCAGGTGTTCTTTTCTGTTTAGATTCCAAGTTATAAGAATTTCAAAGGCACGATAGATGAGCTGGGACCTAATCAGTATGTGATAAGTGGGGAAGTGTCTATCCTTGATTCTACAACCATTGAGATCACTGAGCTGCCTGTCAGAACATGGACACAGGTAATAAGCAGTGAATTTGCCCTGGGAATGTATGGTTTGCCCTATAAAGCAAAATGTGATTGGTGGGTTTTGGAGCTTTTCCTCTCCATGGGTCTGAATTTGAATCTTTTCTCAGACTTATAAAGAGCAAGTTCTGGAGCCGATGTTAAATGGGACTGAGAAGACACCCCCACTGATCACAGACTATAAGGAATATCACACAGACACCACAGTGAAGTTTGTAGTGAAGATGACTGAAGAAAAACTAGCTGAAGCGAATGCAGCGGGGCTCCATAAGGTCTTCAAACTCCAAACAAATTTAACGTGCAACTCCATGGTATGTAATAGGTTTTGCCAAATACAGTTCTGGGTTTAACTCAGAGGCTGTGGGCAGCTGCAGTCTCTGCCTGTAACAAATACTCTTTTGCAGCAACCTATTCACTTTGATTTTTCTGCTGTTACTGGTTTTAAATCAGCTTTCTAAATATACCTTCAAAAGGTCAAGAGACTGGCTTGGGAATGGGCCCAGAGTGGTTTGGTTTTGCCTGAAGGAGTCAGAGTGATCTGAAATCACACAGTTCACACAGACCTTTGTTGTGACAACAGCACGGCCATTGAATGGCTGGATTTTGACAATGTGTGAAGCTGGATGCGAGATGTTTAT
Organism: Calidris pugnax; assembly: GCF_001431845.1. NCBI lineage: Eukaryota > Metazoa > Chordata > Aves > Charadriiformes > Scolopacidae > Calidris > Calidris pugnax. The sequence continues at coordinate 1,329,823 of NW_015091149.1, forward strand.
CCCACAGATAGCTTTAAGATTCAGGATACCTTTACCCTACTGTGTGTTTTCAAGAACTTTGAAATTGTAAAATTGTCTCTGGGGCTGTGCTTGCAAACTGTAGCCATTTCTAAAACAGTGCTAAGGTTTTATAATTTGTTGGTTAATAATTCAGCTGTACTATCACAGCTGTGTTAGAGGTGATTTTCGGTGGGTTTGGAAACGGGTTTTATCATCATTAACGCCCGCGTTCTTTCATCTAGGTTCTTTTTGACCACGTTGGCTTTCTCAAGAAGTACGACTCTCCCCAGGATATTCTTAAAGAGTTCTTTGAACTCAGGCTCCGATACTACAGTTTGAGAAAAGAATGGCTTATTGGAATGTTAAGTGCCGAGTCCGCGAAGCTGAGCAACCAGGCTCGTTTCATCCTGGAGAAAATAGATGGCAAAATCGTCATCGGTATGTGTTGTTCTTGGTTACTTGCTTTATGAAACTGGGAGAAGGACCAGGTGCTGCTGTGAGCTCTGTCAGCACCCCCTCAGCCCCAGACTGGCTCTTAACAAACTACACCAGAGCTTATCTTTCTGTTCCAGTAATGTATGGCAGCAAAATGCTTCACGGAGTACCCTTGGTCTACAGAGCATTATGCATATGTTAATTAAAAACAAGAGACTCGTGCAGCTTCCCTACTGTGCGTTTGACACTGTTTTGAGAGTAGAAATATTCTTTAATAGTTTAGGAATAATTCCTATCTATTTCTGTCTCGGTAGGAACAAAAGTTAAGTGCTTGGTGGGGTTGGAAAGGGGCAGTGTTTTCTATCTAAATGCAGCCTTCTTAAGAACCCATCTCTCTTCTGTGTTATCTCTGTGAACCTCTGCAAAAATATTCCAAATCCTCTTCTCAGTGGGTTGGGGTTTCAGACTAGGAAGGCACTCACGTTAGCAGCATCTGAGCATCATGAGCTAGAAAAAGAAACAGGTCTTTGTTCCCAGCACTCAAATTTTTCAATCAACTTTTCCACCTCCATCTAAAAGGCCGTCTGTATCTCACTTGCATTCCTGGAGGATGCAGCTGGACAAAGTGTCATAAGATGCTTTGTGGTTTGTGTTTGAAGGCGGCCCAGTAATCCCACTAGCCTGGGTCTGTTTGACTTGACTTGGGAAGAGAAATAATTCCCTTGAAATGCATTTTCTTGGCTTTTTGTAATAAGCAGTTCCAAGGCCGACAGAGCTGGTTTCATTTGTATTTGTGTCTCATGGTTGATTGCTTCTGATATCTTAAAAAGGAACAAATTCCAGCTGAAGCATTTCCATTGGTTGGGCACTTAGAGCATAAATGTCCCAGGTGATGCTAATGAGGTGTGGGCTACACCAAAGCCTTTGAGTGCTATCAGGGTGGTTTTTTCCCTCCACCTGCCTGCCCATTATCCTGAAACCTTTTTAATACCATCACACCTCTTTTCCCAAGTTCAAAAACTAGGGCAGGGGAAACAGATACATGGAAATGAGAAAGAAAAATATTTGCAGTGCTCTGGGAGGTGGCCCTGACAGGTACAGGAGCACTGCTGACCTGACAGATCACCCACAAAGTAGGAACTTGTCAGGTGGTGTTTCAGGCTCTTCCACAAGTCCCACCTCTGATGAGGAAAGGCTGGTTTAGAGCCCAGTAGGATGTCGAGCTGCTAGAACCACAGAAATCAAAATGTAAAGCTTATCTGTCTTTCCTAACAGCAATGGGTAGTGGTCACTAACTGACAATCCTGAAATGTCTGTTCACAGAAAACAAACCCAAGAAAGAGTTGATTCAGGTTCTTATCCAGAGGGGGTATGAATCTGATCCAGTGAAGGCTTGGAAGGAATCGCAAAACAAGGTAATGCTTCAGTCATCCTCTCTGAACAGACCTGAACTGGGCCCTGTCTCTGAAGCTCCATAATCCATAGGGAGCAGCACAAGTTGCTTCTCAATTTGTAGGATTCAAGCACTTGTGTATCTGAGATAGGAACCCTAAGACAAGCAAAAACTCAGTCTCTTGTTCAGAAGACAATGAGACAGAGTTGTTCGGGTTTGAGTCTGTCGGGCCAAGTCCCCGTCACAGCAATTTCTGCTCTTCCTTAAGGGTGTCCTTCCTCCCGTGGGACACAGTGGTGGAAGGGCTGTGAGGAAGATGAGTGTTAAGTAGCCTGAGGAGAGAATCTGGACCATCAAGACGGAGAGGCCATACAGAGTAGAGCGAAAGAGATTTGGAGAATTGTTTTTGCAGATGGATTCCTCTGTGCGATAACGTCTGGGGCTTTAAGCTGGGTAACTTCATCATTTCTGAACTGTTCTAGAAGAGCCTGGGACACAGAGGCACATGGAGCACTGTCCAGATGTGATCAATAGCCCTGGCGTTGTGTGTCAATATATTTGTTGACAAGGTCTGTTTTAAATCTACATCCAGGAAGAAGAAGAGGAGGAGGAGGAGGAGGAGAGTGAGAGAGAATCAGCTGCAGCTAAAGGACCAGACTTCAACTATCTGCTGAACATGCCCCTGTGGTATCTGACTAAAGAGAAGAAAGATGAACTCTGTAAGCAGAGAGATAACAAAGTATGTTCCTTCCTTTTCTTATAAAAGCATTGGTATATAATATATATATTTTTTTTTTTTAATGGTGGATTAAAATATGTGACTAACGCTTATCAACTGCTTCCCTTTAGGAAGCGGAGCTGGAAAGCCTGAAGCGCAAGAGTCCCTCTGACCTGTGGAAGGAAGACCTGGCCGTCTTTGTTGAAGAACTTGATGTAGGTCAATGTTGGTGCAGAAGGCTGACAGCCTCGTAGTCATACCCACCAGCACGTCATTGACTTTTTTTGTCACAACAAGGAAACTAAAAATGATAACTCTTCTATCTTGCACTCATCAAGGAGAACAAGAGCTTTCTTTGTCTTCCTGCCCTGGGCTGGAGTAGAGCTGCTTTGGGCCAGGGAATCACAACACCAAGGTGGCCATTGGGAAGTGGTCCATGACCAGTCTTAGTAGAGAAGAGGAGTTTTAGGAGGGCTTGGAGCAAGCACAGAGTGCTGTAGTGCAAGGGCTGTGATGGAGAGGTGTTCTCAGTAGTAGGTTTTCTTTTGTCTTCTCATGGTTGTATCCTTTTCCGCTCACCTCTGCAGGCAGTGGAAGCCAAGCAAGCTCAGGATGAGCTGGCAGGGATTGTTGGGAAACCTCTGAAGGGGGTGAAAGGAGGGAAGGTGAAGGTGAAGAAGGCACAGCTGCCAGAAGTAATGCCATCCCCCCACGGCATCAGGGTGGTTCCTCGGATAACTGCAGAGATGAAGGCAGAGGCGGAGAAGAGATCGAAAAAGAAAATAAAGGTAAAAAGGAACATTCCAAATGCTTAATCTGTCTTTACACTCTCCTTAATGCAGTCTGAAAGAAATGCGAGTTCTTGTTGGCTGAACTGGGCCCGATGAAGCAGCTGTTGAGGGAGAGGGATGGAATCTCAGGACATGGGGAACCCTGGAAATGGTTGTTTGTCAGTCAAAAGGAGAACAGATTCCCTGACGTATCAGGAGATGGCTTAGAGGGAAATCTTTTGACAAGAGCATATATCACAGTGTCAGAGATGGGCTGGTAGCTTAGAAATGAAAAAAGCAGATGCAAGTAAGGCTGTTCTAGGTGTCTTGGGGATTTTATGAATCCTCCAGCGGGCAGGAGGTACAGCTGGTAAATTCACTCCTCTAGAACAGCCTTTGCATTTCTGGTAATGCTTTCAGCCACTTCATGCCATTATTGTTCTCAATATCGAGGAGATAAAGAAGATTTAACTCTTTTTATAGGGCTAGTTGAAATTATGCCATTCAGCCATTGGCAGCCTAGGAAAAAATCTCCCCTCACCTGCTTTGACCTGTGAGAGACACACTGCTCCTCTCCTCCAGCTGGTTCCAGCTAACAGTTTTTCCAAATAACTTGCACTGTTGTTTTTATCCCACCCTGTTGAGTTCTGCATCCTCAACACGCCCCGGAGCCGTACCATCAGCACAGGGAGGCTGTACCAAAGAGCTCTCAGCAGTGGGGACAAAAGTTCCTGTTTTTGTTAATGTTGGATTTTTGCATTTTAAGTCACCTGATGTGGGGATGGATCCTGTCTGATGGACTTGGCCGTCATCAATTTTACAGGCAGTTTGTGTCACAAGTTCAGATTCTTGTCCCAATAACTTTTACACATCTTGAATAAGCAGCTCCTTTCTACATCACTCTGTGCCTCTTCTGGTGGAGTGAGCAGATTTACCATCCTCTCTGTATCTGCTTGTCCCTTCAGAGCGAAAAAAATGAATTTGATGAGAATCAAGAAGAAAACGCATCAGGAGACAAAGAACCTTCAGGCCTTAAGCAGAGATTAGCAAAGAAACGTAATGCTGAGCAAGGTAAATGCTTTTCTGTGTTATTCCATCAATGGAAAGGGAGGGGAAGGGCTGTAAATTTGGTTATCTGACCTCTTCCTGAAGTGATGAGTAACATGGAGGATCAGTATTTTTGGAAAAACTAGATGTGAGACAAAGTGATCCCCGATGACAGTCCAGCGGGATGGATTGCTGTTTCTCTTCCATGTTTAAGCCAGAATCCCCTGCGTTTAGTGGGGTGTTTCTAAGTTGAGCCTGGAGTGCAGGGGGAAGTTTGCTGCTTCATCCCTCCTCCCCGTGTTTTTCAGGTGCGAGGAAACAGACCACTCTGCCCTTTAAGCCATTGAAGAAAATGAAGAAGCGAAACCCTTGGTCTGACTCAGGGTCTGACTCAGAGTCTGATTTTGAAGCTCCTCCTCAGAGAGAGAAGGTGGTTCGTCAGGCAGCAGGTGAGCAATGACCTGAAGGCAGGATGGGGGCCAGCCATGGAGGAGAAAATCCAACAGAGCCCAAGATCTACATTGGAAATAATTTTTAACAGGCTTATTTATTTTATTGTGTATAACAAGTCAATATTTTTACCATTGGAACAGATTGTCAGAATGCTTTTCAGGGAAAAGCAGAAGTGGGCAACCAGAGAAATAAGGTTATTGGTTTTAATTGCACAACAAATGTGTTGGTGGTAAACGAGCCTGGGATACGCACGCGCTTTGGAGTCTGTTCACTGGCAGTCTCAGAATCTGCTTGTTTTTATTCACATCTTTATTTTTTAATAACTGCAGCTAAAATATTGAAAAAGAAACGGAGCTGCATGTTGCCAAATGTGTAAAATAACACATCTGTGTCCTTTCATCAGCCAAAGTCAAGACTATAATCAGTTCGGACTCGGATGAAAATCTCTCCAACTCAGAGGAGGAGTCTGAATTTCAGGCCGACAGCGAAGGCAACACCGACTCCGACACGAGCTTGAAAGAAAAACCTGCTCCCAAGCCCAAAGCGGCTCCAAAGTGAGTCTTTTCCCACAGAGGCACTGGAATTAGAGCTTCTAGTGTTAATGCTGTAGAGTAATTAATAGCTCTCTTTCTTCAGTGCACCTATTTAGTGTGTCGTAAGTTGAAAAACTACTTGGGGTTTTGTATTCCAGGGGAACCACCGAAAAAGCAGCTAAAGCTCCCAAGCCAAAGCCCGAGCAAAGCACTGTCCCTGGTGAGTACAGGACGTCCAAAACCCTGCTGATTTTCCCAAAATCCCAGGAGATTGCACTGGGATTTCTGGTCAGGGCTTGACGCTGACGGGGCAGACATGGGTCACGAGATCTCACCTAGAAGCTGTGATGGTGGGGCACAGGCTGGCTGGTTCTAACATGAATCTGTGATTAATCCTGTTTTCATAGTCATTCTTTTTATAAAGTGGATCAAAACTCTTCTGCTCTAATGTTTATAGCCAGAGTAGATAATTTGACTGTTTTAAACTTCCTTTCTGCTTTCTTTGTTCAGTTCAAGCCCAAGAAGTTGCTGATGAGAACCCGAGTGAAGCTCCTGCAGATCCTCCTGTCCCTGTGCCTCAGAGGAAGGCCGGGTCCAAAAAACCTGCTGCAGCCAAGAAGGCCAGTGCCACTAAGGGTAAGGTGACATTTAGTAAGATCATGTTTAGTTATCAATTATTATTCCTGTGGGAAACAAATCCGGGTGATTTTTACTGGGCAGTCAGAGGCCCAAATAACTTGAGCTTTCATTTCAGGAAAGGCTTGAGGTTTGTGGCAGAGGCTGCCTCGTTGTTGTCATTTTTCAAGCAGTCTGTTTCCAAACATATCATGTTCTAGTTCATGTCAGACATGCTCGAAGGGAAGGAATTTTAGTTTGGGAACAGGAAAAGTGAATGCTTCCTACAGCACTATGTAATACTTGGCAGGAATCATCCAAGAGGAATTTGTGTCTTGCAGTCAATGTTCTACTTCGTGTCTTTGGGGGAAGGAAGCTTCTTGGTCTCCCTCTTCCCAGGCAGGAGCAAACCTTCTCTGGGGTAGCGTGGTCTATTTAGTGCTACCTTGACCTCATAAATATGTGGCATTTGACTCAGGTTTTTTAAACTTTACTGCCCAGAGTCTCTGTCAAACTTTGCAAGCAGTTCTGCATATCCCATCTCGGGCGGGTTTTGGTCCCAGCAGTGTATGTAGCAGGATGTTATTTCACAGCAAAAGAGCCATTTCTTCCACTTCTAAATTGAGAAAAGCTGAAATTCCTGAATTTGAGGCTAACTTGGAGAAATACTTTAAGATGCTCATAAAAAAATATCAAAATATAGGTAAGAACAAACCCCAGGAGTGACTCTTTGGTGCAGACAGTAAATTCATTCCTTCCCTGTGCAGAAATTTCGAAGGTCCCGGGTTGGTTCTGCAGCCTTGAGAGTTTCAGGACTTTCCAATCTGAAAATAGTCTGTAAATTTCTTTGGGTACATTTTAATCTCATCCTCGGAACGCAGTGGGACCGAGCAGATAAACAACCTCCTCTCTCATCATCTGGGTCAAGAGCAACCTTTGGGGAAAACCCCTCTCGGAGTGAGAATGACCTGTGTGGGGTTGTAGGAGTCATTCACCAGCTGCAGATGAGCCAGAGAGGCAGGAAAAATGCGGGTTTAAGGGTTTTGTGGTTCCCTTTCAGATCACCAGCCCTCCATCCTGGAGGTTCTGGCCAAGAAAAAGGCTGCCCCCAAACCCAGCAAGGCAGCGGCGGCGAAGGAGGCGGCTCCGGATGCGGAGGCCAAAGGAGCAGGTGGCAAGAAGCCTGGCCAGGCCAAGGGGAGGAAAGTCCTCAAAAGGCAGCCCAGCTCCTTGGATTCCAATTCAGATTCAGATTCGGATTTTGGGTTGAAACCTTCCAAATCAGTCGCAGCGAAGGTTTGTACTTGCCACTGTCAGAGCCAGGGGGATGCAAGGGGTCGGTGTTGGGTTTTTGGGCAGAAAAAGTCTGGGAGAGGTAGAACCTCCCCTGTGCTCCCCACCCTTACTGCTGGGGGTGGGAAGGGGGGCTCGGGGCACCCGGATCTATCCCAGAGTGTCAGTTTGGCCTCTTTAGTCCCAGCAGCCACCTTCCCTGTGACACCGAGGTGTGTTTTGTGCTGATGGAGTGGTCCCTGTTCCCACTTGGATTCGTGTTTCACTTCTTGACTGTGCTTTTCCCTCAGAAATCCAAGCTGGAGGATGATGACAGCTTCACCCTCGATTGTGCAGAGAGCCCCGTCGCAGCCGTGCCCCGCACCAGGCCCGGGCGTCTCAAAAAGCCTGTCCAGTACTTGGAGGAGTCTGATGAAGATGATATTTTTTGAATTTTTATGAAGATTTTAACCTGCTGATCCATAATCCAGGAACCAGCCTTCAGCAGAGCCCCGGGACAAGCTGCCACCCAAGAGCAGCAGCCCCAACTGGGAAATCTTTTCACTGAATTTAAGCTACTCCACAAATGTTTGGTACAAGTGACTACGGCTCTATTTTTCTTGGTTTTAAATAAGTTAGATTTGTTTAAACAGGAAACTACCCCCCCCCTTTTCTCGTGAAGGCTGGAGCCGTGAGCCCAGCCTAGTGCTGATGCACTTCCCTCTTCCCCAGGAGCTACCTGGAGTTGTTTCATACTTTGTGGTCGTTTTAAACTTTAGAACTTATCAAATCCTTTAAAATACCCTCTCGCATAGATACCTTCCTCTTTAGATAGCTTAAAAATTGATAAAACACGTAAGCTTTTAACTCAGCAGGGGGAGAACCCCCAACGCTGGTGTTTTCCTCTCTCTTCTGGGGCCCTTTCTGCCTGTGCAGGTCCCCGTTGCTCAACCTCCACCACGTTGGGTTTTAGCCTTTGGGGTTTTTAGATTTGGGTTGAGGAAAAGGCAGCTTTGTGCAGACTTGTCTCCGCCTGCCAGTTTTATCTCCTCGTCCCGCTGCCAGGAACCCCCGTGTGCAGCCCAGAGGTCATCTCCGGGTAAGATGTTCTGGCTGCCAGATCTTGGTGCTGGTGAAGAGCCAAAGGGCATGTCCCTGTTGTGGGATGGGACAGAGGGACAGAGGCAGGACAGACAGTGGCCATCCCGGGCTCTCTGCAGGAAAAGCCAGTTGGTTACTCCCAACACGAAGCTTCTCCTGCCCTTTCCTTCCTGGGGACAAACCCCCTGAGCTCCCCCACACTCCTGGAGGAGGAATGTGGTCCTTTGTGAGGTGGGACCTCTTTGTCACAGAGTGGTCAGACCTTCCAGCGCTCAAGTTCCTCAGCAGAAGCCTCATCTTCCTCTTCCCATCCCAAATAATTCACTGGAGTATTTATTTCTTCACGTTTTGCTTTTCTTAGACCTGTTCTGGAGCACCGTGGGGTATTTCTTGACTGTCTGTAAATATTTTCTGTGTTTTCTTCTTCTTGTCCTGACTTTGTCCCTTTTAATATTTATATAATAAAATTGGTTTGGTTTTTGGTTTTTTTTTTTTTTACTCAAGCTTTCTTCAATAAAAAGGAGTTGTCCTCAGCTGCCTTCTCCCCCTGCTTTTCCCTCTTTGTTCCACGCTGAAGCTTGGACTTTCTCAGGAGCAGAGAGGCCATCGCCTCCCACCCTCATAAAAAGGAGTTGTCCTCAGCTGCCTTCTCCCCCTGCTTTTCCCTCTTTGTTCCACGCCGAAGCTTGGACTTTCTCAGGAGCAGAGAGGCCATCGCCTCCCACCCTCCTCTGCCAAGACCCATCTTAAATGGGTCATCTCCATTGTCTAACCCCCAGCTCGTTAGTTCTGAGGTCATTTCCAGGGCTGATTTAACCAATTTTGGGCATTGTTATGGAAATAAGGGCTGCAGAGCTTGTGGCAAGCCCTCTGCTCCGCCAGCGCAAAGCGCTGGCGGAGCAGAGGGCTAGCCACAAGCTCTGGTAGATCATGGAGTTATGGAATGGTTTGGGTTGAAGGGATGTTGAAGACCAGGGACACCTCCCACCAGCCCAGGTTGCTCCTGACCTTGAACCCCTCCAGGGATGGGGCTAGCCACAAGCTCTGGTAGATCATGGAGGCATGGAATGGTTTGGGTTGAAGGGATGTTGAAGACCAGGGACACCTCCCACCAGCCCAGGTTGCTCCTGACCTTGAACCCCTCCAGGGATGGGGCTAGCCACAAGCTCTGGTAGATCATGGAGTTATGGAATGGTTTGGGTTGAAGGGATGTTGAAGACCAGGGACACCTCCCACCAGCCCAGGTTGCTCCTGACCTTGAACCCCTCCAGGGATGGGGCTAGCCACAAGCTCTGGTAGATCATGGAGGCATGGAATGGTTTGGGTTGAAGGGATGTTGAAGACCAGGGACACCTCCCACCAGCCCAGGTTGCTCCTGACCTTGAACCCCTCCAGGGATGGGGCTAGCCACAAGCTCTGGTAGATCATGGAGGCATGGAATGGTTTGGGTTGAAGGGATGTTGAAGACCAGGGACACCTCCCACCAGCCCAGGTTGCTCCTGACCTTGAACCCCTCCAGGGATGGGGCAGCCACAGCTTCTCTGGGCAACCTGGGCAAGGCTCTCACCACCCTCACAGCGAAGAAGTTCTTGAGATCTTGCCTCAATCTTCTTCCCATGTCAAACCCTTCCCCCTCATCTTTTATCATTTCCTTGCTGCTGACACCGTGGCTTTGCTAAAAACCACGGGCTGGACCCGCTTCCTCGCCTTGAGGTTCCCAAATTCTTACGAATTCCCCTGTGGCTCCGGGACAGACCGTCTGCCCCAAGTTCTGCTTCTGCAGCCGATGGCTGGTGGTGGCCACAGGTGAGCGGGGGCTGAAGTTTCCGAGGTGCTCAGCGCTCCTGGGGGGGTGGTGGTGGGTGCTGAGCCACCTTCCCGGGCTGGCATCGCACCCCCAAGGGGCTCCCTGCCTGTTTTGGGTCTATTCCAGCTGCTCCTGGGGAAAATGGGGGGGTCAGTGTGTGTGTGTCCCCAGGGGGGAGGGATCAGGGTCACTAATGAAGCCCTGGGGGATGAGCTGTGATGTCTCACGTCCCTTGGGGAGCCACCACTGGCACCTGGGGACCAGCAGGACCCAGTTGTGACACCCACCTTCCCCCAGGTCCTGGGCTGGTGATCAACCACACACAGGGGGGGGCTGCCAAACCCTGTATCCCCCCCACCCCTGGCCATGGGGCGGGCGCGGGCACTATCGGTGCCACCGAGGTGCTTTGCTGGAACCCAGTCAAGTGTGGAAAGCGCTGTCAGATTTTCCACTGCCGGGCTCTGGAGAGCGTCTCCGGCGCGTCCCCGCCGAGGGGGCCGAGCTATTTCGGGCTCTCCTGGCTGCCAGTGCCCGGGGAATCAGTTGTCAGGACTCGCCCGGCAAACGGTGAGGCCACGGCCGCGTCGCACCGGCCACTCCGGGCGGGCTCTGGAGCTGCCCCCGTAACCCCACCGTCACCCCACATGTATATATAGACCTGTGTGCATGAGAAGACACACACCCCATCGTCACAGAGGGCACCACAGTGTCCACACCAGGCTTTTCTCCATCGCAAAATCTCCAATAGAGACCTCGGGGATGCTGGGCGCTGCAGGAGGAGGGGGATGAAGATGGGAGGGCATCGGGCACCAACCCACCCCGGGCATCGCGTGGGCAAGGAGGGTCCAAGGGTGCCCTGTGTCTGCCAGGGCTGTGCTCCTGTTACCAGAAAGGGAATCCGAGGCACAGGCAAAGGGCACGGGGACTGGTTGGAGAGGGGCTGGTGGGAGACCTGGCAGTGCCAAGAGCCCTGGACATGCCATGAGCCCTGGTAGTGCCATAAGCCCTGCCTGTGCCATGAGCCCTGGAAGTGCCAAGAGCCCTGGACATGCCATGAGCCCTGGTAGTGCCAACAGCCCTTGCAGTGCCAAGAGCCCTGGACATGCCATGAGCCCTGGCAGCGCCATAAGCTCTGGTAGTGCCATAAGCCCTGCCCGTGCCATGAGCCCTGACAGTGCCAAGAGCCCTGGATATGCCATGAGCCCTGCCCATGCCATGAGCCCATTTCTTGCAGCAGTGCGAGAAGCAACTCCCCAGCAGCACAACACCCCAGACACATCGGAGCTGGGGGCAGCCTGGGATGGTCCATGGGACGAGCCCTGCCCGTGCCATGAGCCCATTCCTTGCAGCAGTGTGAGAAGCAGCTGCCCAACCCCACAACACCCCAGACACGTCGAAGCTGGGGGCAGCCTGGGATGGTCCATGGGACCCTCCGCATCCCCAGCGACCTGGGCACAGTGCCACGGAGCGGGGAGGGCTGGTGCCAGCCCCAAGCATCCCCCGTGGGGAGACCCCAGCCTCGGGAAGGGGGCAGGGCAGGGGCTGCCGTGGCACAGATAAATGCAACCAATGTCCCTGGGCTCTGCCGGGGCCGTGGCAGCGATGCCAGCCCTGGGTGGGGGGGCTTTTTGGGGTCTGCTGTGGCTTGGTACCCCCTCAGCCCTGGGGATTTGGGGGGGCCGAGGCACAGGGGCTTTTCTGCATTGGGGGGCCACTACCCCCTGCCCCAACCTGTGCCTGGGCAGCTGCTGGTTGTGGGGCAGGGGCAGCCTTTGTCCTTGAGCCCCCCCCCCAACAACCCCCAGCAGAGCCCAGCCCTTCCCACCCCCTCCGGGCGCCCTCCCGGCTGCTCTGTCGCTTTAAAAGGACTCCAGGCGTGGCTGCGGGACCGTCATCCCGTCCCGCCGGACAAGGGACCGGACACTCCGGGACAGCCCGGGACAGTCGCGCCACCGTGGACCGCAGCCTCCGCAGGTACCGGGACCAACGCCCCCCCCGCGCCGGGCTGGGGGGGATGCTCCACGGGTGTGGGGGGGGACACAAGTGATGGGGACCCTCCTAGTCGTGTCCCAGCTGGTGGCCTTGGACCCATCTTTGGGGGAGCAAGTTCAGGGGGGCAGCAGACACCTGGGGATGCTCTGGGGTGATGGGGTGCTCTGGGCACCCTCCTGCCACTGGTGATGGGCTTGGCACGCAGGAGGATGAGATGGAGGGGGCTTTGCTGCCCACTGGGGGGGTCCATCCCACTGGGGGGGTCCATCCCAGTGGCCACAGCATCGCCCTCAGTGCTGACCCCGCTCCCACAGCGCGGCCATGGGCGAGTGGGGCTTCCTGAGCTCGCTGCTGGACGCGGTGCAGGAGCACTCGCCCATGGTGGGGAGGTTCTGGCTGGTGGTGATGCTCCTCTTCCGCATCCTGGTCCTGGCCACGGTGGGCAGCGACGTCTTCGAGGACGAGCAAGAGGAGTTCGTCTGCAACACGCAGCAGCCGGGCTGCAAACCCGTCTGTTACGACGCCGCCTTCCCCATCTCCCACTACCGCTTCCTCGTCTTCCACGTCGTCGTGCTCTCGGCCCCCGCCGCCCTCTTCGTCATCTTCGCCGTCCACCAAGCAGCCAAACCGGGGGGGGGCGGGGGGGCTCCCGGCCAGCGCGCCCGGCGCCTCCAACCTTTCTACGTGGGCAGCGTGGTGGCCCGTATCGCGGCCGAGCTGGGGTTCCTGCTGGGGCAGGCGCTGCTCTACGGTTTCAGGGTGCAGCCGCTCTTCGTCTGCCGCCGCCGGCCCTGCCCGCACCGCGTCGACTGCTTCGTCTCCCGCCCCACCGAGAAAACCGTCTTCATCCACTTCTACTTCGTGGTGGGGTTGGTCTCGGCGCTGCTCAGCCTGGCCGAGCTCGCCCACCTCCTGCGCAAGGGACCCCCAACCCGGGGTGGGTGCTGCCACCGGCCGCAGGAACGGGGTCCGGCCCCCGGGCAACCGGCGGAGGAGCCGTGTCACCCCAACGTGTCCCCGCCACGGGGGGACCTGACCGTGTAGCCGGGTCTGGGCTGACATCGCTGGCACGAGCTGTGGCTGG
>NW_015091149.1:1343124-1343914 GCF_001431845.1 Calidris pugnax
CAAACCCGTCTGTTCCGACGCCGCCTTCCCCATCTCCCACTACCGCTTCCTCGTCTTCCACGTCGTCGTGCTCTCGGCCCCCGCCGCCCTCTTCGTCATCTTCGCCGTCCACCAAGCAGCCAAACCGGGGGGGGGCGGGGGGGCTCCCAGCCAGCGCGCCCGGCGCCTCCAACCTTTCTACGTGGGCAGCGTGGTGGCCCGTATCGCGGCCGAGCTGGGGTTCCTGCTGGGGCAGGCGCTGCTCTACGGTTTCAGGGTGCAGCCGCTCTTCGTCTGCCGCCGCCGGCCCTGCCCGCACCGCGTCGACTGCTTCGTCTCCCGCCCCACCGAGAAAACCGTCTTCATCCACTTCTACTTCGTGGTGGGGTTGGTCTCGGCGCTGCTCAGCCTGGCCGAGCTCGCCCACCTCCTGCGCAAGGGACCCCCGCCCCGGGGTGGGTGCTGCCACCGGCTGCAGGAACGGGGTACGGCCCCCGGGCAACCGGCGGAGGAGCCGTGTCGCCCCAACGTGTCCCCGCCACGGGGGGACCTGACCGTGTAGCCGGGTCTGGGCTGACATCGCTGGCACGAGCTGTGGCTGGTCTCAGCCCGGCCAGTGGCTCTGCCGGGGGGAGCGGGGCCGGGCCGTGCCCCGGTGCCCCCGGTTCCTGTTGTGGGCGGTGGACGGGCCTCACCCGGCAGCTGCTGGAAAAAAAATATGGACAAAAGGAAAAAAAACAAGTCCCATCCCTGTGCAGGGCGGGGGACGCCCCTGACCCCCCCACTGCCCCCCAGCCCCGCACATGGGGGG
>NW_015091149.1:1344819-1345129 GCF_001431845.1 Calidris pugnax
TGGGGGGGGGCTGCAGCCAGGGTCGAGGCGTGGGGTGCCCCCCCCGTGTGTGCCGGCGTGCCGGGCTCTGTCCTGGTGCGCGCCGGGCGCGGGTCACGGCGAGTGCGTGGCCGGGCTGCTGCGGTTGGAGCTGGGCGAAAGGCTGGGGCTGCAGCTGCCCCCCGGCTGCCCCCCCAGCGTGTCCATGCCCTCCGAGTTCTCCAGCATCTCCTGGATGAGGGGCGGCATCGACCCCGGGATCTCCATCTTCAGCGTGATCACCCGCTCGGCGCCTGTGGGAAGAGGGAGGGGGGGGGGGTCAGCTGGGGGG
>NW_015091149.1:1345537-1347862 GCF_001431845.1 Calidris pugnax
GCACCCCCAAACTGGCACCCCCAAACCGGCACCCCCAAACCGGCACCCCTGGCTCTGCTCCTCCCTGGATGCCAAAGACAAGGGCCATGTCCCCAGTGTCCCCAGAGGATGCTGTGGGTGTCCCCTCCCACCTGGACCGATGCCGAGCCCCAGGGATGCTCCCCCAGGATGCCCCCCCCCAAAAGGGACACGGCACCCCCTCCCCCCAGCGCTCACCCTTGGCGCTGATGCTGCGGAGATCCGTGATCTTCATCAGCATCTTGGGGAACATGTGGGGCTTGTTGGGCCTCCTCTTCCTCACGTAGATCTTCAGCGCTTCCAGCAGCGGCTCCTGCAGCTTGTCCACTTTGTCGGGCTGCTCCAGGTCCTGGCGGTCTGGGGGGGGGACACACACACAGAGTGGTTACAGGGGGGCAGCCCACATCCCGTCATCCCCCTCATCCCCCCACCAGCACGAATATGACCCAAATCTCTGTATCATAGAATCATATAATGGTCCAGGCCGGAAGGGACCTCCAAAGGCCATCTAGTCCGACCCCCCTGCAGTCAGCAGGGACACCCCCAACTAGACCAGGTTGCCCCATCGAGCCTCTCCTTGAATATCTCCAGGGAAGGGGCCTCAACCACCTCCCTGGGCAACCTGGTCCAGTGCTCCACCACCCTCACAGTGAAGAACCCTCTCCTGTACTGGGTCCCAGGGGTGGCCGTGCCACGGAAAAGGGCACTATTTGGGTTCTTGTTGGTCAGAGCTTTGGAGAGGACAGGCGGGGGTCCCCCCCCAGCACCCACCTCCGCAGATGAGGCAGATGGCACTGAGCAGCCCCGTCTCGGCGTCGTCCATCTCCAACGGCAGCAGTTGGTTGGCGAAGGCGAAGACCAGGTCGGTGAGGGGCCCGAAGCCGGCGTTGTGCATCTGCGTGCGGTTCAGCGTCAGCCCGTCCGAGAAGGTCATGGTGTCCTGCTCCGGCGTGTAGCGCGTGCAGATCCGCAGGATCTGGGGTGGGGAGGCAAGGACAGGGTTGGAGGGGGGTTGGGGAGCTCAGCCCGGTGTCCCCTCCCCGTCCTTGTCCCCGTCCCCGGTCCCCGCTCTCTCACCAGGATGTCGAGGCAGGCGGCTTTGAGGAGGGTGATCTGGTCGGCGATGGTGAGGGTGGTGAAGCCGGGGAGCTGCTTGGCAAACTCCACCGTCTTGATGATGCACTTGGTGGACAACTCGCTGAACTTGTCCCACAGGTCGATGTCCAGGGAGACCCGCTGCTCCGAGCTGTTGTTCTGCAGCGGGAGGCGGGGGGTGAGGACACAGGGGGTGAGGACATGGGGGGTGAGGACACGGGGACAGCCGTGCACCCCCAGTTCTACCCCCACCTCCAGGACCCCCTGACACTCACCGTAGTGTATTTGCCGAGCTGGCAGAGGGCGGGGAAGGTCTCCTGGTGGGCTTTGCGCACCTTCTCGATGAGCTCCTCCACCTCGGGGGTGATGATGTAGCTCTCCGAGCACTCCGCCTTGGGCACGTCCTTCTTCTTCTTGTTCCGGTCATTACGGACGGCTGTGGGGTGGCAGGGTCAGTGTCACCCAGCCCCACTGTCACCCACCCCCTGGATGGGGCTGGGCGGGGGGGGTCAGCCCCATCATGCTGTGCCCCCAGGGCAGGATGAGGACCCCGGTGACAAACAGCCACAGGGACACCAGCCCCACACAACTGGCCTTTCAATAAGCCCCCAAGTCGTTAGGGGGCAATTGGGGGTGACACAGGATGTGGGGAGGGGGGGGCACACCCCCGGCCATGGGGAGGGTGCTCAGCTCTGCTCTGCAAAACCCACAGAGCGGAGAAAAACAGCCGGGAGAGAAAATGGCAGCTGAGCCACCACGCTCATGGTGGGGGTGTGCGGTGACATTGTCGGGGGGGAAACAGCCTGGAGCATCCCCAGTCCTGCACCCACAGGGATCAGCCTCCGTGGGACCCCCCCCTTAGGTGCAGGGCGAGCTGCAGCCCCTGGGATGCTGAACACCCCCCCCCAAAGATGCTCACCTCCTCTGGGGGGGTCACATCCCCCCCAGGGGCAGGCAGATGGGGCAGAACTCGGGGAGGCAGCTGCGCCCCAGCAGCCACCATCACCCCCCCCCCCATCACCCACCCCCGGCGATGCCGTGCTGTGTGAGGGGGGGGCATGGGGGGGGGGACACAGCCGGGCACCATGACAACTGGCACGCAGACGCCAGGAGGCCTCCTCAGCGTCATTTATCTCTGACATCATCAATCACGCGTTGCCTGGGCAACGGGCAGCCGGTGACACAAACCCAAGGGGGGGCCCCCCCACAACC
>NW_015091149.1:1348416-1349026 GCF_001431845.1 Calidris pugnax
ATCTAAGAAAAAAGCTGGGATCCCAGGAGCCCCCCGCGCGGGTGGCACGATGGCGGCTGCGGGGACAGCGCGGTGCCGGGGGGGACGGTGCCACACACTCGCTCACACGTGTGGGCACACGCGTGTGCTTGGGTGGGGGGCTGCCCCTTGTGCCCACCGCCCCAGCACTGAAGGCATGGCCCCCCCGGGAGGGGACAGGCACAGTGATACCCCATGAGACCCCCCCATGAGGGATGACCCCCCGGGCAGCCCCCACCACCACCCGCTGCAACAGCCCCACCCCACACGGGGGGCACAGCCCGTGTCCCCTGCCCCCCAAAACCTCGTGGGACGCGTCTGTTCCCTGTTCTGCACCCCAAAATCCCATGGGATGTGCCGTGCCCGCTCCCTCCTTTCCCCCAGGACCACCTCTGCCCCCCACGACCACCCAAGCCCCCCTGGGGGGGCTGCGGTGCAGGGGTGGGGGGTGCCACCCCCCGGCGCGGGGTGCAGCCAGGCAGGGGTTAACGCTCCCCGGCTCCTCCGGGATGTTTGCGAATGTTTTTCGGCAGCGGAGCCAAGCGAACCAGTCAAACAGGATATTAAAGGCCGGGCCCGGCGGGGGGATCGG
>NW_015091149.1:1349079-1350031 GCF_001431845.1 Calidris pugnax
GCCCGGGAGGGGGCCCACGGGGGACGTGGGGCTCGTGGGTGGGTGACGGATGAGGGGGGGGTCCCCAGCCCGGCTGTGGCACGACGGGGACAACAGGGACAAAGCCACCCACGACACTGGGCCCTCTGCACAAGGGGGATGGGTACTGGCACGGAGGTGAGCGTGCAAGGCAGAACGTGAGTGTGCAGTGCACGGAAGCGAGTGTGGAGGGTAGGAGTGAGCGTGTGGGGTGTGTGTGCAGGGTGGGTTGTTGGGTGTGCAAGGCAGGATGCAAGAGTGCAAGGCGTGGAGGCGAGTGTGCAGGGTAGGAATGAGTGTGCAGGGTGGGCTGTAAGCGTGCAGGGCGCAGAGGTGAGCGTGCAGGGTAGAAGTAAGTGTGTGGAGCGCGAGGCAAGCGTGCAGGGTGGGCTGTGAGTGTGCAGCGTGCAAGGTGAGGGTGCAGGGTGAGTGTGCAGAGTGTGAGGTGAGTGTGCCGTGAGTGTGCAGGGTGTGAGGCGAGCGTGTGGGGTGGGCCATGAGCGTGTGGGGTGTGAGATGAGTGTGCAGGGTGGGCTGTGAGCGTGCGGGGTGCGGGGTGAGCGTGCGGGGTGGGCCATGAGCGTGCAGGGTGTAAGGTGAGTGTGCAGGGTGGGCTGTGAGCATGTGGGGTGAGCGTCCAGGGTGCGAGATGAGTGTGCAGGGTGGGCTGTGAGCGTGCAGGGTGTGAGGTGAGTGTGCAGGGTGGGCCGTGAGCGTGCGGGGTGCGGGGCGAGCGAGCCGGGCAGCGCTTTCCCGGGCGGCACTGAATAAATCACGGCTGCCACTCCAGGGAGCGGAGCCATTAAAGTGACTGAGCGAACGTCGTCTATAATTTATCGCCTCTTTTATATAATTTAAGAACTTCCTGGCGGAGCCGCGCTCGCAAAATGCAGATTTGACAAGATTTTGATGTGCTGGGTGCGGAGGGAGGCGG
>NW_015091149.1:1350735-1352249 GCF_001431845.1 Calidris pugnax
CTCCCCCCCCCCCCCCCGGCCCCCCCTGGGCCCCCCCCCCAGCCAGCCCCGGGGTCCCCCCCCCCCCCCAGCCAGCACCAGGGCCCAGGGATCCCCCCCCTCACCCCGATGTGCCCATCTGCCGTGCCACCGCGCCGTGCCGCAGCGCTGCGCTGGCTGCGTGCCACCGGCCAGCACGGGGTGCCCGAGCACGGCTCGCGTGAGGCGACACCGGGGCCACCCCGTGTCCGGTGGGGCAGTGACCGTGCACACCCCAACCCAACTTACCCCCCGAGACCCCCACAGCACCCCACAAAACCCCCACAGGATGCAGACCCACATGGGCACAGGGTGCCCACTGCTTCGGTGGGCTCCTACGAGACCCTCCGCCACCATGAGAGACCACCTTGTGCCTCAGTTTCCCCAGCAGCGTCCCCAGGCCCTGCTGCAGCGGCGGGCAGCCTCCTGCGCCCCCCCGAAGAGCGGTTCTTGCCCCCGCGCCAACGAGACGGCGTCCCGCCGGGCAGGGCAGTGCCGGCGCCGGGCCAGCAGCCAGCACCTCGGGGCCAGCCCCAGCGGGCACAGCCCAGCCGCCAGGCCGTCTCTGGGGAAACTGAGGCACGGCACCCCCCCCTTCCCCCCCCTCCCCCCGACACCGGTACCGGCGTGCCATGGGCTGGCAAACCTGGGCCCGGGGAGACACGGCACCTCGGCGTGACGTAGGGAGCGGGGCACCCTGCCAGGGATCCCCGCCAGCACCCGCCGCCCACGCGCCCGCCGGGTCACGGTCACCGTGACCAGAGCCTGGAGGTGCCCCAGCCTGGCAGCACCGCGGCCGCACGTCCAGCCAGAGCTGTACCCCCCCAGAGCAGGACTGGGAATACTGGGAATACTGGGAGGGGGGTGCGGGGTGAGGCGGGGGGAGAGTGCCCAAAGACACCCTGCTCGGGGCAGCACAGCCCCCCAGATTTGGGGGGGGACGACCCTGCGCTAAGGGGATGGCACCGGACGCTGGGGGACACAGTCCCTGGCTGCTCGGGGGGGCTCCGAAGGCAGGACACCCCCCCGCAGAGGCAGTGGGAGTCCCCAGCTGCAGACAAAGGCCCCTCGCGCCAGCGGAAAGGTCGAGCAGCCCCGAGACAATGGGGGGAGCGAGACCGGGGTGAGGAGGGGGGGCCGCAGAGAAACCACCCCCACGCACCCCCGGCCACGGGCACCACAGGGGGCATCGCGGTGGGAAGGGGGAACCAGCCCCCGCAGGGACAAGGCGACCCCCCCAGCCCCACAGCCCTTCTCAGGGTGAAAATCCTATGGGGCCAGGCAGGATGTCCCCAGCCGTTATCGCCACCCACGGCCCCGGGTGGGGGGCCAGCCCCCCCGGCTGCCCCCTGGCAACACCCTGGGACCCCCCCCCAAGCCCACCCTGTGGGCACAAAGCACAGCGGGTCCCCGCATCCCCCACGGAGAGGGGAGCCCCCAGGCTGGCCAGGAACTCGGGGTGCTCTGCCCATGCCCCCACTCTGCCCCCCCCCCCC
>NW_015091149.1:1353378-1355702 GCF_001431845.1 Calidris pugnax
AGAGGGCCCGGGGAGGGGGGGGGCCCGGCCGGGCCGGGGGCTGCCCGGGGCCGCGGCTCATTTGCCTAATGGGATGCGGGTGAACTGCGGGTGAACCCGGCGGGGAAGGGCTCACCTCGGCCTGACCCCCGGCCGCCCCCCCGGGGGTGCGGGTGCCACCGTACGGGGAGGGGGAGCCGTGTGTGTGCGTGTGTGCGCACGTGTGTTCACGCATGTTCACGCGTGTGCATGTGTTCCCACTGCAGGACGGGGTCTGCGCTTGTTTGCGTCCCCACTGCAAGGGGGGGTACGTGTGTGTATGGGGGGGTGCAGCCTGTGTGCAGATACACGTGTGTGCTCGTACATGTGTGTGCATGCACTCTGCACACACATACATGTGTGGCACCATGTCCCTGCCAGGCACAGGAGCAGCTGAGCGTGTGCACACGTATGTGTCTGCGTGTCCCACTCTGTGTACACACACCCCCATGCACACGCGTGTTGTTTGCGTGTAGCCCAAGTGGGGCGGTGCCACATGCTCCCCCCTCCCCTGCCCATGCACGCATGTCCCCACGGGAGGTGACACCCCAAACCCAGGGCTCCTGCCCCCACAGACTGGCATCGCAGCAGGGCCCCGCTGCCCACACCCACGCTGGCACCGACACACGCCAAGGACGGTGGCCACAGGCCGGGCCACAGTGGCCACTTCCCTGACACACGGGTAACCTCCCGGCCACACAGTCTCACCCACCCACCCTCGCTTCCCGTGCCCCCAGCACAGCCCCCCCACAGCGGGCACGCAGGGTCCACTCTGCCTCACAGTGCCCCCTGATCCCCAAGTGGGGTCCTGCCGTGAGCAAGGGGCAGGAAGAGCACACGCGTGTGCACGGCAGGACACTGGTGGGACGATACAGGCACTGCCACACTCTCCAGCCCTGCACGGCCACACGCAGCAAGCGTGCATGAGCTGGGCACCTGTGTGTGTGTGCACATGTGTGTGCAGGCATGGCACTGTGCACACACACAGCAGTGCACATGTGAACACACGCACATGGCAGTACACACGCAGAGCAGTGTGCACACACACAGCAATGTGAACACACAGAGGCATGGCAGCGTACACACGCAGCAGTGTGAACTCAAACAGCTGTGTGCACACAAACATGGCAGCGTGCACACACGTGGCAGTGCACACAGCAGTGTGAACACACACATCAGTGTGAACACACACACAGCAGCATGCACATAGATGGCAGTTTGCACACATCCATGTGAACATGCACACGTCAGTGTGCACACACACATACATAGCAGCGTGCACACACGTGGCAGTGTGCACACACAGCAGTGTGAACACACACAGAGCAGTGTGCACACACATACATGGCAGTGTACACACACATCAGTGTGCACACACATACGTGGCAGTGTACACACACACACACAGCAGTTTGCACACACGGCAGTGTGAACACACACATGGCAGCGTGTGTACACCCACCCCAAAGCTGAGGACACCCTCTCACCGACGTGGCCACACACTCACGCACCCCCACCCCACACACGCTGGCCGCACACACCCCCCCAGCCCCAAAGTGAGCAGCCAGGGCCACCCCGCTTTTATTCCCAACCCACCCCCCGAGGAGAATTGTTGGGGAGGGGAAGGGGAGAAAAAACAAAAAACCCTACGAAAAAGGCCGGGAGGTATGTGTGTGCGTGTGCGTGTGTGCATGTGCGTGTGCGTGTGCGAGGAGCAGATCAGCAGCGCCTGTTTAAATAATAATAGAAAGTCAAAGGCTTTGCTTAGCCAGCAGGTTTCTGAACAAAAGCCCAGCGCTCCTCCAACTTCCTGCAGCGAACATGACAAATGTCTGCTTTGACTCATTTACCAGCGCTGGAAAGAATGTGGCTGCCTCGGACGGAGGGGATGGACGGACGGACAGAGGGGACGGACGGAGGGGACATGGGCCGGTGGCAGCGGGCGACCAGGCCATGCCATCATCCAACACTGCCCGGTGGCTCCCGTCCCACCGGGCACCCACCGCGTCCCGCCCCGCGCCGGCGGCAACAGGAAGAAACAGAGATTAAAACTAAACACTAACCCAAACCCCAAAGCTTTAACGTCGAAGCCAAGAGGAACTGGGCGAGGGGAGCGCCCCACGCGCAGCCAGGATGGGGACGCCCCCACCACACACCCTGGCCCACCCCCCCAGAATGTGTCGGACACCAAAATGGCCCCCCCCAACCTCAGCAGCCCCCCTATCCCCCTCCCAACCCCTCGCTTCCTCCCTCCCACCACCCCCGGGATGCCACGGGAAACACCAGATGCCCCCATGGGGATGATG
>NW_015091149.1:1359483-1360414 GCF_001431845.1 Calidris pugnax
CGTTCCTGCCCCCCCCCCCCCTTTAACTCCCCCCCACTTTCGGCACGCCGCCGGCCTGGGACCGAGTGAGGCCAAACAGCACCAGGCCACCGCGCACCCCAATCCCGACTGGGGGGCTGCCAGTGCCACCCCCCCCTTCCTAATGCGCCAGCAGTGGCCAGGAGGGTCTGGGGAGCCCGGCCAGCCCCACTCCTGTGGGTCACCGTGGGGAGAAGGAGTTGCAACCCAAAGGAGCCCCCATGTCTGTGCCGGCATGGACCTCGGGACATGGCTGCTCCCCAACCTGGGGGGCCTGGGACACGGCTGCTCCCCAACTGGGGGGCCTGGGTGTCCAAACTGGGGGTCTTGAGCATCCCAACTGGGGGTCTTGAGCATCCCGGCACCCCCGGAGCGCCCCAGAGTAACAGTGTGGGGCAGGGGCCCTGCAGCCCCTCGGCAGGGGCCCAGGCTCGCCCTCCCCGGCGCCTTTTCCTCCAGTCCCCGGCAGGAGCTGGACGAGGCCCGGAGCTTCCTGGAATCCTGCTCCTCGTTCCAGCCCCGCGGAAAACACGGCCCGCGGGGCCCGGGCCAAATCCCAGCCACCAGGAACCTCCCGCTTCAGGCCGGGGGCGGCCCCCGGGAGCGGACAGACGGACGGACGGACGTGCAGACCTGAGCCATTCCCAGGGCCGGTGGCAGCGGCGATGGGGGCACCAGGGCTGCCCAAGCCACCCGTGACCCCAAACCGGGGCACAAAGCCCACCCCACAAACCCAGACAAGCCGGGCAGCACTGGCACAACCCCCCCTCCGAGAGACCCCTTCCAAAAAAGCAGCCCCCCCCTCAAGCTGTGCCCGTTGCCCACACCCGGGCAGGGCCGCATCCTGCTCCCTGGCACGGCCAACACCAACCACACAGCGACGGGGATTGCACCGGGACGGTGGCACCAGGAC
>NW_015091149.1:1360701-1362906 GCF_001431845.1 Calidris pugnax
CCCCCCCCCCCCTTCCTTGGCACCGCGGGGGCAAGTGGGGCCAGGGCTGCTGTGGGGTGCCTGGCGGGGCGGCGGGCAGCGACCGAGCCCTTCCTGTCATGCCTGCGGGCACCGCGCTCCCGGCCACAGCTTCCCCTCGCTGCTCTCGATTCCTGGGCAGCCAGGTTTCAGTTCAGCCCTGGCGTGACTGCCACAGCCCCCCCATTGCCACCCCGGACCCTGCCACCCTGCTCCCCTGCCACCCCCGACCCTGCCACCCTGGGGTGCCCAGCCCTGTCCCTGCTGCCACCCCAGAGCCCATGGCCCCAGCCCACTCTGCTCCCCAAATCTGGCCGGGGTGCCTGCTGCCCGCATCCCCCATCCTCACCGGGATGGGTCACAGGGACACCCCACAGCACAGGGGCAGAGGGGAGGGGGTGCCATGTCACCCCGCATTGGGGGAAGAAGGGGTATCAGGGTGGCCCCCCCTCCCCTGGCAGCCTCCCGGGCAGGGCAGGAAGCGCCCGCGGTGCCGCTGTGCGGTCGCAGCCTGCGGTTTCCTCGCTGCTGTCAGCACCCGACCCGGGGCGGCCTCACACGCGAGGTCGAAGGCCTGGCCACCCCCTGCCCCCCCCGGGGCTAGCCAGCGCCGCGCAGGGAGGGCTGAGGTGCCCCCCTCTCCCCCTCCCTGTGTCAGGGCCACCGAGAGAGACCCCCTCCCCATATCCCCGCAGCATCTCGGCCGTGAGTCACCGTCACGTTTCTCACGTCCCCGGGCAGGCGTGAATCATGCCCCAGCCCGGCGGCAGGGCCGGGGCCGGCGGCACACGCTCGGCACCGGGCAGCCTGCCCACGCCCCCCCCTCCCACAACACCCCATCAAGGAGATCTGGGGGTGCCGGGGCTGGTGTGGAGCCCAGGACCTGCGTGTCACTCCCGAGGGCCAGCAGCACCCCCAACCCCACTGCATGTCACTGGACCACCACACCATGGCACCCTGTGGGCCAGTGACAACCCACGCCGGGCCACCACCGCTTCCCCCAGCATGGCCACCGCGCTGGCCGGTGGGGACGGTGACCTTGCCTGCAGGGATGGTGTCCGTGCCGGCCTCACCACCCCAGGGAGCAGCCGCCGGCCCCACGGCGTGGGTCCTCGCCCCGACACCCCCCATGTCCCGCTGGCCGGGTGGGAGCCACAAACTGAAATTCCACCTGTCGCAGCCGGGGCCGGCTCCGGTTACGCCGGGAACGCGCCACTCCGGTTACACGTCCCGCACCCGCCGCCAGACGCGCCATTCTTCTGCGGGAACAGGTGCCACCACGGCCCCCGCCACGGCCCCCGCCACGGCCCCCGCCACGGGCACGGCTGTGCCACGCCACCACCGGCACCAGCGCCGCCCGCCCCACGGCTGCTGGATCCTGGAAGGAGCGGGTCAGCCCGGCTCAGCCCCAAAGGCCCGGCGGTGCCAGTGATGCCCACCAGCCCCTCACCCCTTGGGGACCCCCACTCCAGCCACACAGGGGGCACCACCACCCCACGGAGCAGCCCCAAACCCTTGGGACGAGCCCAGGGAAGGGCAGATCCTGCCCGCAGCCTGGGATGGGGGGGGAAGTTGTGGTCCCAGGGTGCTCCATCCCGGTTCCCCGCGGGCTCCCGGGAAGCAGCGGGATTGCGCCACGGCAGCCGCTCGCAGCAGCGGCCCCCGGTTGTTTTTAGCCCTGGATGCGGCGCAGCCGGCGCCCTGGGAACGTCGTGCCGGGAACAGCGCGGCCCCAGACAGCCCTTTCTGGCTCGGCGACAGCCGGCAGACAAGTGCAGCCGCCTGCGGCACGGGGCCGCTCGGGACACGGCACCGGGGGGGACCCAGCGGGCAGGAGGCCACCCAACCCCCCCCCCCCATCCTGGGCACCAGGATTGGGTGGCACCATGCCCCCAGCCTGGGCAGACCCCCCCCCAAGCAGGGCCGGGATGAGGCCAGGCCAGGACCTGGCATACCTCGGGGACACCAAGACACCGAGATTGGGTGTGCAGATGTGTGCCGCTGGCACGGCCCCTCCTGCCACGGCCTGGCCACCGGGGCTCAACCGGGGCCAGCGGAGGCTGGGGCGGGCGCACGAGGCCCCTCGCCGGGCCCTGCCACGAGCCACCCCCCACTAAGCCGCCTCCAGCCGCAGGGAGATTAACCCATTTTCTGTAATCAGCACATGTGTCACCGCAGATATGATCG
>NW_015091149.1:1362916-1363863 GCF_001431845.1 Calidris pugnax
CCCCCACCCCAAAAAGGGCTGGCACTGCCATGGAGGGGGGGCCCTGCAGCACAGGGGTGCCCATGGGTGCTGGGGGGGACCCAGGCACACGCTGCAGGGACCCCACAGCTCCCCCAGCCAAGGTGCTGCAGCAGCACCCCCCAAAAAAAACAGGACCAGGGCACCCCAAAGCTCAGGCACCACCCCGAGTGACAGCGCTTTGGCACCGGGGTGGGTGGCCCACGGCAGGTTGTGCCAGCGGCCGGCGCGGCCGCGTGTGGCACGTCGACACGCCAGAGCCTCCCGGTTATAAATAGAGCCGGAGCCGCGGAGCTGGTGAATCCCGGCGCCGCAGGGCAGGCGGCGGCACCACCGGCCCTCCCCGGGCACGGCGGCCGTCACACCGCTCCTGGCACGGGGGACCCAGCATCGGGGGGCACGGCGGGTGGGCAAGGACAACCAGGCACCCCGACAGGGACACGGCACCCACGGGCAAAGCAGGACGGGGCACGGGGTCCTGCCCTCCTCCCCGCTGTCCCTGTGCCCGCTGGCATCGCCCGTGTCACCCGGGGAGGGGGCGGTGGATGAAGGGGATGGGGCACCCGCTGGCATTTTGGGGTGCAAGCACCAGCGGGGGGGGGGACACGCGTGTCGCTGCACCACGGCAAGGTCACCCCCAAGGGCAGGGTGCGGGGCCCACGGGTGACATATGGCCCGGGAGGGGTGGCCGCGGGGCCGTTAAGCCCCCCAGCCCCCACCCGTTAATCCCGGGCGGGGGGCCGGCCGTTGGGGTGTCGCACCCAGCCCCCCCCCCCAACGAGCAGGACGGTCACCCCCACGGTGGGGACCAGTGTGGTCACCTCGGGGAAGCACCCATGTCCCCCCACCACCACCACAGCCCCCATCAGGCTGGGGACAGCCCCCATCGCCCAACGAGGTCAAAGGTCAGAGGCACAGATTTGGGGGAC
>NW_015091149.1:1367050-1368708 GCF_001431845.1 Calidris pugnax
GTGAAGGGGGGGGGTGCCGTGCCCGCCACGTGGCACTTATGTAAGGAGAGTGCAGGGGAGGACAGGAGGCAGCCGGGGCACCGGGGACACCGGGGACACCGAGCCCCCGCCGTGCGGCTGCGTGGCTGGACACACAACCAAACGGGGGGCTGCCCGGGCACTGCCCGGCCCCGTGGGCACAGCACGTGTGTGTGGCAGAGCGAGGGGACACGCACACACGTGTGCAAGAGCTGGGGGATGGACCCCCCCTCTACCCCCCCAACCAGCAGCCCCTCAGCCTCCCCATCTGCCGGCTGCGCTGCCGGGTATCCTGGGGTGCCCCAGGGTGTCCCGGGGTGCCCAGGGGTGTCCTGGGGTGCCCCAGCCTCGGTGGGCACGTCCCCGGGGCTCCCGGCCCCTCACGGAGCGGGGAGGATGATGAACGGCTCCGGCTCCATCCCTCTGCGCTATCGATTTTTCATCCACTGCGGCAGAGAGAGGAGCTGGGGGCAGCGCGGCCGCGGGCACCCCCCTGGGATGGGATGGCACGGGATGGCACGGGGAGCCACCTTCCCACATCCCCCCCACACCACCCCACTGCCCCCCCCACCTTGGGACACCCCAGGGACCTTCCAGCCCGGCCGTGGGGTGCCCGGTTGGGCCCAGATGTGGGGGTTTTCCTCCCGTGGGCACGGGGATGGCGCAAGGCGGGGAGATTTGGGGAGCAGGTGGGGGGGGTGGGGGGCAGCGTGGTACCCACCCGCGTCACGGTGGCGTCACTGCGGTCACGCACGCTGCCAGCCACTTCCTTCCACCCAGCTGTGTCACCCTGTGCCGTGGGGCTGCGTCACAGCCGTGGGGTGATGCCACCATGGCCCGTGGGGGAGCAGGGGGGTGCCCCCGTGCAGCCCGTGCCCAGCTCTGCCCATGGGTCTGGGGGTGTTGGCACCCACTCAGCCCCACAGCCTGGTGACGTGGGGCTGGTCCTGGTGTGGGACAGGGTCCCCTCAGCCCCCCAACACGGAGAGGGGGCAGGGATGTGGAGCAGAGCGGGCACAGCCTGGCCTGAACCCACTGCCCCCCCTCCGTGCTGCCACACACGTCCCACACATGGCAGCCCTGGCTATAAATAACCCCACAGTGGCCACTGGCTGAGCCACGCTGGGGGCTGCCCCCCCCTCATCCTGCCTCAGTTTCCCCACTGACCCCCATGTCCAACGGCAGCTGCGAAAAGGAGGTGGCAGAAGGGTGTCCCCAAGGTGTCCCCGGACACAGAAGGGATGGGCAGTGCCACCCTGTGCCAAAAGGGGAGGTGGGAAGGGGGGGGACGACACCCCCAGTCCTGGAGTGGCATCTGCTTTGGTCCTGGGTGGCCCCGAGCAAGGACACAGCCACTGTCCCCACGTCCTGCACCCCATGGGGACCCCACAGGCCATGGGGCCAGGGAGGGGGGCCAGGATGGGGCTGGCACACACCAGGGCCATGCCATGGGGCCGGGGGAAACTGAGGCACACAGGGGACTCCAGGCAACCCACCCTGCCCCTGCACCCCCATCCCTCACTGGGAGCTGCTGGGGGGGCAACAGGGATCCGGGGGGACAGGGTGGGATGTCTGGAAAGGAGGGGTGCAATGGCTGGACACGGGGTACCCACAGAGCACCAGCCCCTCCCCACTCCCCC
>NW_015091149.1:1368817-1372454 GCF_001431845.1 Calidris pugnax
CCCCCCCCCCGGCCCTTTGCAAAAAGGGGGGGGGGGGGGGGGGTGCCAGCCTCCCGCCACACAAAAATAATAATAATTCATAATAATATTAAAAATAATATTAAAAATATCAATAAAACTGCCCCGGGACCAAGGGCCCCAGGGAAGGACTCAACGAACAGCAGCCGGGGGAGGCCAACGGGAGCCATTTCCCTGCTCCCACCATGGGCTGGGGCCAAACCATCCATGTGCTGAGACACCCCCCCCCGCCCCCCGAATCCCGGGGGGGGCAGCAATGGAGTTTGGGGGGGGGGTGTCAGCACAGCCCCTGGGCCAGGATGCTCCCCACCAGCACGGCGTCCTGCAGAGCGTGCTCCACCGCCGCCTCCTCCAGCTTCAGGGAGACCTGGGGATGGGGGGAGAGAGGGGCTGCTCAGCACCGTGATACCGGACCCTGCCCCACCACCGGACCCCCACCCCACTGCCAGACCCCCCAAATCCCACCGCCGGACCCCCGGGTACCTTGGCCAGCCGGGCCTCCTTGGCCTTCTTCAGCTCCAGGACACCCCGGGACTCCAGGAGGGTGACGAGGGACAAACACTCAGCCTGATCGACGGCGGGGAGCTGGCGGCGCCGGCAGACCTGGCTGTAGGCATCGTGGAGCTGGGGAGGGCAGGGGGTTATGCTGTGGCACTGCACCCAAGGGAGGCTCCAATAGGGGGGGATACACACGACACCCACCCAGCGCCCCCCAAATCCAGCCACTGCGACACTGCACCCAATGGAGGCTCTGGGGGGGTTGGGGGGGACACAACACCCACCCAGCGCCCCCCAAATCCAGCCCCGAGAGGGTCCCAACGGCCACTCACCTTCCCCAGCGTCACCTCCCGGGCGCGCAGGCGGCGCAGGAGCAGGAGGAGGGAGCAGAGCAGCACCTTCTGCTGCAGGGGGAAGGTGTCCCCCCGGGGGCCCTGCCCCCCCGCCACCAGCCGGTCCCCAAACACCTCCGAGAGCACCCGGGAGACGTGGGGCAGCCCCACGCGCTTGGGGACGGGGGACGCCGGGGAGTCACCTGTGGGACAGACAGGGCTGCAGGGGACCTCGTGCTGGCAGGGTTGGGGGGACCCAAGAGGGAAGATGGCCCAAAAAGGGACCCAAGACCCTCATCGAGGCCAGCCTGGAGGTCCCCGTGTGTGCCCTCATGGGGGTTTGGTGCTGGCACAGCAGCTACTCACCACCAGACAGTGGCTTGAGCAGGGTCTGGCTCCGCACCTCCAGCTCCACCACCTCCACGGCGCGTCTGAGGGGAGAGACAGCCCTCAGTGCCCAGCAGAGCAGCCACCCCGGGGTGGGCACCCCCAGTGCAGGGTCCACATGGGGCTCAGTATTTCACTGAAGGGGAGAGACAGCCCTCAGTGCCCGGCAGAGCGGCCACCCCGGGGCGGGCACCCCCAGTGCAGGGTCCACATGGGGCTCAGTATTTCACTGAATTTCACTGAATTTTAGAGTTGGAAGGGACCATAGAGATCATCTAGTCCAACTCCCCTGCCAAAGCAGGACCACTCAGAGCTTGTCAGAGCATGTTACTCAGGAGCATCCAGGCGGGTCTTGAAAATCTCCAAAGAAGGGGACTCCACACCCTCCCTGGGCAGCCTGTTCCAGGGCTCTGCCACCCTCACTGGGAAGAAGTTTCTCCTCATATTTGAGTGGCTCCCTCCTCCTTCAACCCTCCCTTGAGATACTTGTCAGCATTAATAAGGTCTCCCCTCAGCCTTCTCTTCTCCAGACTAAAGAGTCCCAGCTCTCTCAGTCTCTCCTCATAAGGGAGAGTAGTGGCCACACTGACCCCAGCACCACCATTTTGGGGGCAGACACTGACCTGCAGACATCCAGAGCCTTGCGAGCATCACCGGAGACCGCGGAGACCTTTCGGGCGCAGAACTGGAGCGCGGCGGCGTCCAGGACGGTGTCACCGGCCACCTGCCAGGGCACCGGGGGTGTCAGCGCTGCCGCCTGCGTGGGCAGAGCCCCCCACCCCCCCCATGTGTGTGTCCCCCCCATCCTGGTGTGTCCCCCACCTGCCCCAGCCGCTCCTGCAGGATGGCGCTGAGCTGCTCCCGGGTGTAGGGTGGGAAGTGCAGCAGCCGGGGGGCACCAGCTGGGTGGGCACTGAGCCTGGCCAGGCTGCGGTCCGTCAGGTCCAACGCGTTGGCCAACCCTGTGGGCACAGCGGGGTGAGGAGGGGGGAGAAGAAGGATGAGGCTGTGCCCCAAGCGGGGGGCCCGGTTTGGGCCCCCCACCACAAAAAAAACATTTAGGGGCTGGGGCAGGGCCAGGGAATGGAGCACAAGTCTTATGAGGAGAGGCTGAGGGAGCTGGGGGTGTTCAGCCTGGAGAAGAGGAGGCTGAGGGGAGACCTTCTTGCTCTCTCCAACTCCCTGAAAGGAGGGTGTAGAGAGGTGGGGGTCGGTCTCTTCTCCCAAGTCACAGGCGACAGGACAAGAGGAAATGGCCTCAAGTTGCGCCAGGGGAGGTTCAGGCTGGATATTAGGAAAAATTTTTTCACTGAAAGGGTTCTCAGCCATTGGAATGGGCTGCCCAGGGAGGGGGTTGAGGCCCCATCCCTGGAGGTGTTCAAAAGACAGGTTGATGTGGTGCTGGGAGGTCTGGTTTAGTGATGATGCTCCTTGTTTGTTGTGTGGGTGTCTATTTTTGTCAGTGAGGTTGACGGTTGGACAAGATGATCTTTAAGGTGCCTTCCAACCTAGAAGATTCTGTGATTCTGTGAAAAGGGGTGCAAACCAAACCCCCATCAGCCCTCCTTCCCCTAAAAACCCAGAGGGTTGGCAGTGCCACGCTGCTGTGCACTCACCCACGAGGACAAGCCGGGAGCCGGGCAGCAGGGGCCACTCGAAGAGGGTGTAGAGCACGTCCTGCCCCTTGCTCTCCAGCTGGTCCAGCTCGTCCAGCACCAGGAGGCTGCGGGGACAAGGGGGGAGCCTGGATCAGCCCCAGCTCTGCCCACCACCCCCACAGCCCCCCATGTGGGGAGACCCACTGCTGGGGCTGCTTCTCCTGGCTGCCCACTCTCGGGGCGTCGAGGTGGGGGACCCCACGCCACCCCCTTACCCCAGGCAAGAAAAACTCACACTATGGGTCCCCGGGCTGTCAGCTGCTTCTCCAGCCTCCGCACGCCCTCCCGGCCGGTGGCAGCCCCCAGCCCCAGCTGCTGCCCCACGGCAGGGAAGATGCCCTGTGGGCTGCGCAGCGCCATGCAGTTCAGGACGATGGTTTTGCTCCCGGCGAGCTCATCCTGGCAGAGACAGAAGCATTACAACCCCTGCCCACCAGCCCTCCCGCCCTTTCCCTGCCAACCTGCCCCACCAGCACCCCCAAAACGGGACCCCCCACCCGCCGCACACCTTGCAGTCCAGCAGGACACGGCTCACACAGGCTGTTTTCCCCGTTCCAGGGGCTCCGGAGATGTAGAGGCTGCCGGGCCGGCGCTCGCCGACGTGCTCCCGTAGGAACTGCCGGATGATGCCCGTCTCCTTCTCCCTGCCGTGGAGTCGGTCGGGCACCGCCGCGTGCAGCACCCGCTTCACCTGCTGGTAGCATGTGCCTGTGCCAGGAAACAGGGCTCAGTGGGGGGAAAAAA
>NW_015091149.1:1372815-1373106 GCF_001431845.1 Calidris pugnax
GGGGGGGGGATTCATGCTTCAGCCCCTCCCGGGGCAGCCCTTCAGCCCCACAGCACAGCCAGACCCCCCCGGAGCAGCTTTTCCTCCTGAAAGCGGGGGAATCAGCTGCAGGGGGGCGAGGGGGAGGGAGGTCCCTGCCCCACAGCGGCTTTAGGAAAGGGGTACCCCCCTCCCGCACCCCCCCACCTTTCCCGGGGGGTCCCAGGAGAGAGGGCAGCGAGGGGGGGACGCTCACCCAGGCGCTTGCGGGGGCTCAGGGGCAGCGCTTCGGTCCGGGCCGGGCATGTGCCG
>NW_015091149.1:1375088-1375369 GCF_001431845.1 Calidris pugnax
CCGGCTGAGGAAGAGGAAGGAGGTCCGTCTCTCCGCTCAGGAACAATCCGCCTGCGCAGCCCACTTTCACCTGGGGATGGGGGGCAGAGGGGGGGCCCCGCGCGTAGCTGGAAAGAGGAAAAAAAAACCAGTTTGAGACCAAAACTGGAGGGGGGGATGGCTGGAATGATGTGTGGCCCCCCCCAGATTCAAAGCACAGCTGCCTCGGTGCTCTGCAGAGCGGGATGAAGCACGGCTGCTTTCCCTCCTCCAACCCCCCCCCCCTCCCCTCTCCTTCCCCC
>NW_015091149.1:1375508-1381462 GCF_001431845.1 Calidris pugnax
TTCTCCTCTCTGTCCTCCCCCCTCGTCCTCCCCGCAGAGATCCGGAGCCTGGGATTTGCGCCCGGCTCCAGCCGCCGCCGCAGCAGCACGGAAAGCTCAGGGCTTTTTCAAATCCACATTAAACATTCATCGCTCTAAAAATAAACGAGCATCCCCTTCTCCCCGGAGTCTCCTGCGGGATCCGCAGGGCTGACGCGCAGCAAGGGCACCCTGCGCTGCCCCCCCTGCCACTGCCACCGCTCTGAGGCCCCCATCCTGGGACACACACACACGGGGGGGTCTTTACACCCCCCCCCCAAGCCTCTACCCAACCCCAGTTTCAGCCACGGGGAGGCTGTTGGGGTCCCTTTGTAGCTCCCCCCCCTGCCACTGCCACCGCTCCGAGGTCCCCATCCTGGGACACACACACACGGGGGGGTCTTTACACCCCCCCCCCAAGCCTCTACCCAACCCCAGTTTCAGCCACGGGGAGGCTGTTGGGGTCCCTTTGTAGCTCCAGCACTAAAGGCGCTCAGCGCAGCAGGAAAACGCCCTGCGGCGTTTCTCCGAGCAGGAAAAAAAAGGGGCAGGTGGAGGGGGGGGGAACAGCACAGCCCAAATCCTGGGGGCCCCCCCCGAGCGCAGGAGGCTGCCTTCGGGGCTCAGCACCCCCAGGGAGGCTGTGCAGGCCCCGGGGCAATGCTGCTGGTGAGGAGGAGGAGGTGGATCAGGGGCCCAGGGCAGCTGACACCAGCCCCTGCATGGGCCACCCTGAGGTGGGACAAACAGGACAGAGGGTGGCCATGTGCTGTCACCTCCTGCCACCCTGGAGAGCTGGGGGACAGCAGGACACCTTCTCCTCCCCCCTCTTACCTCTGTTTGTTTTGCTGGGGTAGATTCTCTGGAAGTATTTATATTCTTCTGGGGCTGGGAAGTCTTCGACGGGATGAAAGGAGTATTTGGATTCAAAGTCATCTGCGGAGAAGGGGGGAACAGGCAGGTCAGGGAGGTGGCTCTGGACGAGCACCCCTAAAGCTGAAGGGCTCCAGTTCCCCCCACAACCCACCCAGGAGAGGGGCAGACCCACATCTGGGACCCCCACTCACCCAGGAATGCTCTGACGGTGGAGATGGAGTCCCGGTGCCCGTTGCGCACCGGGGGAGGTGGCGGTGGTGGCCCGGCCGGTGTCCTCGTGGGGGGTGGCGGTGGCTTCCCTCGGCTGGGGGGCTCGGTGGAGCCGTGCAGTCTGTAGGGGGGCGGAGGTGGGGGGGCATCCCGCCCCCCGTTTCGCAGCATCGGCGGAGGGGGCGGTGGGGCTGCAAGGAGAGCTGGCTCAGCCCCGGCACGGCCCACCGCCGCCTGCCAAGGCACGGCATCCCCAGGGCAAACCCTCCCTCCGGCAGCGGGGCCAAGGACATCCTCCGAGGTAGCCTTTCCAGGCCGGCTGCTGAGCCAGCCCGAGCCAGCAGCCAGCAGGGCCGGCCCAGGGATGCTCCTACGCACACCCAGCAGAGATTTCCTGCTCATTCCCGACATCTGCATTCCTCCTCCTCAGCTGCAGCAAAAGGGACCGGCTCCCCCCCAGCTCACCGCCCACCCCCAGTGGGGCTGCTCCATCCCTTACACGCTCCCCAGTTCACAATCGGACCCAGTTCACCCTCCTCTGCACAAGGAGGGACCCAAGGAACAGCTACGAGCCCGCAGAGGCGAGGGTTTGGGGGCAACAGCTCCATTTGGAAGCAAGATGCTGCCTGCCAACCACGTCTGCACCGCCACCGCGGTGGTGACAGGACCCACGGCCCCTCCGACCCACCTCTCGCTCCTGCCCAGCCTCCCACGGACGCACAGCAGCAGTTCGTGCTCCTCATTAGGCTAATTACACACAGACTAAGAGAGCAGATCCCCAGCCATAACTGAAAGGAGGGATTTCTGGCAGGGCCGGAAGGACAGAGCGGCTTGGCAGGGGCCCAGGCGGGAGCTGCGGTCTGGACGCAGAGCCCAGGAGCACGCCGGGGGGGGGACACCGGGGCAAAGCCATCGCCGCTCCCGGCAACTGGGACACGCTCGCACCCGGATCCGTGTCCACAGGGGCAATGACAAGCTGATTTCACTGAGCCACACCTTCAAACGGTGCCCGACACCAAAACCCTGCACCAGCAGAGACACAGCCTTCATCGCCAGCCGTGCTCTGACCCACACCCAGCGCCAAAACCAGCCCAAAAAGGGGCAGGACAATTCCCGAGCGAGGGTCTGGCTGCACCACCAAGGGAAAGGCTTCTCCCTGCTCTGCTCCAGCTTTTTGTCACTGTCCTGGTGACATTTGGGAAGCTCCAGGGAGCAAGCCACAGCATACACAGCTCTGGCTCCACTATGTTGTCACCTCCCACCCCAGGACACGCCATCCTCAGGGGCAGGAGCTGCCCAGCCACAACCCACCACCACCAAAAGGCGTAAAAGGAGCTGGATAAAGAGATGACAGGACCAGGGACATGTATTAAATGTGGCAGTGAAGTTACTGTCCACAGCTCAACCCCTGCACCCGCTTCCACCTCGCTGTGCCCCAGTGCCAACTCTTCCCCCAGCATCTCCTGCCAGACACCAAACACCCCATGGATGCCACAGCCCGACCCACCACGGCACGAAGGAGCCAGGCCCATGCCACAGCCCAACCCACCACGGCCCAAAGGAGCCAGGCCCGGGCAGAGCGCACGGTTCTTACCTGCTCCCCGGCTGGGGGGGTCTCTGGCCGGCGGAGGGGGGCGACTGCTCTGGAGAGAGGGGGAGGCTGAAGCGGGAGGTGGGGGCGCAAGACCCCGCAAAGGGCCCGGCGTCTTCCTGTGCAAGGAGTTGTGTCTCTGTGGCAGCTCCGGGGCGGATTCGTTGATGGGGCTGGAAGGGCCGTTGGGGACACCGGGGGGTTGCCGATAAGGGGGTGGCGGGGGGGCGAGAGACTGGCCCTGAGCCCCCGACCCCGTTCGGATACTGACTGGGGAAGGAGGGGGCTTGATGGGTGGTGGGGCTGGGGGTCCGTCCCTGCTCACGGGCAGTCGCTGTCCCGGGGTGGGTGGCAGGGGCTTCTCCCGGTTGTAGGAAGAGACCTTGGCGCCGTGTGCCGGCGGGGGAGCGGGCGGCGCGGCGGCACGGCGTCCCGGCGGAGGGGGCGGCGGGGCGGACGAGCTGTGCTTCATGCCGGTGCTGCCGGCGGTGTTGGGCCGGGAGAGATCCGGCAGGGAGGGCCTCTGGGTGCGCGGCAGCTCCGGGGGAGAACCCCGGTTGTTGTCGGCATCATCTTGAGGTCGGTTGTTGTTGGCCAGTACCGGGGGCCTGGGGGCGGCTGCTCTGGCACCGGGGACTTGCAGGGTCTGCTTAGTGGAGGTGTCTGTGGGGAAGGAAAGAGAGAGGGACTGTTCAGCCACGGAATGGGCTGGGAATTGGAGAGAACATGTGGTGCTTCATCCCCGGAGCCTGCACGGAGCACGGGGCAGGCTGCCCGCTTGGCCGAGCCGGGCCAGACCGCGGGGAAGGCTGTCTGGCACAGGCAGGGAGCTGGCAGCGTGCTCAGCCACACACGGCTCCTCTCTCGCCACCGCTATTCGCTCTCCGGCTGGCTGGAAGGCAGGTTGCCACAGAAAACAGCGGAGAGAAACGTTCAGCAGCACACGCGACTCTCTCGGGCCCCTCCAAGGAGGTTTGTGTCATCGGACACTGCGGCACGGAGAGAGCGCGGTTCGCCTGCGGCCACACGCGGGGTGTTAATTTGGGGTCCTTGCCTCTAAGCAGCTGAAATCCCCAAAGCAAACAGGGCAAGATCCTCAACCCCCTCCCCCTTCCCCAGGGAACCCCCAGTCTGACAGCCATTACCTGAGCTGTCCTTGGCTCCCACAGGTCTGAGCTTGGGCACTCCGCCTTGGAAGAGGCCGCCCTTGGGCTGGATGGCAGCTGAGCCAGAGCCGTAGCTGCCGCTGCCACCCTTGGGTTCTGAAATGAAAGAGGCAGAGAGGTTAAGCCTGGTATTACCAGCAACAAGGAGCCACTAGGATGAGAGCCCAGAAGCCATCCTGAAGGGCCCAGCGTGGTGCTGAGTGCCTCCCGGGGTGGGGGGTACTCACTCTCTAGGATGGGCGCGCTCCGGTCATTGATTTGTGTCACTTTCTTTAGCTTGGTCCCTTTGCAGATGTCCTGCAGGAGAGCCGCCTCAACCCCCTCCCGCTCGGGGAGCTCCCCAGGGAACCCCCAGTCTGACAGCCATTACCTGAGCTGTCCTTGGCTCCCACAGGTCTGAGCTTGGGCACTCCGCCTTGGAAGAGGCCGCCCTTGGGCTGGATGGCAGCTGAGCCAGAGCCGTAGCTGCCGCTGCCACCCTTGGGTTCTGAAATGAAAGAGGCAGAGAGGTTAAGCCCGGTATTACCAGCAACGAGGAGCCACTGGGAACCAGAAGGGAAAGAGCCCAGAAGCCATCCTGAAGGGCCCAGCGTGGTGCTGAGTGCCTCCCGGGGTGGGGGGTACTCACTCTCTAGGATGGGTGCGCTCCGGTCATTGATTTGTGTCACTTTCTTTAGCTTGGTCCCTTTGCAGATGTCCTGCAGGAGAGCCCCACGGCCCCGCTGCTCCTCTCGGCTCAGTTTCGGGGGCTCTGTGTTGGCCTGGAGACAAGCAGCAGCTCAGCAGGAGCTCACCTGGAGACACCCCAGTCCACAGAGCGGGCACAGCCAGATACCACCTCCCCACTTCACCCCCTTTCCCTGCCAGTGAACAGCCTTCTCCAGGGGCTCTCCGCAGAGGGAGCGATGGGGCTGCCCCAGGAGGTTCTGCTGCTGCCCTACAAGGAGAGGCCAAGACCCCTGTCCCACCAAGACCCAGAGACCCCCTGTTCTCCCCCTTGAGCCATCATGGAGCAGAAGATGCTAACACAAAGAAAATCCACAAAAATCCATGGGCAGCCCCTTCCACAGACAGTCTGCTCCAAGGGAAACTGAGGCACAGCCCAGGGATCACCCGAAGCTCTCACAGACTGGACTCGAGGAGGTCCAGAGACAACACAGGGGCCCCTGGTAAGTAGCACCATGAGGACACAGACCAGTTTCCCACCCTAAACCAGCCGGGGCAGGGAGAAGCCCCCCTACCTGACTGAAGGTGGGAGGCGGCGGGGGGCCAGGCGGCGGCGGCGGGGGAGGAGGAGGGATCGGCATCCTGGCCCGGCTCCCGGTGGCTCCGGCTGCTCAGCGCTGGGGACAAGCCTGGTCACTCATGCCTGCGGGAAGGGAGGAAGCTGTCAGGGACCGGAGGGGAAAGCCGGTGAGCCGGACACAGAGAAACATGGCCCCGGGGCTGGCGGGGTAGTGTGCTGTGCCTGGAGGTCCTCGAGCAGGGCAGAGGCTGGGGCTGCCCTTTCCCTGCTGGCTCAAAGGGGCTGCCAGGTTCTCCCGACGCCCTGGAGCAGCAGGTCCCCCACCAGCACGACCCCCCCACCCCTAATCACCAGGGCCCCCACCCCAGCACGGAGCCTGTCACTGAAACCCAGGATGTTTTTCAGGCAACTGCCTCGCTCAGCAGAGCAAACCTGGCCGAGCTAATCCTGCGCCATCAATCCAGCTCCTTCATCTGCAGCCCGAGGCTGCTCACGTGGAAGTGCGACAGGAGCCTCCAAGCCCATCAGCAGCCACCACGGCCAGCCCTGGCACACGTCCCCATCCCCCCCAGGTCCCCGCAGCCAGGGACACCCTGAGATCTGCCAGACGGATCACCGAGCCCAAGGCATACGAAGCCCTGACAGATACAGCAGATTTTTCCAAACCACTCAGCTCTCACGTCGATAACCTCCCAAGGGTTGGAGGTTACCTCCCAACACTCCGAGGGCTGGCTGCGCCCCGCTCCCTTTCCACAGCTCCCCTTCGAGCTGTCCAAGCGGGCAGCGAAACAAGCCTTCCCCAAATCCACGATGACATTATAAACCATCTCATCACACACCCAAAACC
>NW_015091149.1:1381472-1393474 GCF_001431845.1 Calidris pugnax
ACCCTGAGATCTGCCAGACGGATCACCGAGCCCAAGGCATACGAAGCCCTGACAGATACAGCAGATTTTTCCAAACCACTCAGCTCTCACCTCGATAACCTCCCAACACTCCGAGGGCTGGCTGCGCCCCGCTCCCTTTCCACAGCTCCCCTTCGAGCTGTCCAAGCGGGCAGCGAAACAAGCCTTCCCCAAATCCACGATGACATTATAAACCATCTCATCACACACCCAAAACCGATCCATCCCATACCATGGCTTACCCGGAACGGCTGTGCCGGTGGGGCTCCGCAGAGCCCGGCACGTCCCGTCGGCACCGGAGACTGAGCACGGAGGAAGCGGGGACAGGAAGATGAACCTGAATCACCGGGCGATCACAGGACAGGCCCCTGGCAAGCTCGTGCCTCTGAGAGCAGCACAGGTAAAGCTGTCCCGGCAGCACCGGCTCAGGGAATAGGAATGTGATGACTGGAGGCCTTGCTCGCCACCCCGGGAGTTTCGGGTGCTCGGGGCAGACCGAGAGGCAGGGGATAAATGCCCCTTTCCCCCAGGAAAACCTGTTCCTTAACCACTGAAGGGGACCACAAATGCCAACGCCAGGTAAGAAGAGGGTAGTTTCACACCTGAAGCTTCCGACTTCTGATCCCTGACCCCCAGGGCAAGCGACCAGAGAGGTCACAGACACATCCACCACGACAGTGAAAGTTTCTTTACGACCCAGGCACTGAAACCCAGGTGCCCACAACCTTTGAAACGGTTTGTATCAGGTATTAAAAATCCACATCCCTTCTGAGACTCTCCTTCCACAAGGTAAACTACAATTTACCAGCCACAGTACACAGGAGGCCGGAATAAACCCAGGCCCGTCCTCACGTGTCAGACATTCCCACTCCCTCTCCGAGGTCTGAGAACAGGAAAAACGGACCAGCAGCATCGCTGAGGTGCCAGCAGCTCCCCTGCCCTCCAGCAAACCTCTGCCATTCAGGAAAATAAGGAAACAAACTGCCTTTTAATTATAAGCAGCTCTTCTACCGAGTGAGAAACTCCTCAGCTACAGACACCTTCACTGGGAAGACATTTCCCTCTCTGTCTTCTGGCGTTTTCCAAGTCGTTTGAGATCTCAAGTTCTCTGGTGGCACGTCCTCTCCTCGGTGGAGCAGGGAATGGCGAAAGCTGGAAGCTGCCATGACTCATCTTCTCCTCGGTGGAGCCAGGAATGGCGAAAGCTGGAAGCTGCCATGACTCAGTGGCTCCTCACCCTCCTCCCCGAGGAAGCCACCTCACTCCTGCCTCTTGAAAACACACCTTCCCCTGACACGTGCGCTGCTACTTTGCTCTGGCCAGAACTCGAGGCACAGAAGAGCCAAGGTCTGGTGGTTTCTTCTTCGATCCCACCACGCCGAGACGCTCCGCAGACGGGAAGGGAGCCGGCAAAGCCATCCAGCCCGTACCTTTCCCACTGAAGTAAGATCAGAGAAGGCTCATAATGTGCTCGTCTGGGACCTGCCGGCGCTGCCAGGACGTGTTGCAACAGGAGAGCTTTTCCCCCGTCCTCCTTCCCTCCCCGCAGCGGGATCACGGGGCTGAGACGGTGCAAACTGCTGTCAGGGCAAGTGTGACATTTGGGGGGGGGACAGTGTGACAGCATCACGGCACGACCGGCGGGATGGGACAAGGCAGGAGAGCCCCTGCCTTGTTTGAACACCAGCAGCTGGAGGTAATTAGCAGAAATACAGCTGAGAAACGTGCCAGGTAATGAGACTCCTGACTCGGTCTCATGTGTCACAGGCCTGAGCCAGCACAGGAGCGGTGCCAGCGCTGCGGGCCGTCACCTCCGCTCCCGGGAACAGAAACACCCACGTCACCTCCCTGGGATGCTCCTGCTCCAGCTGGTTACTCACGGGGTGACATTTCCCACCCAGCTCTGCACCTCGATGGCATTTGGGGTCACAGGAGCCCCTTTGGATACTCCCATAACAGGGACACATCCTCATCACACGCAGATGGATGGATGGGTTTGTTGACAGTCAGTGCCACGTCTGGAAGGGAATCCCGCTGCACGGGTCCCCCATTCACCCTCCTGCCCCCCACATAAGCCCTGCATCAGGCAGAGGGACAACCCCACAGCAACATCACCTCCTGGAAGCACAGCCGGGGAGGAGAGGGGTATTTTTTTTTTTACAAAGAAACCCATGAGTCATTATCTCCCCATATCTAACGTGCCCTTAAAACTAGCGCCGCGCCGAAACCTGCATTCAGATAAAGGCTCTGACCTAGAAGAGCGAGAGAGGAGGGGAGAGAAGAGTTTAAGCTAAAGCAGCTTGAGGATAAACTGGAGCTGAATTCCCGGAGAAACAGGTCATTTCGTTTCAGCACACGGCCCCGTTCAGGTTGTGGATTAACAGCAAAGGTCACATTGAAAAACCAGAATCGAGAGGCACCGAACTCGGGACACGGTGACTGCTGCTGCTGACTGCATCCCACGGGAAGAGCCGAGACCTCTGGGTGGGAACGCTGCAGAGATCTGTGTCTGTCTTTAAAATAAAGCCTAGATCTTGAATGTTCGTGAAAACAGATGCAGCTGATAAAGATTAGGGAGACACAAGCTAAATCCTCCAAGAAAAAAAAAAATAAAGGGGGGGGTGGGGGTTCTCCCAGCACTTCTTACCATCCCTTAATGTCTGGGGTATGCCTACGGAAAGTGTGCCCTTTGAAACAACGCCGACTTCTCCGCCTTTCTGCTCCTTTGTTCTTCCTTACCAGGGATCCTTTCACCAAGCCAGATCTGAGCCTTTGAGAGCCCCATATGCCGCGGCGGCAGCTCACTGCGCTGGCAGGGAAAGTGGTTTCAAAGACCTGAATCGGGGCAGCGAGAGACAGAGAGAGAGAAAGAGAGAGAGAGAGACACATAATAAAGGGGGGGGGGTTCTCTCAGCACTTCTTACCATCCCTTAATGTCTGGGGTATGCCTACGGAAAGTGTGCCCTTTGAAACAACGCCGACTTCTCCGCCTTTCTGCTCCTTTGTTCTTCCTTACCAGGGATCCTTTCACCAAGCCAGATCTGAGCCTTTGAGAGCCCCATATGCCGCGGCGGCAGCTCACTGCGCTGGCAGGGAAAGTGGTTTCAAAGACCTGAATCGGGGCAGCGAGAGACAGAGAGAGAGAAAGAGAGAGAGAGAGACACAGACACCCGCCAGATCAAAGCGCGGAGGAGAGCTCGGCTTCGGCTAAGCCAGGAGGGGCAGGTCTGCACCTTAGTTTGTCTTTTAAACTAATAAAAAAAAAAAAAACCAAACCACCAAACCAAAGAGAAAACTGAGAAAGCTGTGAGAAAACCAGGAGGAAGACAATGTGTGAAAAGCTAACGCTTGGGAGGAGAGAGAGTTGACTGAATTCAAGGTGACCCTGCAGAAAGCTGCTGCCAGGGCGGCCGCTCAGCAGCCCTGCAGGACCCCACATCACCACGGGACCCCTCGCCCCACCGTGCCCCATGGCAACACCAACTTCGGGGCAGTCATTTCACATCAGGCCTCCCCGGCCAACCCTGGTTTCAAAACACTATTAAAAACCACCAAGAACATTATGCTCAGCCGTCCCTCTGTCCCGTAAAACAGCTGGATTAGCCAGATCTGGCCTGGATGGGACAATACGCCACATTTTTTTCGGGCATTTTTCAAGTCCCCGTTTGCCATGAAGGGAAATGAAATGCCTCCCCCAGCCCTGGATTCTGCTCGTCCCTCGAGGTGAGGGGGGGGTTTAGCTTTTTTAGCGGGACAGGCAGCAGTGACCTTCAGATGCCGTAAGCGCGTTTCCTGGCTTTTCAGGGGGATTTGGGCGCCGTGGCGGATTTGTATTTCACAGCTCCCCTCGCTGCCGCAGCGAGCCTGCATTTGCAAACCCAGAGATGAAGCGCTTCATCCTCAGGGAGGCAGCGGCTTTGAACTGCAGATCAAGAGGAATTTCCAGCCCTCTGATGTCGGCTGCAGAATGCGGCTGCACCGGTTTGGGGACGACTTCCAAGGCTGGACCTCTCAAACACCCTCCCCTCCCGCCCCCGCCTCGCAGGGCGCCTTTATCTTCCACCTCTTCCCATCCCAGACCTGGATTCCTCGTTACCCCGAGCACAGCCCTTCCAAATTCAGACCCTGGTTGGTGTCCTCCAAAGCCTGACATTTCTGCCCATTCCTGAGGAGCAGAGGGCTTCGGCAGCACCGGAGATGCGACATAAATAATTTATCCTGAAAGACAGCCATTGCAGGATTTAAGGTCATTCAGGCTTTTAAAATCGTATCAGCATGCTTTAAGAGAGCGAGCTGCCATCTCGATTTGGAGCGGCTCAAAGAGCCGGTGCATCTCTGCGTGCAGACAGACAGACACACTCCAGCCCCGCGGGACTCAGACGTTCGCTCTGAATTATTAACAACCCACGGTCACTGACAATGCATTTTTAACAAAAAAACCCCCCAACACAAAAGTTTTCTAACGCCTCGGGGCCAAATTCCACAGCCTTTAGTGGAGCCCTGGCTTCCCCATCCCCGAGACCCCGGAGTCGGGTTGTCCTTTAGCAGCTTTTCCACCCGTTCGCTTGGCAAAGGAAACCTTTAATCAGGAGCGAGGAATCGCGTCCTGACATTAGGCTGCAGCAAAGGGAAGAGCAGGAAAAGCCCATCCCGAGGGGGGACCCGCAGACTTCCCTGCCTCTCCCTGTCCCCTGTGCCAGGCGAGAGGGGAAAGGAAGCCAGGGAGGGAGAGGTGGCACAGGAGGGGACCGGGCAGGAACCGCTCCGAGGCACCGCTCTCTCCAACGGACACCTCCGATTGCTCCAGCGGGAGGAAGCGGCAGGAGACGCAGGGACTTCCCGGCTGCTTCACCGGTGACCCGGGGCTGGGAATAACGCCCCGCACGGCCCGAGCCTCACGGAGAACAATACACTGCAATGGAAAGCGGCTCCTGAGACCGGCGGTGGTCGCCTTCAGATAAAAATGCCTTTTTATCAACTGCCAAGGATGCAGCATCCCCTTCGCCATGGGCTCCAATACTCTCTGAGAATTTAAAGCAAACGAAGCCTGCACGCTGGAGCCAACAGACCCGGAGCTCCTTGAGGCACAAGGGGAGCAAGGAAAATATTGACAGCCTCAGGCTGCTCCGAGTAGGACAGGGAGCAAAGAATGGCTCCAGCCAGAGCCTCCCAGAGTCTCTTAAGGCCTCTCAGCAGCACCAGGGCCCACTCACACAGGGCTCGTTTAGAGGCAAACCCTAATGAGCCACCTCTAAGACTGTGCAGTGAAAGCCAGGGCAGCGTCTGCCTGCGGTCTCGGCCAGGCTGTGGCTGCTGTGCCACCAGCGAAGAGGAGGAACAGGGAACAAACCCACAGCTCTTGTGACCGTCACGCAAACCCAACAGTGTCCAGAGTTCTCTGTGAAACAGCACCAGGCGCTCGGTGGCGCAGAGCTGACGGCACAGGAGCAGGCAGTCTCCAGCTCCAGCCTGCCACCCTCAGTTGACACCGTCGGCTGCTGCCGCCACGGGTCTGAGGCAGCAAAATGCCCAGGTGAAGCTCTCTGCCAAAAAAAGCACGTTAATCAGAGATGACCCCCCTCCTGCTGAAGGCCGCGCTTCCAACCCAAACCCCTGCACCAGGCTTTTCTCCCAGTCTCCCCCAGCCCTGGATCTGAGCGGTTGGCAATGGGCTGACCCCCCCCTCTCTGGGCAGGAGTGATGCCAGGTCTGGTGTTCGTAGGTGTGAGTGGTGGCCCTGCCCCGGTGCGAGGGGTCCCAGCACCACAGGAGCTAATGTGCCAGTGTTTTAGGAGAAAAACCAGTGGTCTGCCCAGTTAATGCCAGATAATGCAGTTAGAACCACAAAAAAAAATCCTGGTGAAACCCCATGAGCTACACACACACACACACACTGCCTGGAGGGTGCTGCTCTCCAGCCTGGATGGAGAATAATTGTGCCTTTAAAATACCACAGATCAGCT
Source organism: Calidris pugnax (assembly GCF_001431845.1). Classification (NCBI taxonomy): domain Eukaryota; kingdom Metazoa; phylum Chordata; class Aves; order Charadriiformes; family Scolopacidae; genus Calidris; species Calidris pugnax. Next base: position 1,387,454 of record NW_015091149.1, read on the forward strand.
CCAGCTTAACCCCCGGTACCAGCCTCCGCCTGTGTTTGAGCAGGGTGTTAAATACATCTGAGACCCTGCCGTGCCCCCCCTGCTCAGCCTGCAGCCCTTGGGCCCCTTCACTCTCAGGGCAGCACCCAGGGCTGGGCTGGCCCCCTCTGGGCTGGCCAGGAGCCTCCAGGACAGACACCCCCGGGGGTCCCTCCCCACCTCCTGCCAGGACAGACACCCCCGGGGTCTCCTCCCACCTCTTGCCAGGACAGACACCCCCAGAGTCCTTCCCCACCTCCTGCCAGGACAGACACCCCCGGGGGTCCTTCCCCACCTCCTGCCAGGACAGACACCCCCGGGGGTCCTTCCCCACCTCCTGCCAGGACAGACACCCCCGGGGGTCCTTCCCCACCTCCTGCCAGGACAGACACCCCCGGGGGGCCTTCCCCACCTCCTGCCAGGACAGACACCCCCGGGGGTCCTTCCCCACCTCCTGCCAGGACAGACACCCCCGGGGGTCCTTCCCCACCTCCTGCCAGGACAGACACCCCCGGGGGTCCTTCCCCACCTCCTGCCAGGACAGACACCCCCGGGGGGCTCTCCCCACCTCCTGCCAGGACAGACACCCCCGGGGGGCTCTCCCCACCTCCTGCCAGGACAGACACCCCCGGGGGGCTCTCCCCACCTCCTGCCAGGACAGACACCCCCGGGGGGCTCTCCCCACCTCCTGCCAGGACAGACACCCCCGGGGGGCTCTCCCCACCTCCTGCCAGGACAGACACCCCCGGGGGGCTCTCCCCACCTCCTGCCAGGACAGACACCCCCGGGGGGCTCTCCCCACCTCCTGCCAGGACAGACACCCCCGGGGGGCTCTCCCCACCCCGGGGTCTCCTCCACCTCCTGCCAGGCGTCCATGACACTCCCTCCCCCTTCCTCCATTGACAGGGCTTTCAGGGGGGGTCTGGGGGAGTCTGAGGACAGAACCCCCCAACTCTGGTCCCCGGGGTCTCCTCCACCTCCTGCCAGGCATCCATGACACTCCCTCCCCTTTCCTCCATTGACAGGGCTTTCAGGGGGGGTCTGGGGGAGTCTGAGGACAGAACCCCCCAACTCTGGTCCCTTTTTTCCACCCCTCTCCCGCAGGCCAGGGGGCTCTGCCTGCCCACCAACCTCCCATGCAGGCTCTTTTGCAAGAGCTGCTCCGAGCCCGGCGGCGGGAAACAGCCCTGATGGAGACAAGCATGAGGTCTCCTGCTGTTCCACCAAACCCGGCCAAGTATTCTCAGGGTTTTCCTAGGCAAAGGCCAAGCAGAGAGGAGCTGATTCGCAATCCAGAACACACAGAGGGCGAGTAACCGAGGCAGAGTGCAAGCCGCCGGGCGCTGGCGGGAGGTGCCCGCTGGAAGGGCACAGTCCCTGCCGCAGAATAAAGTCACCCTCAACCAGCCCGAAGCCACAACGGCCTCGCAGAAAGGAAACCACCGCTCGGGAAGGCATCGCTGACCGCTTCTAAAAAAATTCAGTTGGCTAAAGAAACGCATCTTTCCTCTAACCAGGCTGGCACTTGGAGTCATTAGGAGAAAATTGACAACCTGCCATAGAACACCCAGCACTTAGGTGTTATTCTGGGACACACGTACACACTTGATGTTTGTGCAAGACCCTAAAGCTGCAGAAATGTTATGGAAAGTGCTGATCGAGGCTGTAGGATGGACAGGAGGGTGCATGGGGAGCGGAGCCCTCGCTGGGAATGGAGGCTGAAGGTGGTGAGGGGCCTGGCAGCAGCCACAGCCGCGGGAGGTGTAAGAGCCCGAAGGAAGCGCCCGTGTCCATGCCAAGGGGAAAGCGAGCCAAGCCCCGTCAGGGCGAGTTCTCCGTGCGGTCGGATCCACACTCGGCTGCTTTTCAGGTCGGGAGGTGCCAAGAACACGCTGCAAATTTACAGCCGGCGCAGAGGGAGAGGAGGGTTTGCTTCGAGACGGGATGTAGTAACGGGGTGTGACGGGATCAGACAGTCCTCGCAGACACAACCATGTCACTGCCAGGCAAACCACGAGTGCCACCGGGCCACCAACCCAGCCTCTGCCCAGGCCAGGGAGGGTTTAAGCCCCAAGCTGGAAGGAGGAAAAACCACTGGCCATGCAGGGAAGGCGCTTGGCTGCTTTGGTGAAAGCAGAGACGGGCACAAGTGTGTGTCACTGCAGGAGCTCCATGGCAGCAGGTTGGATCTCTCAAGGACTCAAGCGTGGCAGCACCGAATCCCGGCACGCAGCGTCCCGGCACGACGCCCACGTCCATCTCCCCACGGCCCAGACTGCCCGGGGGCCACACTGTGGGCCAGCCCTGCCCCGCAGCGTTTCCAACTCACCTCACCTGCTCCCGCTGGAAAAGGGGAGAGCGCAGCTCCCTGGAAAACCTCCACACCCACCCAGCAGCTTCTCTCCTCTCCACTCCCCCCCGAGCATCCCCCCCCTGAGCTGCCAGCGCCCCGGGGCTGCCGGAGGCAGAGTCTGAGCCCCGGGCACCACGGTGGCTGCCACAGCTCCGGCCGGTGCAGCCAGTCCTGCCGAGCAGCAGGAATTTCTAGGGTTATGGTATTGCATGTGGGAGACACCAGAGGAAGGAAGGGGAACAGGCCAAAGGGAAGCAGAGAAGCAGCCAAACCCCAGCACCAAAACACAGAGCTCCACGGAGAGAGACCCTCACCAGCAGCCTTCGTCTCCCAGTACCACAGCCCACCCCCTCCCGCTGAGGTTGGTGGTGAAGAAGCCAGCTCTGGAAAAGACCATTTAATTATTGAACCAAGCTCAGGACATCAGAGCGAGGAGCAAGCCCTGGGAGCTGCGCTCGTGCCAGAGCAGCCCTGGCAAAGCCAGCGGGAGAAACCCAACACGCTCGGCCCCTCGTTAGGAGGGCACCTTCCCCCCCCCCTCCCCACCCACCTTCGCTTCCCAGCACAAAGCTACTTCTTTGGCAGAGCAAATCTGCCTTCCTTCCAAGCAGCCAGATGTAAGTAAGTAGGTCAGACAAGGACCAGAGCGCCTCCACAACAGCACTTTAAAGCAAAGCAAAGAGGGAAGCGAGCCCTGACCTGGAACGTGCCCCGTCACCTTGGTGCTGGAGGAGACCTGGGGGTTGGAGGGGGACACACTGATGTGCCTCATCCCAGAGGAAACACACTCAGAACGAGCAGAAAATCCAAGAGAGGCGGGGGTTGAGGGGGGGGACACACTGATGTGCCTCATCCCAGAGGAAACACACTCAGAACGAGCAGAAAATCCAAGAGAGGCAGAGGACATCGTGTCAGGGTCTAACACCCCACGGCTGCAGCCACCAAAAGCTTCGCAGCCTTGCACGGAGCCACAGACCTGCCTTTAGTGGCAAAAAAACCTCATTCAAACAGCCCCAATTCAGAGGGGAGGGAGGCCGAGGGGAGGGCAGCGGTGGTAAAGGTGGCACCGGGCATCACACACGCTCCAGATGGCACCGGCTTGGCACAGCAGGGCCAACAGTTGCCGTTTGTCGGCGGCGGGACGGAGCCAAGCCCTCCCTCGCCCCCCGCTACGGCACAAAGAGGGGTCTGTGCTGCCGGCCATGGGAAATGACAGGCTCTGCCTTCACATTCCAGCAACAAGGGGCAGCTGCGAGGGGGAGAACGGCCCCCCTCTGGTGAAGTGCAAAGAGGGGATGTCTCCCCGGGGGTGCTGAGACACCTTAGAATCATAGAATGGTCTAGGTTGGAAGAGACCCTTGGGATCATCGAGTCCAACCATCTCCCCTACTCTACAAAGTCCTCCCCTACACCATGTCCCTCAGCACTGCATCTAAACGGCCCTTAAACACAGCCAGGGATGGGGACTCCCCCCCCTCCCTGGGCAGCCTGTTCCAATGCCCGACCACTCTTTCGGTGAAAAATTCCTTCCTAATGTTCAATCTAAACCTCCCCTGTTGGAGCTTGAAGCCGTTCCCTCTCGTTCTGTCACTAATTACCTGTGAGAAGAGACCAGCACCAACCTCTCTACAGTGTCCTTTCACGTAGTTGTAGAGAGTGATGAGGTCTCCCCTCAGCCTCCTCTTCCTCACACTAAACAGCCCCAACTCCCTCAGCCGCTCCTCATACGATTTGTTTTCCAGCCCCCTCACCAGCTTCGTTGCCTCCTCTGCACTCACTCCAGCACCTCCAGATCTCGATATCGAGGGGGACACTGGGGACAAGACACGGTCGATAAGGCAAGGTGGAGAGGAAGGCAGGCAGGAAAGCTGTGAAAAGCAGAGGAGGCGCTGGGCAGGTAGCTCTGCACCCAGGAGAGCTCGTCCGGATGGATTCACACCTCGGCTGCAAACCCAGCCGACTCCTTCGGCCACAAAGACAGGAGTGGGGACAGATCAGATGGTCCCTGGCAGCCCTCAGCGGGGCAGCCACACTCCACACCAGAGATAGAGCCGGGTCAGAGCGACCCAGGCAGCTCCCCCTCCGCAGCCAAGTCTGCCAAAGGTAAAACGAGGCCGATTTGGGACGGCGGCACCTCTCCAAGGGCTCCTGCTCACCCCAGCGCCAGGCTGCGGTTCAGCAAAATGACTTTCATGCCTAACCTCTGCCTCCACCTGGCCCAAAGATGCTGCCACACCGGCTCCTCGCCTTCCCACAGGCCAGGGGGGTGGGCAGCAGCCCCCAGCCCACGTTCTGCCCAGATGGAGGGGTGGGAAGAGCCAGAGCAGGGCAGTCACGAGGTGTTCAGCTTCCCACGTCTGCCTGTCAGCTGAGGGTCAGGAGGCAGCTGGCTTCTCCTCCCTCCACATCCCACCCCACAAAGCCCAGAAACACTACCCAAGTCCAAGCAGATGCGGGGGGGACAGTCTGGGCCCCCACCCTGCTCAATGCTAGGGGGTAGCTGGAGTAGAGCCATGGCTAACAGCGACGGGGACCTGAGATAAACCCAAAAAACTCAGAGCAGTGCTTGGAAAATAAGGTGTTTCAGTGCATGCTGGGTGTCTGGCCTGCATTGCCCTAAACCACCCCCCCAAGCCATTGCCTCCCCCAGCTCTGGGCTCACTGCGGCTTCTCCGTGCCAGGGCAAACACCAGAACAAGCAACACCTCGATGGGAGCAGAGCCCTGAGGAGGGACAGCTCATGGCCAAGAACCATCTCACCAGCACCACTGGGCTCGTCCCTGGGTGGCAAACATACCCCACAGCCTGACCCCATCCACGTCCCTCCCATGTCATGGCTGGGGACATCAAGGCACAGGGGGCACCCTGCGAGCAGAGGGCCAGGGTGGGCAAGAGCCACTCGCCAGGGCCTTCCACGCACTCAAGGGCAGGCAGGAGCCACATCAATTCTGCTGAGTCCTCGCGGGGAGGGAAAGGCTGCGGCTGCTCGTGGCACGGCGCTGCCACTCTCCCTCCATCCCAAAGGACATGACACACAGAAAACAATCAGCCACTTATTGTGTTCGCTTACAACCAGGGCTCTGGAGGGGTCTGGAGCATAAACCCCCAGCAGGAATGCAGTCCTCAAGGCCTGGGCAGGCGTGCAGTGCAGTAGGGCTACGTGGGCAGGGAGGGCCGGTGGCCCAGGAGCACGCAGCCGCGATGGTGTTTACCCGGAGGAGAAGGGAGAGCTGAGGCTCCACCGTGGCACCCACAGCTCCCCACTGCCCGCCCCGTGCTGGGCTTTCCGTGGGCAGAGGCTGCTCAGCCCGGGGTTTGTCAGCTCCAGGCCCATGGGAGGGACTGGACTGTGACAGCGCTTTGGGGACCACAGGCCTGGCCTGACCCTGACACCACTGTCCCCCCCCAAGGATGGCACAACCGGTCACCCAAACCTCCCGTGGCGGATGCCCACACACGGACATGGCCCCCTCCCTGCCCCCCCCGGGGGAGCACCGCGGGAGGGGGGCGAAGGGAGGAACGTGAGGGGCTTCTTCGCCGAGAAGCAAAGGGGGGAGAAGCTCCCCCCATAGCCCCCGCAGAGGCGTCCCCCACCAACACCCCCCAGCACAGGGGTTCCCAGCTGCACCGGTGCCTCCCCCGGGACCCCC
>NW_015091149.1:1393484-1394459 GCF_001431845.1 Calidris pugnax
CCGCCGGTCCCGGGCACCGCGCAGCCGGTCCCGGCCTCCTCCCAAGCCCCCCCTGCACTCCGCACGCCCACCCCGAGCCACCGTACCTCACCCCGAGGCCCGGCGGACGGTAATCCCAGCTTCCCCCCAACAAGGCCTCGCAGGGCCCGGTGCCCCCGCGCTCACCCGCCGCCCGCGGCCTCCTCCCGCCGCACCCGGAAACGCGGCCCCGCGGCGCCGTCCGGCCTCCAGCCGCCGCCAAACAAAATGGCGGCCGCGCCCCCCGCTTCCTGCGCTTTCCCGAGCTGGACCGGATGTGGGCGGGGCACGGCGGCACGGCGCCGCCATGCTGGGAAGGTCAGGCGGCCATGGTGGGAAGGGCGGGGAGTGGCGCAGGGCTCTGCGGTCGCCATCTTGGGAAGGTCATCCCTCTCCGAGGAGGTTGTGCTCAGTTTCGTGGGTGCGTAGAGGAGCGAGAGGAGCGCGGCGGCACCGGGGAGTGATTCTCCGCCCCGTGTCGAGCCGTTGCTGCAAGCCAGTAGTGCCCCGGCCCAGCCCGGCCGCCGACGTCAGCGCCCGCCATGTTGGGAAGGTCGGACGGAATCCCTGGCGGACGCCATGCTGGGAAGGTCGGGTGGAACCTGGCGGCCGCCATGTTGGGAAGGTCGGCGGTCCGGCCCGTCCCTCCCCTGCCGGTACCGGGTCGCCCGGAGCCGGGGACCGGGGGGGGGGAACGACCCCCGTGACCCTCCGTCCCCCCCAGCACGGCTGTGACACCACTCCCCAGCATGACACCAGGAGGCGGGCACCGGGACAACCTTTTATTGGGGCTCCACGACCCCCACGCCATCCCCCCCCGGAATTTTCTTTTTTTAATTTTTTTTTTTTATTTTTTTTTTTCCTTTTTTCCTCCTTTTTCTTAAAAAATAAATGTACAATCCGGACGGCGGTTCGGTACAAAATATACACGTCTGGGGGGCGGGAGGGGAAGCGGGG
>NW_015091149.1:1395151-1396167 GCF_001431845.1 Calidris pugnax
GGGGATGGGGATGCGGGGATGGGGATGCAGGGATGCGGGGATGAAGATGCAGGGATGGGATAGGGATAACAGGGATGGGGATGCGGGGATGGGATAGGGATAACAGGGATGGGGATGAGGGGATGGGGATGCAGGGATGGGGATAGGGATGCAGGAATGGGGATGTGGGGATGGGGACACAAGGATGGGATGGGGATACAGGGATGAGGGGATGGGATGGGGATGCAGGCATGGGATGGGGATACAGCAGAGATGGGATAGGGATACAGGGACAGGAATACAGGGATAGGGATGCAGGGATGCAGGGATGAAGATGCAGGGATGAAGATGCAGGGATGAAGATGCAGGGATGAAGATGGGGATGCGGGGATGGGGACACGGGGATGGGATGGGGATGAGGGGATACAGGGATGAGACAGGGATGCAGGGATGGGATGGGGATGCAGGGATGGGATGGGGTGGAGGGATGCAGGGATGGGATGCAGGGATGGGATACAGGGAGGGATACAGGGAGGCAGGGATGGAAAGAGGGGATGCAAGTATGCAGGGATGGAGATACAGGGATGGGGATGCAGGAATGAGGATGCAGGGAGGGGATGCAGGCATGCAAGGATGGTGATGCACGGATGCCAGGGTGGAGATGCAGTGATGGGGATGTGGGAATGGGATAGGGATGCAGGGATGCAGGGATGAAGATGCAGGGATGAAGATGGAGGGATGAAGATGCAGGGATGAAGATGGAGGGATGAAGATGCAGGGATGAAGATGGAGGGATGAAGATGCAGGGATGAAGATGGAGGGATGAAGATGCAGGGATGGAGATGCAGAGAAGGGATGGGGATGCAGGAATGGGATAGGGATGCAGGGATGGAGATGGAGGGATGCAAGGATGAAGATGCAGGGATGGGGATGCAGGGAAGGGATGGGGATGCAGGAATGAGGATGCAGGGGTGGGGATGCAGGCATGCAAGGATGGGGATGCGTGGATGCCAGGGTGGAGATGCAGGGATGGGGAT
>NW_015091149.1:1396375-1398451 GCF_001431845.1 Calidris pugnax
GGATTGTCCTCCCTCTTGGACCCTGCTGTATCCCATCACCAGGGACCCCCCCCATACCACTGGGGATTTTATTCTGCACCCCTGGGACCCTGCACCCCCCAGCCCCCCCATTCCACTGCAGGGACAGGAGGGTCACAGCCCCTCAGTGGTGCCCCCCCTTTCCCTGGCCTCACCCTGGGGGTCCCTCGGCCACATCCCCCCCAGCGAGGGGCACCCACCAGTTTCTCCACATTGACCAGCCCATCCAGGAGGGTCTTGCTGCCTTCGTGCAGGAAGGTCAGATCTGGGGGGGCAAGCAGGGGGTGAGGGGGGGCCGCCACGGGGCAGCAGCAGGACCCTGGCCCCACGTGGGGTGCGGGCAACCCCTGTGCCCCCCCCTCACCTTTGAGGATGAGCGGCACGAAAGGGATGAGGGGGGGTTTCATCTTGGCCAGCACCTCTCGGTAGGTCTTGTGGTTCCTACAGGGGTCCTGGGGGGGGGATGTGGGGGATCAGGGCTGGGGGGGCTCCCTATGGGTGCCAGCACCCTGCCCTGGACCCCACCACCACACTGGTTGTCATAGGTACAGGGCTGTGGCCATCGATGGTGGTCTTGTGGGTGGTGAGGACACCCAAAGACGGTGTGGGAATGTCCCCCCTGCCCACCAGCTCCCCAAATACCCCGTGGGGGGGGGTGTCGGGGAGGACTGGGGGCTCCCCCAAAGCCCAGGGGTGCCCAGGCACCTCTCACCGTCAGGTTCTCAAACTTCCGAAACAGGTTCTTGAATTTTCCCGGGAGCTTCTGCAAGACAAACCCAGGTGGGACCATGAGCACCCGGGGAAGGGGGGTGCCACGAGCACTCAAGTTGGGGTCAGGGAGCACTTGGAGGGGTTGGGGGGGGCCCAGAGCACCCCCACATCCCCTCACCTCCCAGGTGAGGCGCAGGCGGCTGATGGCAGCGTTGTTGAGCCCGATGATGATGGCGTAGAAGGAGAGCATGTCCTGGTTCTGCTTGCAGCTGGGGAGGGGTGGAGAAGGTGAGGGGTGGGCAGAGGAGACCCCCCCCACACCGTGCCCTTGGCCCCCACACTCACATGGCGGCGATTTTGATGAGCTTCTTGAGGAGGTGGGCACGTTTGCCCAGCGACTCGCAGAGCAGCAGCTCGGTGCCCACCCAGTGCTGCACCTCACTGCAGCGCTGCAGCAGCAGCTCCAGGTTGGCCGTCTCCCGCCGGCCCCGCTCCCCGTGGAACACGTAGTCCACGAATTCCAGCTGCCGGGGTGAGGGGACACACACACACACACACATCATCACGGCTCCCCCCGGCCATGGCACAGCCCCCCTATAATCATCCATCGCCCCCCAACCTCGTGGATGCAGCGGAAGAGCTCCCAGTGGAAGGCGGTGAGGTGGTTGGCGATGTCCTCCGGCTCCGCGCGGTGGATCTCCGTGTCCCCCGGGACCACCTGGATCTCCTCCGGCAGCGGCACCTGTGAGGGGACACGAGGATGGGGGACGCTCAGAGGGGGCTTGGAGCAGGGGGGGGCAGAACCACGGGGGTGGCCCCCCCCTCTTCTGCCAAGGGGGGGTCCCCGTCACGGCGCGGTCGGTGCTCACCAGGGAGTCGAAGGTGTCCCTGGTGCAGGCGAAGAGGTGGCTGTTGATGCCCAGGGTGGTGAAGACACACTCCTCGCTGGGCTGCAGCACCGCTTTCTCTGCGGGCAGAGCACGGGCAGGGGGTCAGTGCCAGCTGGAACCCCCCTCATCCCCTGCCCACAATCCCCCACGGGCACCTCCGGAGGAGGCCATGGTGACGAGGATGAGGGCGTCCTCGCGGGCACTCTGCTCCTCCGAGTACTGCAGCTTCTCGGTGACCGAGGCCAGGATGTCCTGCACCGAGGCCGAGAGGCGGCTGCGGATGGTGACGTAGGAGTGGTCGGGCATGTAGACGCGGCAGAAAACTGGGGAGACAAGGAAAATTGGGGGGGGACACATCAGGGACATGCCAGACCCTCCATGCAGCTCCAAAGCCTCAACTGGGGAAACTGAGGCACGGAGCAGGCACGGACCCTTGGAGCTGCCGGTGGGCCGGGGA
>NW_015091149.1:1399697-1400720 GCF_001431845.1 Calidris pugnax
CAGACCCCCCATATGCAGCAGAGTGGGCGGCCGAGGGGAGCGATGCCAACTCCCCGGGTGATGCCGGGAGCTGCCGAGCCCCCCCCGCGGCACCCGGCGCTGACTCATGGACCCACTCCCAGCCCCACGGCGCAGGGGCAGAGGTGCCAGTGGGGCAGGACCTGAGCCATGACACCCCCTGAACCCCCCAGGTGAGAGCCCAGCCACGGCAAACCGGGATATGGCACAGGGCGCCAGGGAAACTGAGGCAGGCACCGAGGGCAGGTGGCAGCAACCACCATTCCGGTAGCCACGCTCTGGGCACGCGGTGCCACCGGTGCCTGCAGTGGGGCTCTCTGGGGTGGCACAGGCGGCACCGGCCCCGGGAAGGGTGTTTTGGGCAGGCTGGGTGAGCCGAGGGGCCGGTACCGGTGCCCGGTTGGCAGTGCCAGCACCCAGCCACCACCGAGACCTTTGGACAAGGCACCGCTCCCTGGCCCAGCCCCGGAGCAGCCCTCGACCCTGGGACCCGAGTGGGTGCCCCACGGGGGGGGCTGTGCCCCAGGGATGCCGTGGTGGGATCCCAATGCCCCCTCAGGTGCCAAGCAAGCCCCCGGCCGTCCCCCACCCCCCATCCCCAGCCCATTAACCCGGCCACCGATCTGTGCCAAAGCTGGGGCTGAGGCTCCCCTGGCACCACCGCGCCGGGGCACAGTGCCCACGGGGAATGAGCTGCTGCCAAAAGCAGGACACAACAGTCAGGGGCACAGGCAGGACTCATGGTTCCCCCCCCCAGCCCAGCCCCTCCTCAGTGCTGTGGGGCCAGTGCCCCACATTCAGCACCCTGCCACCCACACCAGGGTTGGGACACCAGCAGTTTGGGGGCACCCCCAGGACAGGTACACGGCCCCCAGCTCCACCACCCCACCTGCCCTGCCTGCAGCCCCCTCTTGCGGGGGGGGAAAGGGGCCAAACACCCCCCCGTCCCCATCCCTGCAGTCTCCTCCAGCCCTGCCTCAGTTTCCCCATCTCTCTGCAGCGCCC
>NW_015091149.1:1404087-1405798 GCF_001431845.1 Calidris pugnax
GAGGTGACCACGGGGTGGGAATAATAGACGGGATGAGGGAAGGTGAGGAGGGGTTGGGTACCGGGGGCTCCCCCGCCCCCCCCCCCCCCCTCCCCCCCCCCCCCCCCCCGCGGTGCCTGCCAGGCCGGGAACAGGCCCTGCCGGGCTGGCAGGCTGGGGCAGGCGCCGGGGCAGGGCAGGGTGGGACGTGGCGCCCGCCTGGGGCACTGCCGCCGTGCCCCCCACCCCCTAGGTGCCCAGCACCCAACCTGGCCCCCCAGCCCCGCTACGAGCCACTGGGGAGGCACCGGGGATGGGCCCAGCCCTACATCCCCCTGGGCACAGCCATGGTGGTGACAAGGGGGGACACCAACCCTGTGTCCCCCCACCCTGGCCCCCCAACCCCGCTACGAGCCGCTGGGGAGACACCGGGGATGGGTTCTGCTCCCAATCCCTCTGGACACGGCCATGGTGGTGACAAGGGGGGGCACCAACCCTGTGTCCCCCCACCCGCTGGGTGCCCAGCACCCACCCCGGCCCCCCAACCCCGCTACGAGCTGCTGGGGAGGCACTGGGGAGGGGTCCAGCTCTACATCCCTCTGGGCACGGCCATGGTTGTGACAGCAAGGGAGGGGGACAGACTCTGTGTCCCCCCACCCGCTGGGTGCCCAGCACCTACCCCAGCCCCCCAAACCTGCTACGAGCCGCTGGGGAGACACTGGGGAGGGGTCCCACTCCCAATCCCTCTGGGCACGGCCGTGGTGGTGACAAGGGGGGGGCATCAACCCTGTGTCCCCCCACCCGCTGGGTGCCCAGCACCCACCCTGGCCCCCCAACCCTGCTACGAGCCACTGGGGAGGCACCAGGGATGGGTCCCACTCTGCATCCCTCTGGGCACGGCCATGGTGGTGACAAGGGGGGGGCACCGACCCTGTGTCCCCCCACATACATCCCTCTGGGCATGGCCATGGTGGTGACAAGGGGGGGCACCGACCCTGTGTCCCCCCACAATCACCCTCTCCCAGGGTTCACTCCCTCTGACAGCCGGGGGACAGAGAGGCCACAGGGCCGTGCCACGCTGTGAGCCACGCTTGCCCCCCGCAATCACCCCCCAGCTCCGGGCCCGGGGGCTCAACCCAGCTCCTCTCCCCCCCCTCGCCCCCCAGCTCAGCAGGGATGGGGGCACCGCTGGCGCAGAGCGAGCTATTAGCTTAATTAATTTGCTGTTATTTCTCCTAACGAGCTGGGATCTGGAGCAGGCGTTTCCCTCCCAAAGCCCTCGCCTCCCTTCGCAGCCTTCCCCCCCCCAGCCCCGGCAGCTCCATCCAGGCGTCTGCAGGAAAGCATCAAAACGTGTCCCCAAGTCCCCATCCCTGGTGGCATGGCATGGTCCTCCCCCCACCATGGCACCTCCACCCACTCCACCAGGCCCCAGGGCTCAGACCCCCCTCCTGATCCCACCCAAGACCCCAAAACGCTCCCACCCACCCAAGATGCTCCGTCCCCTCGAGGGTGCCCGGCCCCGGGTGCAAGCGGTGCCCACTCCCAGGCTGTGGGCACACGGAGAGGGGCTTCCAACAGCAGAGGCTGGAGGGGAAACTGAGGCACAGAGAGGCCACAGGGCCGTGCCACGCTGTGAGCCACGCTTGCCCCCCGCAATCACCCCCCAGCTCCGGGCCCGGGGGCTCAACCCAGCTCCTCTCCCCCCCCTCGCCCCCCAGCTCAGCAGGGA
>NW_015091149.1:1405932-1407386 GCF_001431845.1 Calidris pugnax
GGGGGGGGGGGGGGGGGGGGGGGGGGGGGGGGTGTGCGAAGCCTCCAGGCACCGCTCAAAACAGACCTTGTGTAGGAGGGAAAAATTACACCCAGGGAAGAAAAAAATCCCTCCCCGAGCCAGCGCCTTAACCCACTTCCCGGCTGCAGCGCTGGGAGAAGGGGGGGGGGTCGCTGTTTGGGGAAGGGGAGAGCCCCCCCTCGAGGGGCTTCACACCCCACACCTTCTCCAGGGGTTCCCTGGCACCATCTGAACTGGCTCAGCCCTGGCCCCCCCCCCACCGGGGAGGGAAACTGAGGCAGGGGGGCAGCAAGGAGGTTGATGGCTCCCACCTCTGCTGCCGGAGGGGCTCTGGGACCCCAAAAAGTGAGGGCAGGAAGCAGGGAGGGCTGTAGGGAAGCAAGGAGGATGGGGAGGGGGGGCAGTGGAGCCCCCCCCACCTTCCACCACACCATCTGTGTCCTCCCCCCTCCCCACCCATTCCCAAATCATCTCAGGGGGGCTGCAGGAGGGCAGACCCCATGGCGATGGGGCTGAGAGGGGGGTGTGAGGGGAGGGTGCAGGAGGTGTGTGTGGGGGGGTCCATGCCCCAGAACCCCCCCATTTGCTGTGGGAAGAAGCCAGGCTGTGGGCCAGGAGGCGCCGAGGCGGGGGGAGGCGTCGTGGCGCAGAAGGGTGTAACCCTGTGTCCCCCCACCCTGGCCCCCCAACCCCGCTACGAGCCGCTGGGGAGACACCGGGGATGGGTTCTGCTCCCAATCCCTCTGGACACGGCCATGGTGGTGACAAGGGGGGGCACCAACCCTGTGTCCCCCCACCCGCTGGGTGCCCAGCACCCATCCCAGCCCCACTGCGAGCCGCTGGGGAGACACCGGGGAGGGGTCCCGCTCCAAATCCCCCTGGGCACGGCCACGGTGGTGACAAGGGGGGGCACCGACCCCGTGTCCCCCCACCCACTGGGTGCCCAGCACCCACCCCAGCCCCTCAGTCCCACTGTGAGCCACTGGGGAGGCACCGGGGATGGGTCCAGCCCTACATCCCTCTGGGCATGGCCATGGTGGTGACAAGGGGGGGCACCGACCCTGTGTCCCCCCACAATCACCCTCTCCCAGGGTTCACTCCCTCTGACAGCCGGGGGGGGGACACGGCAGGTGACCCCCATCGCCCCCGCTGTGCCCAGGCAGGCAGAACCAGGGGTTTTGGGGTGATGGGGGTCCCTTGGGGTCCCAATGGCTCCTGCTTTGCCCCCCCCCGGCAGTTGCTTGGCAACTCCATCCGGGCGTCTGCAGGAAAGCATCAAAATGTGTCCCCAAGTCCCCATCCCTGGTGGCACGAGGGGGGGGGGTGGCATGGCATGGTCCTCCCCCCACTACAGCACCTCCACCCACCCCAGCAGCGCTCAGACCCCCCCTCCCCATCCCACCTGAGACCCCAAAACGCTCCCACCCACCCAA
>NW_015091149.1:1407738-1412925 GCF_001431845.1 Calidris pugnax
GGGGGGGGGGGGGGGGGGGGGGGGGGGGGGGGTGTGCGAAGCCTCCAGGCACCGCTCAAAACAGACCTTGTGTAGGAGGGAAAAATTACACCCAGGGAAGAAAAAAATCCCTCCCCGAGCCAGCGCCTTAACCCACTTCCCGGCTGCAGCGCTGGGAGAAGGGGGGGGGGTCGCTGTTTGGGGAAGGGGAGAGCCCCCCCTCGAGGGGCTTCACACCCCACACCTTCTCCAGGGGTTCCCTGGCACCATCTGAACTGGCTCAGCCCTGGCCCCCCCCCCACCGGGGAGGGAAACTGAGGCAGGGGGGCAGCAAGGAGGTTGATGGCTCCCACCTCTGCTGCCGGAGGGGCTCTGGGACCCCAAAAAGTGAGGGCAGGAAGCAGGGAGGGCTGTAGGGAAGCAAGGAGGATGGGGAGGGGGGGCAGTGGAGCCCCCCCCACCTTCCACCACACCATCTGTGTCCTCCCCCCTCCCCACCCATTCCCAAATCATCTCAGGGGGGCTGCAGGAGGGCAGACCCCATGGCGATGGGGCTGAGAGGGGGGTGTGAGGGGAGGGTGCAGGAGGTGTGTGTGGGGGGGTCCATGCCCCAGAACCCCCCCGTTTGCTGTGGGAAGAAGCCAGGCTGTGGGCCAGGAGGCGCCGAGGCGGGGGGAGGCGTCGTGGCGCAGAAGGGTGCGGGTGGCAGATCCCACACCACCCACACACCACTTGTTCCTTCCCCACCACGAGAGGGGATGTAGGGGGAGGAGAAATGAGGAGAGGGGCTTCACTGCTGCCCTGAGCCCCCCTGCCAGGGCACAGCTGGCCTTAAGGACCAGCTACTCCCCAGGAATGCCAGTGTGGGGGGCACCCACTGCCACTCTGGGTGCCACCAGGAGCTGCCAACACGGCCGAGCTCTCCCATGGGACATGGCAAGGGGCACGGGTCCTTCCTGGGGAGGGGGATGCCATCCCTGGAGGTCTCAACACCAGGAAACCAGGAGCTGCCAACACGGCCGAGCTCTCCCATGGGACATGGCAAGGGGCACGGGTCCTTCCTGGGGAGGGGGATGCCATCCCTGGAGGTCTCAACACCAGGAAAGAGAGAAAAGAGCTGCTTTCTATGATGTATTCTCACCCACGTGCCCACACGCCACTGGTTACAAACGTGCACTCCTAAAGGACAGGAATCCAAAGAAACCGCACCAAAAAACAAGCCCATCAGGGCGTTGTAAGGTCCAGCCCCATCTGTCAGCGACACATTTCAGCCTTAAAGGCAGAGAAATGGGGGCTCTTCCCGGAAAAGGGATCGCTGCTTTTAAAAAAAAAGGTGGCTTTGACATCTGAAATGAGGTACAGAAGGTCACGGGGTTACAAACAACAAACAAAAGGTGCTATTTCTGCTGGGGGGGGGAATCTCCACCAGGGAGGGGGCAGGTGGGGTGCCAGGGATCCCCCCCCCAATCGCTGCAGATGGGGATGCAGAGGCCAAGATGCTGCTTGTGTGGAGGGGGGATGATCCCACCCCCCCCGGGTCGAGCGGCCCGTGCCAGCAGCTGGCACTTGCCCACGCTGGCCCAGCACGTGCCCGGGGCGAGCGGCAGGACGCGGCACCCGCTGCCTTTGCCAAATTTCCCAATGGGATCTGCAAAAGGGCTGCGAGGATGCAGCCAAACTCCAGTGTGGGGCCGGGAGCCGCGGTTGCCGGCGGGATGCAGCCGCAGCGCTGCGGCACGGGGGGAGACAGCCAGGCATAGCTTGGCACACTCAGTCCTACACTGCCAGTCACCCCAACAGATCGGCTTCCGAATCCTCCCGGGGGCAACGAGGCTGCTGAGGTCCCTGGGGAACCACCGGGTGAGGCGGCGGCGGGGCTGGATGCGTCGGGGCGGGTTTCAACACCCCCTTTTTCCTCTTCCCCAGCAGCAACACCCAAGCGCTGGGAGGGAAGCGCTCCTCTGCTCGCCCTGTCGAGCTGGTTTGGCCACTGGCAGCGCCGTTTTTGGCAGCGCCGAGGTGCCTGGATGCCCATAAAAACCTCCCTCCTCCTCTCTGCCTCCGGTTTGGCAGAGGTGCAGGAGGCGGGGGGAAATCCCACCTGATGTGAGCAGAGAGCTCTTGCACACACACACACACACACACAGAGAAGCTGCCAACACTGAGAGAGCTGGGACTCTTTAGTCTGGAGAAGAGAAGGCTGAGGGGAGACCTTATCAATGCTGACAAGTATCTCAAGGGAGGGTTGAAGGAGGAGGGAGCCAGACTCTTTGCAGTGGTTCCCAGTGAGAGGACGAGGGGCAACGGGCACAAGTTGGAACAGAAGAGGTTCCACTCAAATATGAGGAGAAACTTCTTCCCGGTGAGGGTGGCAGAGCCCTGGAACAGGCTGCCCAGGGAGGGTGTGGAGTCCCCTTCTCTGGAGATTTTCAAGCCCCACCTGGATGCTCCTGAGTAACACGCTCTGACAAGCTCTAGGCAATCCTGCTTCAGCAGGGGAGTTGGACTAGATGGTCTCTATGGTCCCTTCCAACTCTAAAATTCAGTGAAATTCAGTGAAAACACCACACGGTACCAACGGGGCTCGTTTGGGAAAAGAAACGGGAGGAGCTTCTAAATTAAGCGGCGACTGCGCAGCCAGCGCGTTCCTGACGGGCCCCTCCGGCTCAGCTGCCCTTCAACAACAGCAGAAATAAACTTGCTAATTTAAAAAGAGAATTGAAATGAAGAATTAACAGCTGTCTCTGCGGGGAGGGGAGGGGTGGGGGGGAGAGGGAGAGGACGTTACGTTCCGGTTAGGCAGAGAAACAAATTCAAAATACCCAAAAAGAAACAAATCAGCTTTACTGGATGGGAGCTGCTTCATTTCTTAAATAAAAACAAGAGACCACAATCAAGCCAGTCGAGTTTAACATCCTACAGAGGGGAAACGGGCAGAGGTTTTAGTAAAAGAGAGAAGTTGGGAGAACTCGTGGTCAAGGGACCAGCTCTGGGGGTTGATTCTTCGGTGCCCGCCGTGCCCAGGGAGCGAGGAGGGGGGAGGAGGGACGATCAGCAGCGGCTGAGATGGTTTTTGGGGAGGGCACCGGTAAAACCAGCGAGGGAAGGTGCCTGGCCCTGAGCACAAGAGGGTGCAGCTGATTTCCTGCCGCCGCCTCACCTACGCCCAGGGAAGGAGCCTTTCCTGAGAAGGAGCTTCCTCCTTTGCCGAGGTGCCGAGTCTGGCGCTGGGCTTCTCACGGCCGCGTCCTTACGTGTTGCTCCTCTCCTTTGCTTTTTCACCTTTGCTGTCCTGGGTGGGGGAAAGAGGAGAGGAGAGAGAAGCAGAGGATTAGGCTGTCACACCACAAACGCTGTGGGGAGGTCTCAGTGCTATCACCGGGGTCCTGAGAGCAAAACCCCCCCTGCTCCCAGGTGCCAAAACGCGACCACCACCCACCCATGCCTCCGAGCCCAACCAGCTCCCTCCAGCCCAGCTCTCCCCGTGGAGAAATGTCTTTCCATCTTGAGGAACCTTTCAAAGCACCTCGATGGGATGATCTCGCAGTGGATTTACAAACTCTGCCCGTTTTCCCAGCCCTCCAACCACACCACCTCCCCGCGCACGGGGAAAAACAACCGCCACATGCCTGCCCGGGTCTGGGCTTGCAGGGATTCAGGCTCAGCTCAGCTCCCACACGCTAAGCCAGGTATTAAAAAGGAAACCAAAGACACACACAGCACTCTGGCACACGTACACACACACACAGCTCAGCACTGGAGCAAGGAAACTCTTCCCAGCACAGAGAAACGGCTCCCATCTCTGGAAAGCCTTTAAATCTGCTGCCAGAGTTATCTACTGAGAAGGTCTGGGCATTTATTCTTCCAGAGGAGTCCCTGCTCACTACTGGATTTTTCTCTCTCTAAAGTGTCCTGTTTTCTACCCTGAGCAAATTAAAAAAAAAAAAAAGAAGTAACTTCGGACTTACTTTTTATGTGGGTTTAGTTTTTAAAAGTATTTAGAAACTCAAATTAACTGGAGCCCTGCTTATCACCTGCAACGAGAAGCTGAGGTTTGGGGACACGTCAAAGATCAGACAAGTCGAAGATTTCCTCGGAACAACGTTGGTTTTTTTGGGATGGGAGACTGCAGCACCACACACACCCCGAGGCTACAGCATCACACACGCACAGACTCACGCCGAGGGGACACGGTACCTCAGGAGGTGGTGGCTTGATAGTGACAGGCTGGGACGTCCTTCGAGGTGGAGAAGGCTTGGGCTGCACTTGCTGCTGGACAGTGTTGTAGTAGGTGACCCCTCCGTACACCTGGGACTGGGCCTGTGGTCCCAGAGAGCACAAAGGTCAGTTGTTTTTGCTGGGGGGGCACAGAAAGCTGCCTCCCCTGTGTGAGCACCACATCTCAGGCAGCTTTTATGACCCACAACTGGGCTGTGAAAAGATGTCACCACCCGGCGCCGAAGGTGAGAAGCCACAGAAGGACGGGGGCTGATTTGTGTGGTGTTCCCCACAAAGAGCAGCAGCTCTTCCAGCTCCTGGGGGACCCTCGGACACCCCTGCCCAGGGGAGGGTGGGCCGGGACAGGCTGCAGCAACCACAGCCGTGTCAGATGGGTTTCCTTCACCCCACAGAGCTTCCCAACTGCCACAGAACATCTGTGCTTCCCACCAGCAGCAGGTAACAATTCCCTTTCGCACCAAGAACCCCTCCAGCTGCCCAGAAACTCCGGATCTGCCCCAAAAGCAGGTCGATTCCCTGCTGGAGCAGCCAGGGATCAGCCCGGGGCAGGAGGGAAGGTCAGAGAGGTTGCAGGGCTCGGGGAGTGTGCACATCTCGGGTTTGCCACTGCGTGTCAGCCGTGTGCCGCTCGCACGGCGCCGAGTTCCTGCTCACAACGCCCACGGAGATCCCTGTCCTCCTCACAACGCCCACGGAGATCCCTGTCCTCCTCACAACGCCCACGGAGATCCCTGTCCTCCTCACAAGGCCCACGGAGATCCCTGTCCTCCTCACAACGCCCACGGAGATCCCTGTCCTCCTCACAACGCCCACGGAGATCCCTGTCCTCCTCACAAGGCCCACGGAGATCCCTGTCCTCCTCACAAGGCCCACGGAGATCCCTGTCCTCGAGTTCCTCCCCACAACGCCCACGGAGATCCCTGTCCTCCTCACAACGCCCACGGAGATCCCTGTCCTCCTCACAACGCC
>NW_015091149.1:1413431-1424689 GCF_001431845.1 Calidris pugnax
GGGGGGTAGGGGTAGCCAGGATTCCCAAAATTCATGACTCCAGGAGGGGAGAAGTAAGTCGGTGCGAGAAGCTGCTGCGGCGGGGGCTGGCCCGGGGGCATGGAGACGGGCGGAGGGTACAGGCCAGGGTTTGCCATGGGGGCCGGCGTCTGGTGGGGATGTAAACCTGGGAAATAACATAAAAAAAGCTGAAAGTGACGTCGTGTGAAAAGCCAGGGCGTCCCGTGGAGGGCTGGGGGTGGCTACGACGCCAGGAGGTCAGCGCAGCTGCGCCTCTCTCGAGGCAGCAGGAAGGAGAAGTGTTTTGCTGGAGTTCCTCCTCACAACGCCCACGGAGATCCCTGTCCTCCCCACAACGCCCACGGAGATCCCTGTCCTCGCTGCCCAGCGACTGCCACGGACACAGAGGTCGGAGGTGGAGCAGGAAAAGCCAGCCCTGGCCTGGCCACACCACCAGCTTTCCCAGCCAGTGCCAAAAACCAGCACCAGCCAGTTCCCAGCCTCCATCTCTAACAGGAAGGGCTTCCAAAGGAATTTTCAAGGTGTCCTTGGCTTAGCATGGACCTGGGGGGGACATCACGATCTTCCTGGTGGGCTGTTTCCCTGCTCTGAAGGGGGAGACTTCGATTCTGAGATGCACCAATTCAGGCATTTCATCCACTAGACTTTAAATCCGTGGTAGACCCTAAATCCGGGGTAGACCCTGAATCCAGGGTAGACCCTAAATCCATGGGAATGCTCCTTTCAGACACTCACCTCGAGCAGAGAGAGCGATGACAGTAAAATCATCCTGCCCCCATGGAGCAGCCCAGCTGCTCCCCGTCCTCACCCAGGAAGCTTCAGAGAATATACCCCCCACCGTGGAGGGCTGGGGGTGGCTACGACGCCAGGAGGTCAGCGCAGCTGCGCCTCTCTCGAGGCAGCAGGAAGGAGAAGTGTCTCCCCGTGGCTCCTTCTCAGGAAGGAGACACAGAGCACGGCCAGCTTACCTGCGTGTTGGAATAGAGGTGAGGAGGGGGTGGCGGGGGGAGCGCTCCCGGGTAAGTCGGTGCGAGAAGCTGCTGCGGCGGGGGCTGGCCCGGGGGCATGGAGACGGGCGGAGGGTACAGGCCAGGGTTTGCCATGGGGGCCGGCGTCTGGTGGGGATGTAAACCTGGGAAATAACATAAAAAAAGCTGAAAGTGACGTCGTGTGAAAAGCCAGGGCGTCCCGTGGAGGGCTGGGGGTGGCTACGACGCCAGGAGGTCAGCGCAGCTGCGCCTCTCTCGAGGCAGCAGGAAGGAGAAGTGTTTTGCTGCAGCTTTCTGTCTGTAAGGAGGAAACCCTGAGAAGGGTTTTCCTGCAGCCACGAGGCCCCAGCTCCTGCACCAGGGAGGGGAAAAAGGGAAGTGCTTCTCAGCAGAGCCCCCTCCCCAGCACCGGGGTCCCGATTCACTGGAACCGGACCCGGCTCCTGTCAGCACATCCACTTCAGGAAACAGTTTTTGTGGGCAGGATTGAGAACATGCCAATTCAACAGCTCTCATTTCTGCTTTTCTTTTTCCAATCCACAAGCAGCAGGGACTGAAGAGCCAGCCTCGCACAACAGCTGGCAGAGCCAAGCGCCCCAGTGAAGGGGAGGCAACTCAGCCAGGAGGGTCTGCACAGAACCTGCAGGCACCACAGAGGTGCCAAAACCTTCAGATCACCTCCATCCTGCAGCGGCTGCAAGAGCCAGAAACATCTATTTTTCCTTCCTTAAAATTTATTATGAAAATTGATCCGGTCTCCCTGCATGAGGGAAGCAGTTGTAGAAATAAGGAAAATGGGTCTGAGACAGAGTCTGTGTGAAATCAGGGTGCTCTGCTCCCCTGAGCCACCCCAGGGCACAACCACCAGTGCCCCTGTGCCCTGCTGGAGGAGCTGGTTCCTCACCTGGATGAGGGAGGTGCATTTCTGGCTGAACGATCATCCCCTGGGGCGGCAGCGGGGCCGGGTTCTCGCTGTGGGTGTAGATTGGTCCCTGGAATTGTACTGCAAGGCACGAGGCAGTTGGTAAAGGAAAAGCTCCCCACCAATTTTTATTTCTACTGCAGCAAATCCCCCCCACACCCTCCCCCAGCCAGCGACACAGCTCGGACGCAGCGCCGCACGCCCCATTCCCATCGGCACACGCCGTCTACCAGGCTCACAGATGCTCCACACTCCCAACAGAAAAAGCCTCCTACTCCCTTCACAAAGAAGGAAAATACTCGGGGAATTTCTCCTCCGACACTTAAAGCGCTGGAGCAAATTCCTAATCCAGCCTCAGCCTTGCCCCGTGATTCTCCCCGCTCTTGAATGTCACAAGACATTGCTCTGATTTTGAGTTAATTTTAAATTCTAGTTGTCGTGAGGAAAAGCAGTGTCCTAGAGAGCCCTTGTGCAGGGAGGGGAGGTGGGAATTGCGTTTCAGTGGGTTTAAACACCAACCAGGGAGGCTCAGGGCAACCTTTTAATTACCGTCCGAGACAATGCCATGCTCTTTATAAAGGAAAAAGGAGACAAAGCCCCAGATCTGCGTTCAGTTCTGGGCTCCCCAGTTCAAGCGCTCTTTATAAAGGAAAGAGGAGACAAAGCCCCCAATCTGCATCCAGTTCTGGGCTCCCCAGTTCAAGAGGGACAGGGAACTACTGGAAAGAGTCCAGCGAAGGGCAACAAAGATGATTCAAGGATTGGAGCATCTCCCTTATGAGGAAAGACAGAGAGATGGGACTCTAGTCTGGAGAAGAGAAGGCTGAGGGGAGACCTTATCAATGCTGACAAGTATCTCAAGGGAGGGTTGAAGGAGGAGGGAACCAGACTCTTTTCAGTGGTTCCCAGGGAGAGGACGAGGGGCAACGGGCACAAGTTGGAACAGAAGAGGTTCCACTCAAATATGAGGAGAAACTTCTTCCCGGTGAGGGTGCCAGAGCCCTGGAACAGGCTGCCCAGGGAGGGTGTGGAGTCCCCTTTTTGGAGATTTTCAAGCCCCACCTGGATGCTCCTGAGTAACATGCTCTGACAAGCTCTGGGCAATCCTGCTTCAGCAGGGGGGTTGGACTAGATGATCCCTATGGTCCCTTCCAACTCTAAAAATTCAGTGAAATTCAGTGAAATCTGCCCGACCCCAACAGAACTGGGGGGAACTCCTGCTCCAGCTGCTGAGGTGTGAGCACACAGGGAGGGAAACACTCACGTGGGTCATAGTAGTGCCCTTCCATGATGCTGATGTGCATCGGGGGCGCAGGCTCCGGCACCGGCGGTCTCTGCCGCTGCGACGAGTAGCGTTTGACGCGGCCCCCCTGCACCGCCTGCAAGAGTCCAAAGGCATCAGGAGGGTCAGGAGCACCCCCTCCCCAACCAAGGAGGCAGCACCAACCCATTCCCCCACCAGCCCCTGCAAACCTCGGGCACACGGGAAAAAACACCCACGAAAGGGAAAGGCTGAGGTGGCAGGGGCAGCCTCTAATTACCGTAACCCAGAAACAAATAAACGCTCGGCTTCCGCGCTTTAAAAGCAAGAGTCACGCTCCACGCAAACATGCTTTTACCATTTCCTCCATCCTGTTAAACTGAGGCGGTGGCCCAGTTCCCACGTGCATATGGTTAGGAATACCTGAGGAGGAAACAAACTGGTTATTATGGTTTGCATTTGTTGCCAGTAAAGAGCCACCTCATCCCGCCGAGGGCACTGCCAGGAGGCGCCAGCAGCCTGGGGACGTTGTTGTACCACAAAGAAGGCCAGGTCCTGTTTTGATGACAAAAAACCTTCTAACAACTTCGTCTTGTAGGTTTTAAACATTTTGGTACAAATTAGAAGCTGTTGTGCCGCGGTGCAATCATCCACGCGGCTCAACACCTCTTAAATCTCCCTAAAATCAAATAATCCTCAGCTTGAAATGCAGGTCCTGATCTAAACTCTGTTCCTGCGGGGACAGGGAGCTCCTCAGAGGGGAAACGAGGCTCCGTGTGGGATGTGGGGAAGCTGCAGTTTCATCTCTCTACAGGGTGTAACCACTTTTATCCCGGGCTCCTTTTAATTCAAACCACCCAAGTTATGGCGCAGGCTCAAAACCGCGGTGCCAGACTGATGCCAAACTGATCCCAGGCCATTTCAGGGGAGTGAAAGTGGGCAAAACAAAAAGTGAAAGTGCCCAGGGATCGCTCACGGATATTGCTAATACAGGCACAGAGTTACACGCTGTGCACACAGAGTGACCTGATGGCTCCTGCAGCCAAAGGCCCCCAGAATTAACTCCCACCTTCTCCACAAGGAAGGAACGAAGGGACAGGAGTAAAAAATCCTCCTTACAGACAGAAAGCAGTCTCCTACCTGCAGTTTAGAGCTGTCTCTTGCTAAATTTGTTAAGATACTTTATTTTTAAGCATCAAAAAACCACCCCAGAGTACACAATCTCAGCCGGAAACACAGCCCTGTTGAACTCTCATTCTACTGGCAGGTTTAAAGCCTTTCTACTTGCACCCGCAGCCGAGACCAAGGGTCTGTTCACTCAAAGGCTTTACCAGTCACATCCCTGCAGCAGGACTCACGGTTTCATGACCTAAACCTCAAAACACGCTTATGAAAGCAGCAAGTCGCTTTCTTCTCCTTGCTCCAGTTTTATTTCCCCCGGGAAGGACTCTTAAGACTCCCCAGAAAAAGACTCTAATTCTGCCAAGAGATAATTATACCTGAATGACCTGTCGCATGGATGCTCAACTAGAACTCAGCCCTTGGCTCACACGGGGGTAGCTCTGCCAGGGTAAATCTCCCTCCCTCTGCCAGGGCTGCTGCGAACGGAGCTGCGTCCTCCTACCAGGGATTTGCCAACCCCAGTCAGGCCTTGGCCAGTGGCAACCGAATCCCAGTGCTGGGAAACAGAGGGAAGCTTCCCCCCTGCTCCCAGGACACTACAGGAGCCCAGTTATCTGTTCCACCCCCCTGCTGACCCAGCACAACACCCCTTATCTCCCGACCTCTGCTCCTGCCTCAGCAGCCGGTCTCACCGTGACTCACACCGCACAAAGTCCCCGCTGCCTGCTCCACACACAGCTTCACCCAATGAATCCCAGTGCTAGGACATAAGCTGGGAAACAGAGGGAAGCTTCCCCCCTGCTCCCAGGACACTACAGGAGCCCAGTTATCTGTTCCACCCCCCTGCTGACCCAGCACAACACCCCTTATCTCCCGACCTCTGCTCCTGCCTCAGCAGCCGGTCTCACCGTGACTCACACCGCACAAAGTCCCCGCTGCCTGTGCCACACACAGCTTCACCCAAACCTCCCCATTCTCAACACAAAACAGGGCAGAGAGAGGGAAAGGATCTACTCTTCTGTCCTTCCCAGCCCTAATTCAATTAACCTTCACCAGAATGTTTAATTTCCCCTTTTTCTCTTCTCTTCTCTTTTGTCCCCTCCAGCCATCTCCGCTGCGCTTCCTCAGCAGCGTGTGTTGCCATCATGCACCTGTGTGTTGCCATCATGTACCTGTGTGTTGCCATCACGTACCCACCCTGAGACTGGACTAAGGCAGGGACAATCCAGCTCTGACCAACTACACAGATGCAGAATTGCCTCTGGCTGGGGTTTTAGTGGAAAACCAACAGCCTGTGCCCACTTACCCCTTAGCTCCCGGGGCTGCATGAACTGCGACTGCCCCGGAGTCCAGTTCTGCTCGGTGAGGTTCATTTGGGTCATCTCTTGCTCGAGTCCATCCAAGCTGGATTCTACTGGTGACTCCCAGTTACTGCTCTTGGTTGGTGGGGGGGATGTCTCAGCTTGCACGGGTTTTGGAGGCACAGGAGTCAGCCCTTCCGAAGCGGGCACTTCATCTGCCAGCTTCCCTGCCTCCCCAGCTTTCATTCTGGTCCTTCTTGCCCGGGAATAAGACTTCTTTTCAATTGGTCTGTCTGGAGGTGGTTGGGCAGCATCCGCAGCCGTGGCTTGGTTTTCCAGAGCGACCTCCTCCTTCACAGGGCTGCCATGGACGTGTGCCACTTCCATCTCGGGTGATTTATCCCTGGGTGGGGTTTGCTCCGCGCGCTTCGCTCGATAGCTGCCCTCCTGTTTAGCTTGCTCGCCGTTCCGAGACAGATGGGGGAGGCTCATTTCTGAAGCTCGGTAGCTTGGCCGGGTCTCTTTGTAGCCCCCCATCCTCGGGTAGTTCCTGGGTGGGGGCATCCTCCCCGTTCCTGCAGAGCTCCTGTTGGTGAAGGTTCGTGGAGGAGCCAAAGTGCTGTCTGCGCCCTGGTGCCTTGGGGGCTTAATCGGCCTCTCGTTGGACCAGTTTGGGTCTCGCTGAGGAGGACTCCCAAACCTGAGGCAGAAAAATAGTACAAATGACTGAGAAATCCCCGGGTGAGAGGCGCCACTGGGCCAGGGAACCCCTCTCCAGGATGCAGCAGCCAGAAA
Organism: Calidris pugnax; assembly: GCF_001431845.1. NCBI lineage: Eukaryota > Metazoa > Chordata > Aves > Charadriiformes > Scolopacidae > Calidris > Calidris pugnax. Next base: position 1,419,843 of record NW_015091149.1, read on the forward strand.
TCCCAGGACCAAGGTCCCACCCCAGGGCCAAATCCAACAAAAGGGCTTTCCCACTTCAGACGTGTCTCCCTCTGGGACAAAGCAGGCTCTAGTTTGACTTTGAAGGGCAACAAAGATGATTCAAGGATTGGAGCATCTCCCTTATGAGGAGAGACTGAGAGAGCTGGGACTCTGTAGTCTGGAGAAGAGAAGGCTGAGGGGAGACCTTATTCATGCTGACAAGAATCTCAAGGAAGGGTTGAAGGAGGAGGGAGCCAGACTCTTTGCAGTGGTTCCCAGGGAGAGGATGAGGGGCAACGGGCACAAGTTGGAACAGAAGAGGTTCCACTCAAATCTGAGGAGAAACTTCTTCACGGTGAGGGTGACAGAGCCCTGGAACAGGCTGCCCAGGGAGGGTGTGGAGTACCCTTCCTTGGAGATTTTCAAGACCCGCCTGGATGCTCCTGAGTAACATGCTCTGACAAGCTCTAGGCAATCCTGCTTCAGCAGGGGAGTTGGACTAGATGATCTCTATGGTCCCTTCCAACTCTAAAATTCAGTGAAATTCGCTGCTCACCTCGGTTTGCGCATCCTCCTGGGTTTGATGTCGTCGGGGTTGTGAGCTGACCTGATGTCGTAGCCGTAAAGCGCGATCAGCTCCTGCCTGGTCTTGGGGGCTTGTTCATCCTCCCGGAATTTGTCGTGCTCCCAGCGGCCCTCGTCCTTCCACAGCTTTCGCTGACGACCCTTGGGCCTGGAACAGTTACAGAGGGAGGACCAAGAGGTTGTGACAAAGCCAAGGAGATATGGCACCTTCAACCAGCCCCACACGCAGAGACAGAGCCTTTCTAGGGCAGGGTGTGCAGAGGAGGCAGCATCTCCTCTTCCTCCCACTCTTCTTACCCTGCTTTACCCACTGTTAGTTCTGAAAAGCAGCAAGGAGGGTCACTGCTTGTCAGCAAGAGCCTTTCCTTGTGGGCTTTTTTGCACCACCCTCAGTCATTCCTTCAAAACAAAGAGCTAAAATGTCCTGGCAGGCAACTGAAGCGCAGACAGATCCTCCACGCTGACGCCTTCCCAGCGGAGCGAGGAGCTGGGAGAGGCCAAAGAGACTCTGAGACGAGGGAGGAAGACTCACATACCTGACCTCCTCCTCCTGGGTCTGCCCTCGCAGGTCGTGCTCGAAGAAGAGCCCTTTGCGTGGGATGTAAGCCGGGTTCTTCCGATCCTCATCGTCGTCCAGGTGCTTGGCAACTTTTTTCCCAACTTTATTCTCCACGGGCTCAGTGCTCTCCTGTCGAAACCAGACAGCTCTCACCACTGCAGCAGTCCCTCTGTGAGAAACCCCCCCTCCATGACCCAGAGAATGCACGTTTAACACCTACCTGCCCGTCCCCACTTTGCCTCTCACCGGTCACAGCACCTTTGGAGTCAGGTTTATCATCCCCTTTCTCTGCTTTCGCCGCCGACTCGCAGGAATCATTGCTATCCTGCTTCAGTTCCACTTTGGCGCTTTCTTCCTCGCTGTAATCCTCTTCCTCTGCCTGAAAGGGCCCCAATTACTCATAAAAGCACCTTTAGCAGCAGGTCCCCCAGGAATTTCCCCCACAGGAGTCCTCAAACCTGGAGTTAGACCCCTGTTGCACTTGTTAGGGATCTGACTTTTTCAAAGCAGAGAACTAGCTCTCAAGGTTCTTCCTATCCCTATATTTTTACGGAAAAAGTAAAGACTAAACCCAACCCACAGGAGTCCTCAAATCTGGAGTTAGACCCCTGTTGCAAGTTGTTAGGGACCTGACTCCTTCAAAGCAGAGAATTAGCTCTCAAGGTTCTTCCTATCCCTGTATTTTTACGGAAAAAGCAAAGACTAAACCCAACACCTCTCTCCGCCAACTCCTACCAGCGACATCAGGTCCAAAAAGTCAGGCTTTCTCGAGCAGAGCCAGGACCAGCCCCTCCAAAAAAGCCACAGCCTCTCACCACTGGGCAAGAAAGGAAAGGGCTCGCGTGAGCCCAGCAAACAAGAGCCCTTGGACCGTCCCTTCCTTCCCACGCCGAGGGCCCGGATCCAGCCCGTGCCGCGCTTCCAAATTCCCTGGAGTTACTCAGCTGACTCACTCCGAGCACTCTGCTCGCAGGAGCCTGACCTCGTTTCACCCTCCAGGAGCCTGCAAGCCTTGCTCAGGCTGGAACCCACACTATAAATAGCTCCGCAGTGATTAACAAAAAGACTGCTCTATTTTTCTCTTTCAACACGGCGTTATTTGCACATCAACTGCTCCTTTTGTTTACGTTGGGGAAACCCAGACGTGGCATTATTTTTAGGCACAGGAACAGAGTCATCCTGGCACGGCGATGATGCAATACCTCCCCGCTGTGCACCAGTACGTGCACCAGTAAGTGCTGGGAGAGCCTCCACGCAGGTCTCCAGGCCTGAAGAGCTGCTGCACCACCACAAGGGTGACCACAGGGAGCTGCCTCTTACCATCCACGTTGCCACCTCTACAGCCCGCTGCGCTCCTTCCTCGTTAACAGCAGTTTAATTCACCAATTAACAGCCCATACGAGCTTTGATTTCACCCATCTCTTGCTCTGTGTTTTCTCTAACTGCTGCCCCCCTCAAGAGCCCCCCAACACCCACCTCCAGAGATGGGTTTTCTCTAGAAAACCTTCATTGTAATCACTAGAAACTAAAATTTCTCTGAACTTCCTTAAGATGTTAAACTCACGATTCCGAAATAAAAATCCAGGGAAACCTACAGCCTCTGAGACCCCCCAGGAGCAGAGAGGGGGGGTCTGGGTGCCTGTGAGGGGGAGAATTGTCCCAACACACACCCAGCTCAGCGCTGCCAGCGCTCACAGGGCGCGTCACCCCTCCAGCTGCAGAAGATGGGGATGCTGCCTGGGATGCTCCCAACCCAGCACTTAGGTTAATTTCAACTAATTAAAACACAACCCAGCATCCTGCACCTCCCTCCACACCCTCCCCGGCCACGGAAAAGCCTGTTCCCAGTCTCCAACATCTCAGGAACCAGGTAGCTTTTTCCCCTCCCTGCACATCCTGGCCCTACACCCACCCCCAGCAGCCGAGGGGGCTTCTCCCAGTGCCGTGTGGGAGGGAACAGCCCAGTGAGGGGCTCAAACTGGGAGAAACCCTTTTCCTCTGCGGCGGTGTGGCTCATTCCGTGTCTCCACACGGCCGGAGCGACACACACGAGCTGGTATCTTAAGACCAAGGCAATTACTACCAGCAGGGAGACAGTGGAAGAGAAGGAAGGACACAAACTGGGTTTTGTGCTAAAATTCCGCGCGCTGCCGTCACCGGGCAGGACCCTGGGAAGGCCAGGACACAGACTCCTCACCTCTGAGTCTTCTGCGCTTTCGTAATCGGAGAGTACGGCTGCGGGGGAGAGAGAGGAGTTTGGTGTCAGGGCAGGAGCAGAGACAGCTTCTCTCTGTGCGTCAACACGGCCAGAGAGAGCACCACAGTGTCCCCAAGTGTCACCACCACCTCACACAGGAGGAGGCAAGGGTGGATTTGTGGCACACTGTCCCCACACCCCACATTTTCCTGCTATTAATATTTGCGATGACAACCACCCCAGGACTATTAGAAAAGGCGTTTTGCCCAGTTTTTTTGCTTTTTGCACCCAGACAGCACTCCCAGAGGGAGCTGTTACTCACCATCTCCTTCAATGCCATCCTCGCTTTCCTGCGGAGAGAGGGAGAGAAAGGTGTTAGGAGAGGGGAAGGTCAGCAGCCGGGTCCCTGCCCCATCCTACCATCCCAGACTTAATTAAGTCCGTTTGGCCCGGGTTTTATCACAATCCACCCTTGGAAGCTCAGCTTCAGTGACTGGGAAAGAAAAAACCAAATTCAGGGCTCCCAGTGCCTTTCTCTAAGATCCTTCTAGAGTGAGTTACGCCAAGGGAATGCGGCTTGAGGAAAAAAAAGCACCAATTGTGTGAATTCCTGGATGTCTTCTGAGGAAAAAGGTGACATGGAGAGACAAGGCAAGCTCCCCTCCCCGAGCAGAGAGCCAGCCAGCCAACTCGGGAAAGGACAAGAGGATTACTTAAAGCAGGAGCCCAGGAATAACGAGCAGATGCCGAGCGGGACCAAGCTTAGAGAGATGTCTGCGAGAGGCTCCAGAGACAGAAACACAACCCCGCGCCCAGAGAAGACACCGGGTGAAGCAAAACAGCTCAAACCAGGGAAAGATTCTACTACAGGAACAGAGGGATGGAGCTGCACGGTAAAAACAACCTCAGACCAAAAATAAAAGCAGCCAAGGCGTTAACGAGATAAGCCCAAAGGCCAAAACAAGGGAGCAGAAACACCCAGATTCAGGGTGTTTCTGGGAACTTCAGGTTCAGGGATTCAGGGAAACTTGAAATAATCAGGACTCCAGGACTATAAACCCCGACAGGACAAAATCCCACCCGGCCCTGAGCTGCCCCAGGAGAAGACCTGCCTGGCAGTGGTGGGGGAGAGCAGCACCACAAACTCCCCAGAAAAGGTTTTTTAACTCCAAAGGTGGCTGGTTGGAGTTGATAAAGAGCGGAAGGGACCTGACCGAGCAGCAAACATCCCCCCCACCTGCACCCCAGGCTGGGGGATGGGACCCCGGTGTGGGGAACCAGCTGAAGGGGGAAGCCCCTGCCCGGTGCTGGGGGGTCAGAGAGCCCCACTCTCCCCCTGGAGCTGCATCCACACACACGGGGGGGGCGGGGGAATACAGCCTGGCTCCCCCAATTCCTTCAGCTCTCCAGCCCCCCCTCACCCCAGCGTCCCCCCAAGTCCCTCCAATTCTCCCCAAGTCTCAATACCAACCCAACCGCTCCCCCGTTCCCCTCCAGCCCCCCCCC
>NW_015091149.1:1425626-1426646 GCF_001431845.1 Calidris pugnax
GCTCTCACAACGCACAACGTTGCCAACCTCAAAAAAACCATTTAAATTATAAAAAACCAACAAAACAAAAACAAAACAACCTTAAAAAAAAACCAAAATTGTGCGTATAGGAATTCTATTTCACAAAAAAAAAAAAAAAAAAAAATTGAAATTACAGATCATTTAAAACTGTATCAGCCTGCTAATCCATCTTGTACACCAACCCTGGAGAGGGGGGAAGAGCCCAGAGCGGGACCCCCCGGGACCCCAAACCTCGGCCCGCACCGACACCAACGGCTCCTTATCCCCGTTTCTAACCAAACCTAACACGAAGGCAGCGGCGGGCAGAGCCCTGGCAGGACACGGAACCCCCCCCGGCACAAAGGCAAACGTCCAAAATAAACCTCGAGGGGGGCTGCGGAAGGGCAGAGGCAGCGAGGACGGGCAGAACGGGGCCAGGGTCCGCCCGCCACCCGCCCCGGGGGCTGGTGCCACCGGTGGGGACACCTCAACCAGGGTGATGAGTCCAGGAAACATGTTGCAAAACCCAAAAAGAACAGAACTGGGGGGACGGAGGAACGAAACCATCCGGCGACGAGAAGGCAGGGGGGGCAGCGGCCGTCGGGGTGACCCCGGTGACATGCGGAGCTCCCGGTGGCTCCGTTATTTCCGACAGGTCCGGTGCGGCGTCTGCTTCTTCTGCATCTCCAGCCGGCAGCGGCTGCGCTCGTCCAGCCAGGGCAGCTCGAAATTCCTGCGGGCAGAATCATAGAATCATAGAATGGTCTAGGTTGGAAGAGACCCTTGGGATCATCGAGTCCAACCATCTCCCCTACTCTACAAAGTCCTCCCCTACACCATGTCCCTCAGCACTGCATCTAAACGGCCCTTAAACACAGCCAGGGATGGGGACTCCACCCCCTCCCTGGGCAGCCTGTTCCAATGCCCGACCACTCTTTGGGTGAAAAATTCCTTCCTAATGTTCAGTCTAAACCTCCCCTGTTGGAGCTTGAAGCCGTTCCCTCTCGTTCTGTCACTAAT
>NW_015091149.1:1426828-1431798 GCF_001431845.1 Calidris pugnax
TGGACACAATACTCGAGGTGTGGCCTCCCCAGTGCTGAGTACAGGGGCACAATCACCTCCCTACTTCTGCTGGTCACGCTATTTTTGATCATCAATGTGGCACCATCACCGCCCTGGCACCGTCCCCTCCCGCCGCCGGTGACACTGGTACTCACTGTGGGGTCAATTTTGGTAAGGGCCGGCCGAAGGCGACGACGGGCAGGTAGGGGGTGATGAGCAAACTTTCCACTGTGGGAGAGACACCGGAGTGTTACACACACCCCCTGCTGCAGGCAGGGCTCCCGCTTGCCCCCCAGCACCCCCCAAACTGCCCCCCAGCACCCCCACCACCAAACCAAAGGCACTCACCGTCATCTGGCTCAGGGAAAAATGAGGTAACTTCAGGCTCCGACTCCTGAATCCCTTTCCTTTTGTACATTCGGAGCTGCAGCCGCTGGAGAATTCGCTGTTCCCTGATCCGCTGGATGTCCCACCTGGAAAAACGGGGGGCACCAGGCACTGAGAATCCATAGGCAGGGAGGGGGCACACACCTCCACCCCCCCCGGGGAGCTCAGGGAGCTCCAGCGATGTGGGACCATCCCTCCTCCAGCAGAGTCTCTGCCTCCCATCCCTGCTGCTGCCTGCATCCCGGGATGATTGGATCCTGTGTCCCCCCCTCCCCGAGGTGACACCCCAGGGCCCTTCCCTGGGGACCACCCGCTCTGCTGGGCATCTGTTGTGGTTTTGGCCAAATTTACCACCCCCGGACCCCCATCACCCTCTTTGCTCCCACCTTTTCCTTCGTTTCTCATCCAGCTCCAGCTTCGCGTGCCGTTTGGAAAAGACGCTGTCGTCCAGGTTCTGCAGGGACACAGAGGGATGAGCGCGTCCATCCGGCACCGGGAGCCGGCAACCGGGGCCCTTCGCCCCCACCCCAGCCCTCCAACTGGAGCCGGGACCTCCCACACCGTTTACACCAGACACGGGGACAAGATGAACACCCCAAATCTGCTCCAGGAAGGAGCCTACGGCAATCCCAGCTCCGATGGTGGCCATGGCACACGTACCTCCAGGATGTCCGAGGGGTTGGGGTCTCTCAGGGGCTCCACGACATGGTCCCTCCAAGACGGAACTGCGGGGTGAGAGGACAGGCTGTTACCCCGAGCTCCAACCCCATCCCCACCTCCCCTTCCCTACCCCGTCCCTCCCTTGTGGGGCACAGACCCCTCCCCAGACCCCCATCCTGAACTGGGCTGGGGGGGTCCTGGGGGAGGCAGAGCCAGGAGGGTGAGCTCATCGCCATCCCCTCAGCCAAGGGCAGAAGGAAACCTGCCCCGCTCCCAGAGGAGACGTGCTGAGCTCCCCCCACGCCAGGACCCTCGGCATCCCACAGCCATCGCCGCGGGACCCCCGGAGGAGGCCAACCGGGGAAGGGGCAACTGGTTGGACTGGTACCAGCTGGAAGGAACCCGTGCGGCGCAGCAGCGGCACAAGCCGGAGACGCGTTTCCCAACCGCCAACGGGAAATTGCTTCACCCCTTGCCCAAACGGGCGCCGAGGGCTGCTGGGCAAACCGGGTGGCTAACGGCGAGCGGGGCCGGGTAGCCCTGCCCGGTGGCAACATGCCAGAGGAAGGTGAGCCAGAGATGTGGTTTGATGGAGCCCATCACCGGCACCAGGGCTGCTACCGACCAGCTGCAGCTTCTCCCACCGCCACCGGGACCCTCGGCCAGCTCGGGGGGGGTGTGGGCACCGAGCCCCCCATTTGCCCGGTCACCAGCTCTGCCCCACGGCCCGGGGGTGACCAGCTGCAGCTTCTCCCACTGCCACCGGGACCCTTGGCCAGCTCGGGGGGTGTGGGCACCGAGCCCCCCATTTGCCTGGTCACCAGCTCTGCCCCACGGCCCGGGGGTCTCCATCGCTTACTTGCTACAGTCTCCTCCTTCTTTGGGGAGGGCTCCCGCAACGGCAGCGGCGACGGGGGCGGCTGGTGCCAGCGGCACAAGTACATTTCGGTGGTGGAGAGATAGGGCAGGTCGTCTGTCTCGCTGCTGAAGAAGCCCTTCTCCTTAGGGTGGGCACCGGGACCCTTCGGCGGGGCCGAAGCTCGGAGCGGGGTCTCCAAGAGGGAGCGGGGTTTTTCCGGAGTCTCTTGGCTCCTCAGTTCTCGTTTACAAACAGTTTCGGATAAGGAGCCGCTCGATTCCTCCTTCCCCGGGGAGTGCTTCGGAGTTTTACTCTTCACTTTCGAGAATTCGGACACCAGTTTTTTAACGGGCGTCTTCCTCTCCGCACTCCCGAACGTCGGCTTCCTGCGGGAGGAAGAGGAGTTCAGCCGGGCGTGAGGACCCTCACCCTGCTCCGGGACTCCCGACACCCCCAAACCAGGGCTGCCGCGCCGGGGAGGGATGGAGACAGGTTTCCTGAGCATTTTGGGACCCCCAACTCCTCGCCTGCCCCCCAGGATCGATGGGATGTGCTCCCAGTGACAGGGACAGATGGAGACAGGTTTCCCGAGCATTTTGGGACCCCCCACTCCTTGCCCACCCCCAGGATCAATGGGATGTGCTCCCAGTGCCAAGCAGCCCCTCAGAGCAGCTCCAACGCCAGCCCCACAGATGGAGGGTGAAGCCATAGGGAAGGTGTCCCCCCCCCTCAGCCCCACACAATGCCCCTCCCCAGCCCCCTCTAACCTTTTATGCCCTTTCCCGTTCCTGCCGTAGGGGAAGTGCTTGGGCTGCAGGGTCGGGGGGGGCTCCAACAGGTCCTGGGGACACTCCAGGGGCAGTTTCTCGCACACCTCCGCCTCCGGCTTCTCCTCCACCTCGAAGCCCTGGAAGATGCGGTGCTTCTCCCGCTCGCTGTCCTTCTTCACCAGCTGCACCCGCCTTTCCATGCGCTCGATCCGAGCAAGGAGCTGCAACGCAGGGGCGAGGGGTCACCTCGGGGGTGGGCTTCGGTGGGAGGGGGGGCGCCAGCCCCACAGATGGAGGGTGAAGCCATAGGGAAGGTGTCCCCCCCCCTCAGCCCCACACAATGCCCCTCCCCAGCCCCCTCTAACCTTTTATGCCCTTTCCCGTTCCTGCCGTAGGGGAAGTGCTTGGGCTGCAGGGTCGGGGGGGGCTCCAACAGGTCCTGGGGACACTCCAGGGGCAGTTTCTCGCACACCTCCGCCTCCGGCTTCTCCTCCACCTCGAAGCCCTGGAAGATGCGGTGCTTCTCCCGCTCGCTGTCCTTCTTCACCAGCTGCACCCGCCTTTCCATGCGCTCGATCCGAGCAAGGAGCTGCAACGCAGGGGCGAGGGGTCACCTCGGGGGTGGGGGGAAACCCCCCCTGCACCCCCACTGCGGGCATCTGCCTGCACATCCCTTTGGCAGCCAGGAAACACACCGGGAAGAGCCGACCCCGAGCCATCACGGAGGATTGCCCTGGCACAGGCGGTGTGGGACCGGTGCCACCCGCTGCGGTGCCCCGTGCCCGTCCCCCCAGTGCCCTGGTGATGCTCGGGGTGCAGGAGACCCTAAAACTGTGCCCAAGCTGTCCCCACTCAGCCATCCCCATGGGCTTCCCAGCACACCAGGGGTGCCATGGCTGATGCCCACCCTCGCAGAGGGGTCGGGAGGCCGAGGGCAGGGTCTGTGGGCATCACAGGGTGCTGCACCCCAGAGAGTTTAACGGCAGGGGCCAGAGATGGCCAAAGGGCCCAAAATGGCCCCTTGCTCCCTGGTGGCTTCTCCAGGAAAGCCTCCCTTTCCCCCCAGCTCCTCCAACCCCCCCAGGTTTTGAGGAGAAATTTGGGGGTCCCAGCCTCTGCCGCACCCTCCCTGGGTGCCCCAGTCTGTAATTAGACGTGGGCTTCATTAGAAAGCCAGCACCCCACTGGGTGACACCCGCCCTTGGCCACCCAGTCCCCAGCCCAGCAGCCATTGGAGCTGGGGGGGGGTCGGGGGGTCCTGGCACCCCCTAAGGATGGGGAGAGGGGGGGACCCAGGCTCAGGGAGGGGGGCTCTGGGGGCCAGCCTCCCCCCCCCGCCCGGTGCAGCCAGGGTCGGCCTGGCCGCGGTGCAGCCGCAGTGGCTCCTCCATGTTGGCGGCGGCGCAGGGACGCGGCGGCTGCACCACGTGGGGCGGCTCTTCCCTCCGCAACCGGGGCCACCGCAGCCCCCGGCACTGCGGGCACACCGCCCGGGGGGCAACGCGCCGCAGCCATGGGGCAGCGCAGGCAGGGTATATATGGGGACAATGCACAGCATCCATAGGGTGAGATGTATAGGGGGAAATGCATGGCTTCCATAGGGCAAGATACGTGTAGGGAGCAATGCACGGCATCCACAGGGTAAGGTACATATAGGGGGTAATGCACAGCTTCCATAGGGAGCAATGCATGGCTTCCATAGGGCAACATACATATAGGGAGGAATGCACAGCATCCATAAGGCAAGATACATATAGGGAGCAATGCACAGCATCCATAGGGTGAGATATGTATAGGGGGCAATGCATGGCTTCTGTAGGGCAAGATACATATAGGGGGTAATGCACAGCTTCCATAGGGTAAGGTACATATAGGGGGCAACACACAGCACCCATAGGGCGGTGTAGACAGGGCACACCTAGGGGGCAATTAACGCAGTCTATAGGGCAGCACAGGCAGGGTATATATAAGGGGTAAAGCACAGCATCCATAGGGTAAGGTATATATAGGGGGCAATGCATGGCATCCATAGGGCAAGATACGTATAGGGGGCAATGCATGGCATCCATAGGGCAATTCACATACAGGGGGCAACACACGGCATCCATAGGGCAGTGCAGGCAGCTTATATATAGGGGGCAATCCACGGCAGCCATAGGGCAAGGCACATATAGAGGGCAATGCACAGCGTCCATAGGGCAGTGGGGGGGGCACACAGCACGGGCAATGCCCAGCAATCATGGTGGGGCCCAGCAGGAACCCTGTGTGGCCGTGGTGGGGTCCCCCGACCCCTA
>NW_015091149.1:1431898-1432253 GCF_001431845.1 Calidris pugnax
GCAGCGCAGGAAGGGTATATATAAGGGGTAAAGCACAGCATCCATAGGGTAAGGTATATATAGGGGGCAATGCATGGCATCCATAGGGCAAGATACGTATAGGGGGCAATGCATGGCATCCATAGGGCAATTCACATACAGGGGGCAACGCACGGCATCCATAGGGCAGTGCAGGCAGCTTATATATAGGGGGCAATCCACGGCAGCCATAGGGCAAGGCACATATAGAGGGCAATGCACAGCGTCCATAGGGCAGTGGGGGGGGCACACAGCACGGGCAATGCCCAGCAATCATGGTGGGGCCCAGCAGGAACCCTGTGTGGCCGTGGTGGGGTCCCCCGACCCCTATTCCCCC
>NW_015091149.1:1435339-1435851 GCF_001431845.1 Calidris pugnax
CACACACACACACACACACACACACACACGACCCCTGAGGCTGAAGGGGACCCCCATGTGCCTTTCCCCTGCCCCAACGGGGTGAAAGGCAGCTTGGGGGGCTACCCCCACATTCCCCCCCCCAGCTGTGTTGTGGGAGGAGAAATGTGGGGCAACGGAGGTGTGGTAAAAGGGGGAGGGGGTTCCCCATCCTGCGTGCTTGGTGTGGGGGGGTACACACACACACACACACACACACACACACACACGACCCCTGAGGCTGAAGGGGACCCCCATGTGCCTTTCCCCTGCCCCAACGGGGTGAAAGGCAGCTTGGGGGGCTACCCCCACATTCCCCCCCCCAGCTGTGTTGTGGGAGGAGAAATGTGGGGCAACGGAGGTGTGGTAAAAGGGGGAGGGGGTTCCCCATCCTGCGTGCTTGGGGGGTGTGTGTGGGGGACACACATGACCCGTGAGGCTGAAGGGGACCTCCGTGTGCCCCCCCCCTCCAAACGGGGTGGAGGGCAACTTGG
>NW_015091149.1:1436425-1436806 GCF_001431845.1 Calidris pugnax
CCCCTATATCCCTGCACCCCACTGATTTCTGGGTCCCTGCACCCTCCTAGAGTCCCTGCACCCCCAGATCCTGCACCCCCCCAGGGTCTCTGCACACTCCTGGGGTCCCTGCACCCCCAAATCGTGGCATCACACCTACAGCTGGGGAAACTGAGGCACGACGTGCCCCAGGGTGACACGGGGACGCAGCCAGCCCCAGCGTCCTTCACCCCACGGCGATGCTGCAGCCCCACAGCGGGTTTGGAAGGCGTCCAAGCACTGGGGAAGGGGGGGTCTGCACGCTGTGGGACCCCCAATGCCCAACCTGGGGTGGGGAGGGGGGGGGGGGGTGATGGGCAGGAACAAACCCCCTGTCCCCCGGGGGAGAGACACCCCCCCCTT
>NW_015091149.1:1437091-1439187 GCF_001431845.1 Calidris pugnax
CCCTCCTTGGATCTCTGCACCCTCCCTGGGGTCCTTGCACCCCCAGATCCTGCACCCTCTCTGAGGTCCCTGCAACCCCAGGTCCATGCGCCCTCCCGGGGTCCCTGCACCCCCAAATCCTGCACCTCCCCAGCCCTGGGGACCCCTGCACCCCCAGCCCCTGGACCTCCTGGGATCTCTACCCCCCCAACCCAGCTCTGCCCTGTCTCCTCAAGGACAAGGTAGATTTGTATTTGTTATCTTACCACTACTTTTGGGGGAGTTTGTTCCCCCTTCCCCCGGGGTGGAGCCCCCCCCCCCTTTTTTTTTTTTTTCCTGGAAAAGGTACAACAAGGTAAACAACCCGGCCAACCCGGAGTAAAAATAAATCCCTCTGCACGCAGGCGTTCGGCGGCAAGCGGAGCGCGCAGTCACGTGGCGTGGCCGCACGGCACCACCGGCAACCCGGGCACCGGGGCACGCGGCCGCCGGCCCTCACGCCCACTCCCTGGCACCGCCGAGCTCATTCTTCAGCTGCCTCCTTCTCCCCCCGGGGGGGGAAAGTGGGGTCCCCACTGCAGGGGAGGGGGCCAGGACCAAGGTCCTACCCAAGGGGATGGTGAAGTGGGGGGTCTGGGCTTCGGGGAGGGGGCAGAGGGTGAAGTTGGGGGGCATGGCACACAAGGAGGTGGGGGCACAGCCGGCTGGTGGCCTTGGGCAAGGCCAGCGGTGGTGGCAGGGGCTGGGGTGACACGTGTGTCCCCCCCGCCACCCTGGGCAGGGCTCACCTGGCGCCTGAGCGCGGCGGCATGTGACGACCTTGGGACCGTGATGGGGGTTGAGGTGCCCCATCTGCGCCCTGGACGGGTTGGCACAGGGACAGCCCTCTCGGGGTGCACGGGCACGGCCCTCTCGGGGTGCACGGGGACCCACGGGGAGCTCCCTGGGGCACAACCCCAGCCTCTGGGAGGGTCCCGGGGATGGCTCAGCCATGGGGCTACCGAGGGTGCGGCGCAGGGCACAGCGGGCACGTGCCAGGCTGCAGCACCCTGCCACCCCGGTGGCTTTGGTGGTCCCTTCACCCCGGCCCTGCAGCCCGTGTCCCCAGATGGTATCTCCTGTCCTGCTGCCGGGGGGTCCCGGCTGCACCCCAGCCTGGGGACCCTGCTCATGGCACTGACCCACTGTGCCAGGGTGCCAGCCCCACGGCGGGACCCCACAGTGGGACCCCATAATGGGACCCCACGGCGGGACCCCATAATGGGACCCCACGGTGGGACCCCATGGCAAGACCCCACAGTGGGACCCCAAGGTGGGACCCCCAGGACTTATCCAGCTCCTCCCAGCCCTGCACCCATCCTGGGGACCCCCGGGGGGGGCAGAGCAGGGGGGTGCAGCCGGGCACCCCCCCGTGCCGTGTGCCGTGTGCCGCAGCACCACGCGCAGGGTTGTTTTCCCAGCGGCTGAGTCACGGTTAATTGTCAGGGCCCAGGAACGTGCCGGGAGGGGAACGAGGCACCGTACGGGGCCAGTGGCACCTGCACCATCCGGGGCAAGACCCCATGGCAGGACCCCACGGTGGGACCCCCAGGACTTATCCGGCTCCTCCCAGCCCTGCACCCATCCTGGGGACCCCTGGGGTGGCAGAGCAGGGGGGTCCAGCCGGGCACCCCCCCGTGCCGTGTGCCGTGTGCCGCAGCACCACGCGCAGGGTTGTTTTCCCAGCGGCTGAGTCACGGTTAATTGTCAGGGCCCAGGAACGTGCCGGGAGGGGAACGAGGCACCGTACGGGGCCAGTGGCACCTGCACCATCCGGGCAGCCTGGGCACGGCTGCAGCACCAGGAGTGGGGATGTGGCAGCCCCCTGGGCCCCAAAAAGTGGCCCCCCCCCGGGTCCCCTGGCCTCCGTGCCAGCCTGGCCCCACACATCCTTCCGGGAGATGCCGAGGTTTCTCCCTGCCGGAGGTGCCGGCTGCAGCGCGGTGCAGCACCCTGCAACCGCCTGGTGACTCAGGGCGAGGGCACTTCCTGCGGGGTGACGGGGTGTCCCCCACCACCCCACTGCCAGGGGGCACCCCACGAGCCCTCAGCAGCCCCAGCACCCAGTGTTGGGGGGG
>NW_015091149.1:1439204-1439607 GCF_001431845.1 Calidris pugnax
GGGGGGGGGGGGGATCCAGGGGGGTTCCCAACTGAGGAACCAGCCCTGTGCACACACACACACACACACCAGGGCTGGTGCCAGGGGGTGCAGAGCTCCAGGGGGGGGTGCGTGGGTTGTGTGTGTGTCCCCCCACACCCTGGGCACCCCACAGGCTCCTGGCACAGCCGGGGCACCCGCTGCCTCCCCTCCCGTGGGATTAGCTCCAGTGCCCGTTGGGCAGGGGTCCGGCTGTGCCACACGGTGCGGTGTGTGCCAGGGGCTGTGCCAGGCGTAGGTACCCCTGGTGTGGGGTGGCCTGCACCTTCTCCTCCTGGCTGGGGGCCAGGGCAGCGCCCGGCACGTGGCACCCAGGAGAGTGTTCCCCCCCTTTCACCCCCCCTCACCCCAAAACCCACCTCCC
>NW_015091149.1:1439655-1441224 GCF_001431845.1 Calidris pugnax
GGGGGGGGGGGAAAGTGGGGGAGGTGCAGAGGGGGCTGAGCAGTGCCCGTTGGGCAGGGGTCCGGCTGTGCCACACGGTGCGGTGTGTGCCAGGGGCTGTGCCAGGCGTAGGTACCCCTGGTGTGGGGTGGCCCGTGGTGACACTGTGACACTGTGCCACTGCAGAGGACTGTGCCATGCTGGGGTGTCCCCGCTGCAGGGGACAGTGCCACGCAAGGTGACAGGGGTGCCAATGGTGTGCCCACGTGTCCCCAGTGCGAGGGACAGTGCCATGCTGGGGTGTCCCCAGTGCAAGGACTGTGCTGGGGCAGGGTGACAGTTGTCCCCCAGTGTCCCCAGCGCAGGGGACAGTGCCATGCTGGGTGCCAAGGCTGCCGGTGTTGCTCCCAGGTGTCCCCGGTGCAGGGACCACGCTGTGCTGGGTGACACAGATGCACTGGTGTCCCCAGGGGTGCCAGTGTTGTGCCCAAGTGTCCCCAGTGCAGGGGACAGTGCCATGCTGGGGTGTCCCCAGTGCAGGGACCGTGCTGCGTTGGGTGACAAGGGGTACCTGTGTGACGCTGGTGCAGGGGACAGTGCCATGCAGGGGGACAGTGCTGTTCCTGGGTGTCCCCAGTGTGGGGGACAGTGCCATGCTGGGGTGTCCCCAGTGCAGGGACCGTGCTGCGTTGGGTGACAAGGGGTACCTGTGTGATGCTGGTGCTTGGGACAGTGCCATGCTGTGTTGGGTGACAGGTGTCCCCCAGTGTCCCCAGTGCAGGGAACAGTGTCATGATGGGTGACAGGGGTGCCAGTGCTGTTCCTGGATGTCCCCACTGCAGGGGACAGTGCCAAGTGGGGTGCCAGTACTGTTCCTGGGTGTCCCCAATGGGGGACACAGTGCCATGCTGAGGTGTCCCCATTGCAGGGATCGTGCTGTACTGGGTGACAGGTGTCCCCCCCGTGTCCCCAGTGCAGGGAACAGTGTCATGATGGGTGACAGGGGTGCCAGTGCTGTTCCTGGATGTCCCCACTGCAGGGGACAGTGCCAAGTGGGGTGCCAGTACTGTTCCTGGGTGTCCCCAATGGGGGACACAGTGCCATGCTGAGGTGTCCCCATTGCAGGGACCGTGCCGTGCCGGGTGACAGGTGTCCCCCCCGTGTCCCCAGTGTCCCCAGCGCAGGGGAATGGTGTCATGCTGGGTGACAGGGGTGTCAGTGCTGTACCTGGGTGTCCCCGGTGGGGGACACAGCGCGATGCCGGGGTGTCCCCACTGCAGGGACCGTGCCGTGCTGGGTGACAGGTGTCCCCCCCCCGTGTCCCCAGTGCAGGGAATGCTGTCATGCTGGGTGACAGGGGCACCAGTGTCCCCTCTGCAGGGGACAGTGCCAAATGGGGTGCCAGTGCTGTACTGGGTGTCCCTGTTGGGGGACACAGCGCCATGCCGGGGTGTCCCCATTGCAGGGACCGTGCCGTGCCGGGTGACAGCTGTCCCCCCCCCGTGTCCCCAGCGCAGGGTGACAGCACCGCCAGCGCTGCGCCCGGTTGTCCCCGCTGGCGGTGGCGGTGCGGGTCCGTGAGTCGCCCCC
>NW_015091149.1:1442252-1442830 GCF_001431845.1 Calidris pugnax
CCGCGAATCGGAGGGGGGTCCGGACGCCGGGACCGGGGGGGGGGTGTCCTGCACACCCCAGCGGGGAAGATGCGCGCACCGGGAGCGCATCCCGGAACTGGGCTCCTTCCTACCGGGACCGGGCGGTCCTGCATAGCGGGGTAAGGAGCGGGCGGCGGGACCGGGGGGTCCCCGGGAGGGAGGGAGGGAGGGGGGGGGATGCGCGCTGGTACCGGGGTGATTTGCACACCGGGGAGACCCGAATACCGGCACCGGAGCGCTCCGGTGAGCGGGGCAGTAGGGATGGAGACCGGGACCGGGGGAGTCCTGAACGCCGGGACGCGTTAGACGCGGGTGGTAGGAAGGGTGAGGATCGGGATCGGTGCACCGGGAAGGCGGGGGGACGTCCCGGGTAGAGGGACCGGGATGTCCCGGGCACCGGGACAGGAGAGTAGGACACCGGGACCGGGGTGTCCCGGGCACCGGAGGGACGGGCAGCGGCATCGGGGGTGTCCCGGGCACCGGGATGCGGGGGGGAGAATATGGCGACAGCAGAAACGGACACCGGGACCGGGGTGTCCCGGGCAGCGCTATCGGGG
>NW_015091149.1:1443407-1445098 GCF_001431845.1 Calidris pugnax
CACAACACAACCAGGGGGAAGGTGGGGGGGGGAGCTGTGACCTCTGCCAGGGGGACTGGGACCCCCACTTTTGTGGGGTCACCCCCAACCCCAAGCCAACCCTTTTTTTCCATCTGTGTAGTGGGGGCTGTTGTCCCCCCCTTGGTGTGGGTTGTGACCCCCCCCCCTGGGTGCCATGGAGGGGGGGGGAGTGCTGTGGGGCTCTGCCCATACCTATGGGGCTGTGCCATGGGAATGGTGGAACTGCTGTGACCCCCCCACCCCCAGTTATGGGGTTACCCGGCCCACGTTCCTCCCACGGGTGCTTCCCGGGGGCCGTGCCCGTGTCTTTCCCTGGCACTCGCCCAGGTTGTCCCCGTCCCACGTGGGGACGGCACCCGTGGCACCCGGCGGGTGCGGTGCCTGACTCAGGGCGGGTGGCACACGTGTGGCCACCCAGCTGCGTGACACCCGTGGCTCCGGGATGCAGCCAGGGTGCTTTCCCTCTCCCACCCCCCCAATCCAAGTCGACAATCTCCTTCCCGGGGTCTCCCCCCACTCCCACCACCTCCTCGGTCCAGGGGAGGCTGAGCCCGGTGCAGCTCGGTGCATGTGTGGCCCTGCTGCTGTGCCCGCAGGCGGCGTGATCAGCTACGTGGGCTCCAGCGGCGCCTCTCCCACCCGCACCAGCCCCGTCTCCCTCTGCAGCGACAGCTCCAACAGCAGCTCCCAGTCGGGCTCCCAGTCCTTCCCCACCTACTTCCCCCCGTCGCCCACCGGTTCCCTCCAGGATTCCCGAGCCTACGGCGGGGGCTCGCTGGCCCCCCGTGAGGATGGCTCCCCTTCATCCTCCTCCTCATCCTCCTCCTCCTCATCATCATCATCGTACGGCTCCTCGGTGAACTACCCCGGGGTGCAGCAGGTCCCCGTGGACGAGCGGCGCCGCAGCTCGCCCAGCAAAGCCGGCAGCACCGTCACCAGTGAGTGGGGTGTTTTGGGGATGGGGGGGGCAGCAGGTGGTGTGTCCCCCCCCTTCTCCCTCACGGTGGGCACCCCAGGACCCCCTTCACCCCCTGCCCCCTCCGCAGAGCTGAACGGGATGGTGCTGCTCTGCAAGGTCTGCGGGGACGTCGCCTCCGGCTTCCACTACGGCGTCCACGCCTGCGAGGGCTGCAAGGTACCGGGGATGGGGTTGGGGTCACGGAGCCCCTGCCGTTGCTGGGGGGACCCCAAGTGACACCCCCACCCCTCCCCTGGCTCTGCAGGGCTTCTTCCGCCGCAGCATCCAGCAGAACATCCAGTACAAGAAGTGCCTCAAGAACGAGAACTGCTCCATCGTCCGCATCAACCGCAACCGCTGCCAGCAGTGCCGCTTCAAGAAGTGCCTGCTGGTCGGCATGTCCCGTGATGGTGAGCTCAGCCCCCCCCGGGACCCCCCCCCAAACCTGGGACCCCGTATCGAATGCCCTACATCCCCCCTGGGGATGGGATCCCCTCCTGGCGTTGGTGTCCTCCCCCATGGTCAGGGCTGTGCGTCCCCTCCAGGGCCGGGTCCCCTGCCTGCACTGGGTGCCCCCCCGTGTCCCCCTGTCCCTGTGCTCAGGGCTCTATGTCCCCTCCAGGGATGAGTGTCCCTTGGGGTCAGGGCTGCCTGCCCCCTCCGGGACCGGTTCCCCCTGTGCTCTGGCTGGATGTCGTCCCCCCCGCCCCGG
>NW_015091149.1:1447793-1448896 GCF_001431845.1 Calidris pugnax
CGTCCTTGTATGGTGCCCCATGGCATTGCATGGAGCCCCATTGCATTGCATAGCGCCCCATGGCACTGCACAGTGCCCCATAGACTGGCATGGAGCCTCATAGCATTGCACAGTGCCCCATAGCATGGCACGGAGCCCCACAGCATGGGCACCTTTCCCCTACAACATTGCGTAGTTCCCCATGGCACAGAGCCCCATGGCATTGTATGGTGCCCCACGGCATTGCATAATGCCCCATGGACTGGCACAGAGCCCCATGGCATTGCACAGTGCGCCATGGCATGGAGCACAGCCCAGTATGGTGCCCCATAGCATTGCACGGTGCCCCATAGACCGGCATGGAGCCCCACAGCATTGCACAGTGCCCCACAGTGTGGCACGGAGCCCCACAGCATGGCCACCTTGCCCTACAACATTGCGTAGTTCCCCATGGCACGGAGGCCCACCGCGTGGCACGGAGCCCCATGGCGTTGTATGGTGCCCTGCAGCATTGGGTAATGCCCCACAGGTTGGCACAGAGCCCCACAGGTTGGCACAGAGCCCCACAGCATTGCACGACACCCCATGGCATTGCACCAGTGCCCCACAGCGTGGGAGCTGTGGCATGGAGCACGGCCCAGTATGGTGCCCAACGGCCCAGTATGGTGCCCCACGGCCCGGTATGGTGCCCCACGGCCCGGTATGGTGCCCCACGGCCCGGTATGGTGCCCCACGGCCCGGTATGGGGCCCCACGGCCCAGTATGGTGCCCCACGGCATCGCACGGTAGCCCACAGCATTTCAGGATGCCCTTTGGTGTGACACGGTGCCCCCCAGGTCCTGGCACGGTGCTGCTGACGCTGCCGCGTGTGCCGCAGGTGCTGATGGTTCGCTTCGCCTCGCTCTTCGACGTGAAGGAGCAGACGGTGACGTTCATGAGCCGGACGAAGTACAGCCTGGAGGAGCTGTGGGGCATGGGCATGGGGGACCTCCTCAGCTCCATGTTCGAGTTCAGCGAGAAGCTCAGCGCCCTGGACCTCAGCGACGAGGAGCTGGGGCTCTTCACCGCCGTCGTCCTGGTCTCGGCAGGTGGGAGCTGAGGGTGGTATGTGGGTCCTTGGGGGG
>NW_015091149.1:1453312-1453783 GCF_001431845.1 Calidris pugnax
GGCACGGGACAGGAGTGTGTGTCTGCGTGTGTCTGTGTGTCTCTGTGTGTGTCTGTGTGTGTGTCTGCGTGTGTCTGTGTGTGTCTGTGTGTCTGCGTGTGTCTGTGTGTGTCTGCGTGTGTCTGTGTGTGTCTTTACGTGTGTGTCTTTATGTGTACGTGTCTAAGAAAGAGACCTGGGGGTTCTAGTTGCCAAACGGCTGACTATGAGCCAACAGTGTGCCCAGGGGGGCAAGAAAGCCAACGCCATCCTGGCTTGTATCAAAAATAGTGTGACCAGCAGAAGTAGGGAGGTGATTGTGCCCCTGGACTCAGCACTGGGGAGGCCACACCTCGAGTGTTGTGTCCAGTTTTGGGCACCTCAAGACAAGAGAGGTATCAAGGAGGGGATGACTTTGGGAGAGGAGGGGATGACTTTGAAGAGGAGGGGAGATGGTTGGACTCGATGATCCCAAGAGTCTCTTCCAACCTA
>NW_015091149.1:1455035-1457075 GCF_001431845.1 Calidris pugnax
GAATTTTTCACCCAAAGAGTGGTCGGGCATTGGAACAGGCTGCCCAGGGAGGGGGTGGAGTCCCCATCCCTGGCTGTGTTTAAGGGCCGTTTAGATGCAGTGCTGAGGGACATGGTGTAGGGGAGGACTTTGTAGAGTAGGGGAGATGGTTGGACTCGATGATCCCAAGGGTCTCTTCCAACCTCAATGATTCTATGATTCTACACGTGTGTGTGCATTTTTCCCCTCCCCCAAGCCCCCCTGCCCCACACACTACCCCCTCGAAGCATTTTGGGGTGCCCACCCCGGACACCCCTCATGAAGCCTACGACACAGAGGCTCTCACTCCACGTGCCCCGTGCCCCCAGGAACCAAGGATGAGGGTGTCCCCCGCCTTACACCCCCAGGGTGTGACACTCAGGATTAGGGTCCCCACCCCACACTCCCGGGGATGAGGGTTGTTCCCCCCCTCCTTGCACCCCCAGGTTGTGGCACTGGGGATTAAGGTGCCCCCCTCCTTTCACCCCCAGGCTGCAGCGCTCGGGATTGGGGTGCCCTCTCCATACTCCCAAGGATCTGGGGACTAGGGTGCCCACCCCACACTAGAAATTAGGGTGCTCATCCCAAATCCGCCCTCCTCCCCCAAGCCTGGCATGGCTCCCCAGGGCACTGGGAATTAGGGTGCTGACCCCACTTTCCCCCAAAACCAGTGGGACAGAGTTTCCCCAGGGTGCCAACCCAATCCTGGGTGCTCTGGGTATCAGGGTGCCCACCCAACACATCCCCAAGATGCTGCGGGTTCTGGGCACTGGGGTGCCCACCCAATGCACCCCAAAGATGCTAAGGGTTCTGAGCACTGGGGTGCCCACCCAACACACCCCCAAGATGCTGGAGGGTCTGGGCATTGGCGTGCCCACCCAATGCACCCCAAAAATGCTGAGGGTTCTGGGCATTGTGGTGCCCACCCAACGTACCCCAAAGATGCTGAGGGTTCTGGGCATTGGGGTGCCCACCCCATGCATCCTTATAGTTCCCTGGGCACCGGGCACTGGGGTGCCCACCCCATTCCACCCTCCCAGCACCTCCCAGGGGCATGTGGGGGAGCAGAATCGGCCACGGCTACCTGAGGACATGAGCAGCACGGCCTGGAGCAGGGCCACCTCGGTGTCGTCCAGGTTGAAGGCAGAGAGGGACTTGCCCAGGTCGAAGATGGCATCGGAGACGACGCCGAGGCCGCCGTTCTTGAGCTGCTCCCGCTTGACGGCCATCTCCCCGCTCAGCGTCAGCGTCTCGCTCTCGGGGTCGTAGCGCACGGCCGCCCGCAGCGACATGATCTCCATGCAGCAGCCCTTCAGCAGGATGATCTGGTCTTCGCAAGGCAGCTGAGAGGTCGGAGATGGAGAGGAGGAGGGATAATAAATAAATAATAAAAGGTTGGCATCAAAATGTGGGGACACACACACAACTGGTGTGTCCGTCCCCCCCTGCCAAGCCCCCTCCTTGGATTTCCTCTCCCCCGCCCCCTTGAACTTCTTACCTCCGAAAACATGGGCAGTTTTTTGGCAA
The DNA here is from genome assembly GCF_001431845.1 of Calidris pugnax. Classification (NCBI taxonomy): domain Eukaryota; kingdom Metazoa; phylum Chordata; class Aves; order Charadriiformes; family Scolopacidae; genus Calidris; species Calidris pugnax. The sequence continues at coordinate 1,456,581 of NW_015091149.1, forward strand.
AGTCGACCACGCGGGTGATGGCCGGGGTGATGATTTTTGTAAACTCGCTGAACGCCTCCAGGTCGACTTTGTCCCCGTCGGGCATGGAGGCCATGGGCGACTGGCCAATGTCCTCGGGCTGCGGGGGGACAGGCGGAGGGGTTTGGGGGGTGTGTGTGGGGGATGTGTGTGTGATGGGGGTGTCATGTCCCCCCCCCACCCCGGGACACCGGGGGAGCAGCCAGGAGAGGGAGCTGTGTGCCAGCAGCGCTGCGGGGACGGGGACGGGGACAGGGCCACCCCGCAGGGCACAGCTGTCCCCTTCGGTCACCGCTCACCCCTTAACCCTCCAGGGGTGACGAGCTCAAGGACACCGGGTGACATCCCAAACACCCCCCCCCGCCAACACACACACTCCAACCACCCCCCCCTTGGTGCTGGGGAACCACCACGAGTGCTGCACGTCATGCGTGCACCGAGCGTGTGGGTGCTCAGCTGCCCACCGGCCGGGAGGGG
>NW_015091149.1:1458627-1460208 GCF_001431845.1 Calidris pugnax
GCCCGTGGGACCCTGCAAGGATATGGGGTTCCTGGGGCACCCACTGGGGACATGGGGGTCCCGGGGGACCCTGGGGTGCTCGGCAGGGACATGGGGTGCCCACGGGGTGCAGGCAGGAGAAGGGGGGTACCTATGGAAGCTGGTGAGGATGTGGGGTGCCCAGGGAGGCCCTGGGGTGCCCAGCAGGGACATGGGGTGCTCGGCAGGGACATGGGGTGCCCAGGGAACCCAGGAATGCTTGACAGGGACACGGGGTGCCCAGGGGACACTGGGGTGCCCATTAGGGACATGGGGTACCCGGGGGACCCTGGGGTGTCCAGCAGGGACATGGGGTGCCCGGCAGGGACATGGGGTGCCCAGGGGACCCAGGACTGCCCAGAAGGGACACGTGGCACCCAGGGGAACCCAAGAATGTCCAGCAGGAATTTGGGGCACCTGAGGGACCCTGGGGTGCCCAGCAGGGACAGCAGATGCCCAAGGAACCACAGGGTCCCCGGCACAGACACGGGGTGTCCAGGGGACCCAACGGTGCCTGGCAGGGACATGGGGTACTCGGGGAACCCAGGAATGCTTGGCAGGGACACTGGGGTGCCCAGGGGACAATGGGGTGCCCATTAGGGATACGGGGTGCCTGGGGGACACTGGGGTGCCCGTTAGGGACACAGGGCACCTGGGGGACACTGCGGTACCTGTAAGGGACGTGGGGTGCCTGGGGGACACTGGGGTGCCCGTTAGGGACACGGGGTGTTTGGGGGACACTGGGGTGCCCGTTAGGGACACGGGGCACCTGGGGGACACTGCGGTACCTGTAAGGGCCTGGGGGACACTGGGGTGCCCGTTAGGGACATGGAGCGCCCGGGGGACACTGGGGTGCCCGTCAGGGACACAGGGTGCCTGGGGGACACTGGGGTGCCCATTACAGACACAGGGTTCTTGGGGGACACTGGGGTGCCCATTAGGGACAAGGGGTGCCCAGGGGACACTGTGGTACCTGTAAGGGACATGGGGTGCCCGGGGGACACTGGGGTGCCCGTTAGGGACATGGGGTATCTGGGGGACACTGGGGTGCCCGTTGGGGACACGGGGTATGTGGGGGACACTGGGGTGTCCAGCAGGGACACGAGGTGCTTGGGGGACACTGGGGTGCTCAGCAGGGACATGGGGTGTTTGGGGGACACTGGGGTGCCCATTAGGGATACAGGGCGCCTGGGGGACACTGGGGTGCCTGTTAAAGACAAGGGGTGCCCAGGGGACACTGGGGTGCCCGTTAGGGACATGGGGTGCCCGGGGGACACTGGGGTGCTCAGCAGGGACATGGGGTGCTTGGGGGACACCAGGGTGCCCATTAGGGACATGGAGCGCCCAGGGGACACTGGGGTGCCCGTTAGGGATACGGGGTGCCTGGGGGTCCCCGAGTGTGCCTGGCAGTGCCGGGGGGGTGTGGGGGGGTAGCCCGTACCTGACATGCTGCTCTTCACCAAACATTGGCTGCTCTTTCTTTTGCGCTTGCCATCCAGCCCCCTGCGGGAGGGGGCCAGGCTGGGAGGGGGCCCGCAGCCCCCCCTGACCCCCCCATAGCCC
>NW_015091149.1:1464732-1466058 GCF_001431845.1 Calidris pugnax
GCCCGTGGGACCCTGCAAGGATATGGGGTTCCTGGGGCACCCACTGGGGACATGGGGGTCCCGGGGGACCCTGGGGTGCTCGGCAGGGACGTGGGGTGCCCACGGGGTGCAGGCAGGAGAAGTGGGGTACCTATGGAAGCTGGTGAGGATGTGGGGTGCCCAGGGAGGCCCTGGGGTGCCCAGCAGGGACATGGGGTGCTCGGCAGGGACATGGGGTGCCCAGGGAACCCAGGAATGCTTGACAGGGACACGGGGCGCCCAGGGGACACTGGGGTGCCCATTAGGGACATGGGGTACCCGGGGGACCCTGGGGTGTCCAGCAGGGACATGGGGTGCCCGGCAGGGACATGGGGTGCCCAGGGGACCCAGGACTGCCCAGAAGGGACACGTGGCACCCAGGGGAACCCAAGAATGTCCAGCAGGAATTTGGGGCACCTGAGGGACCCTGGGGTGCCCAGCAGGGACAGCAGATGCCCAAGGAACCACGGGGTCCCCGGCACAGACACGGGGTGCCCAGGGGACCCAACGGTGCCTGGCAGGGACATGGGGTACTCGGGGAACCCAGGAATGCTTGGCAGGGACACTGGGGTGCCCAGGGGACAATGGGGTGCCCATTAGGGATACGGGGTGCCTGGGGGACACTGGGGTGCCCGTTAGGGACACGGGGCACCTGGGGGACACTGCGGTACCTGTAAGGGACGTGGGGTGCCTGGGGGACACTGGGGTGCCCGTTAGGGACACAGGGTGTTTGGGGGACACTGGGGTGCCCGTTAGGGACATGGAGCACCCGGGGGACACTGGGGTGCCCGTCAGGGACACAGGGTGCCTGGGGGACACTGGGGTGCCCATTACAGACACAGGGTTCTTGGGGGACACTGGGGTGCCCATTAGGGACAAGGGGTGCCCAGGGGACACTGTGGTACCTGTAAGGGACATGGGGTGCCCGGGGGACACTGGGGTGCCCGTTAGGGACATGGGGTATCTGGGGGACACTGGGGTGCCCGTTGGGGACACGGGGTACGTGGGGGACACTGGGGTGTCCAGCAGGGACACGAGGTGCTTGGGGGACACTGGGGTGCTCAGCAGGGACATGGGGTGTTTGGGGGACACTGGGGTGCCCAGCAGGGACACGAGGTGCTTGGGGGACACTGGGGTGCTCAGCAGGGACATGGGGTGTTTGGGGGACACTGGGGTGCCCAGCAGGGACACGAGGTGCTTGGGGGACACTGGGGTGCTCAGCAGGGACATGGGGTGCTTGGGGGACACCAGGGTGCCCATTAGGGACATGGAGCGCCCAGGGGACACTGGGGTGCCCGTTAGGGACAT
>NW_015091150.1:0-889 GCF_001431845.1 Calidris pugnax
CAGGGTGTATTTTACCCGGGAGGGGGGGTGTATGTCTGATTTTTGGGGTGTCCTCCCTTCCCTCTCTCTCCTCAGGCCACCCCCACCAGCCCCATCAGGATCAAGGTGGATCCTTCTCACGACGCCAGCAAAGTGAAGGCCGAGGGTCCCGGGCTCAGTCGCTCTGGTGAGTGTGTCCCACCAAAAAAAGAGAGGTTTTGGGGTGTGTCTAGATTTGGGGGACCCCCCTTAACCCCATCCCCTTTTCTCCTGCAGGGGTGGAGTTGGGGAAACCCACCCATTTCACGGTGAACGCCAAAGCGGGGGGTCGGGCCCCCCTGGACGTGCAGGTGACGGGACCGGGGAAAGGGGAAGCCGTGAAGGATCTGGAGGTGATCGACAACCACGACGGCACCCACACCGTCACCTACACCCCCCTGCAGCAGGTACGGGGGGGGGGACACCCCAAAATACACCCCCTGGGGTTGGTATGGGGGGGACACCCCCCAAAATCCCTCTGTGCGTCCCCAAAATACACCACCTGCGGAAGGTACAGGGGGGACGCTCCCAAATCCCTGTGTCTGTCCTCAAAATACACCCTCTGTGGCAGATAGAGGGGGGGGGACACCCCAAAATATACCCCCTGGGGTTGGTATGGGGGGGACACCCCCCAAAATCCCTCTGTGTGTCCCCAAAATACACCCCCTGCAGAAGGTACAGGGGGGATGCTTCAAAATCCCTCTGTGTGTCCCCAAAATCCCTCTGTGTGTCCCCAAAATGCACCCCCCTGCAGCAGGTACGGGGGGGGACACCCCAAAATATACCCTCTGGGGTTGGTATGGGGGGGGGACACCCCAAAATCCCTGTGTGTCCCCCCAAAAGACACTCCCTGTGGCAGTTATGGGGGGGC
>NW_015091150.1:4377-5434 GCF_001431845.1 Calidris pugnax
GGGGGTACCCAATAATCCAGGGGTTGTCCCCAATAATCCAGGGGTTGTCCCCACAATCCGGGGGGGATTCCCCATAATCGGGAGTTGTCCCCTCAATCCAGGGGGGGTTCTCACAATCTGGGGGTTATCTCCCACAATCCAGGGGGGGTTCCCCACAATCCAAAGGCTATCCCCAATAATCCAGGGATTGTCCCCACGGTCCAGGGGGGTTCCCCACGGTCCAGGGGGGTGTCCCCTCAATCCAGGGATTATCCCCAATAATCCACGGGTTGTCCCCTCAATCCAGGGGGGTTGTCCCCTCAATCCAGGGGGGGTCCCTCCGACCTGACATGCTCTCTCCCCCCCTCCCCCCCCAGGTCCGTGCCTTCGGGCCGGGTCTCCAGGGCGGGCTGGCAGGCGTGCCGGCCCCGTTCACCATCGACACCAAAGGGGCCGGCACGGGGGGGCTGGGGCTGACGGTGGAGGGTCCCTGCGAAGCCAAAATCGAGTGTTTGGACAACGGGGACGGCACCTGCTCCGTCTCCTACCTCCCCACCGAGCCCGGCGACTACAACATCAACATCCTCTTCGCCGGCGCCCACGTCCCCGGCTCTCCTTTCCGTGCTCCCATCCGACCTTCCTTCGATCCTTCTAAAGTCACTTGTTCTGGTCCTGGGCTTGAAGGAGCAACAGCCGGGACCCCCGGGCACTTCCGAGTGGATTGTAGCCGCGCCGGCACGGCCGAGCTCACCATCGGGATCACGTCGGAAGCGGGAGCTCACGCTCAAGTGAGGGTGGAAGATAACGGTGACGGCACTTACACCATCGCCTACACCCCCCTCAGCCCCGGCGTCTACACCATCACCGTGGAGTACGGGGGGCAGCCCGTCCCCCACTTCCCCAGCAAGGTCAGGGTGGAACCCGCCGTCGACACCGCCGGCGTCAAGGTCTACGGCCCCGGCGTGGAGGGAAAGGGTGAGCAGGGGGGGGGATGCCAAAAAGATGGGGCTACACCCCACACACACCCCTTTTTCCCCCCCATACCCTTTTCCCCCCCCTCACACCTTTCTTTTCCCCC
>NW_015091150.1:5961-9131 GCF_001431845.1 Calidris pugnax
CCACGTACCCCTTTCTCCCCCCCCGACACCCTTTCTCCCCTGTGACACCCCTTTTTTTCCCCCCCCCAGGAGTTTTCCGGGAGGCGGTGACGGAGTTCGAGGTGGACGCGCGGTCCCTGAGCCAGAGCGGGGGTGCCCCGGTGAAGGCGCGCGTCTCCAACCCCTCGGGGAACGTCACCGACACCTTCGTGGAGGATCGGGGCGACGGCACCTACCACGTGGAGTACACCCCCTACGAGGAGGGTGAGCCTTGCAGAGAGAGAGGGGGGGGTTACAACCCACCCCTCGCTTTTGGGGTGACTTTTTTTCCCCCCCTACAAACAAGGGGTGCACACGGTGGAGGTGAGCTACGCCGGCAGCCCCGTGCCCCACAGCCCCTTCCGCGTCCCCGTCACCGAGGGCTGCGACCCGGCTCGCGTCCGCGTCCACGGCCCCGGCATCCAGAGCGGCACCACCAACCAGCCCAACAAGTTCACCGTGGAGACACGGTAAGAACCACCCCCAAACCCTCACCCGGACCCCCCCAAAAATACCCCACACCCTCCTGCGCCCCACGGCTTCCTCCCGTCACCACCTGACATCCAGCGCTGCTGCCCCAAGTCTGCCCTTGGGGTGTCTTTCCTGCCCCAAATCCTCCCCGTGGTGTCCCCCAAATCCTTCCCTGGTATCCCCCGAATCCTCCCCATGGTGTCCCCCAAATCCTTCCCTGGTGTCCCCCAAATCCTCCCTGTACCCCAAATCCTAGTCCCAGTGTTCCCCAATCCTTCCCGTACCCCAGATCCTTCTCCTGGTGTCCCCCAAATCCTTCCTGTACCCCAAATCCTTCTTCTGGTGTCTCCCAAATCCTCCCCTTCAATGTCCCCTAAATCCTCCCTGTCCCCCAAATCCTTCCCTGGTGCCCCCCAAATCCTCCTTGTACCCCAAATCCTTCCCTGGTGTTCCCTGGAAGAGCCCTGTACCCCAAATCCTCCCCCTGGTGTCCCCCAAATCCTCCCTGTACCCCAAATTCTCCCCCCTAAACCCTTCCTGTACCCCAAATCCTCCCCCTGGTGTCCCCCAAATCCTCCCTGTACCCCAAATTCTCCCCCCTAAACCCTTCCTGTACCCCAAATCCTCCCCCTGGTGTCCCCCAAATCCTCCCTGTACCCCAAATTCTCCCCCCTAAACCCTTCCTGTACCCCAAATCCTTCTCCTGGTGTCCCCTAAATCATACCTCTACCCCCAAATCCTCCCCCTGGAGTCCCCCAAATCCTCCCTGTATCCCAAATCCTCCCACTCAGTGTCCCCTAAATCTTTCCTGTACCCCAGATCCTTCCCTGGTGTCCCCCAAATCCTCCCTGTACCCCAAATCCTCCCCCTAGTCCCCCCTAGACCCTCCCTGTACCCCAAATCCTCCCCCTAGTCCCCCCTAGACCCTCCCTGTACCCCAAATCCTCCCCCTAGTCCCCCCTAGACCCTCCCTGTACCCCAAATCCTCCCCCTAGTCCCCCCTAGACCCTCCCTGTACCCCAAATCCTCCCCCTAGTCCCCCCTAGACCCTCCCTGTACCCCAAATCCTCCCCCTAGTCCCCCCTATACCCTGAACGCTCCCCCCAGACCCCCCACGCTCCCCCTCCCAGGTCCCATCCAGCCCCTCCTGGTGGCCGGGGGGGGCGGTCTGGGGGGTAACCCCAGCTGATCTCCCCCCCCCTTTTTCTTTCTTCTCCCCCCACCCCAGGGGTGCTGGCACGGGGGGGCTGGGGCTGGCGGTGGAGGGTCCCTCGGAGGCCAAAATGTCCTGCACCGACAACAAGGACGGGAGCTGCTCGGTGGAGTACGTGCCCTACGAACCGGGCACCTACAGCCTCAACGTCACCTACGGAGGCCACCAGGTCCCTGGTGAGCACTTTGGGGGGGGTCACAGGCACTTGGGGGGCGGCCACATCACCCCCAGACCCTCACTGCCTCCCCCTGCCCCCTCAGGGAGCCCTTTCAAGGTGCCGGTGACGGACGTGGTGGACTCGTCCAAGGTGAAGTGCGCGGGGCCGGGGCTGACGCCGGGCGCCGTCAGGGCCAACGTGCCCCAGACCTTCACCGTGGACACCAGCAAGGCCGGCGTCGCCCCCCTGGACGTTAAGGTCCTGGGACCCAAAGGTGAGTGGTGGGGGTCTTGGGGGGGGCTGCTCAGGGGTCTTTGGGGTACCCCTGATGTGAGGGAGTTGGGGGGAGATAGTGTAAAGGGTGACTGGGGGGGGCTCGAGGTGCCCTGGGGGGTCTTAAGGTGCCCCATGGGATGTCCAAGAGGATTTGGGGTGCCCTCTGGGCTCTTGGGGGGCCCTGGGGGGCCTCAAACCACCCCTGGGGGTGTCTTAGGGTGCCTAGTGGGGTGTTACGAGAGGATTTGGGGTGCCCTCTGGGCTCTTGGGGGGCCCTGGGGGGCCTCAAACCACCCCTGGGGAGTCTTAGGGTGGCTAATGGGATGTTACGAGAGGATTTGGGGTGCCCTATAGGGTCTCAAACCACCCCTGGGGGTGTCTTAGGGTGCCTAGTGGGGTGTTACGAGAGGATTTGGGGTGCCCCTTGGGCTCTTGGGGGGCCCTGTGGGGTCTCAAACCACCCCTGGGGGGTCTTAGGGTGCCCCATGGGATGTCACAAGAGGATTTGGGGTGCCCTCTGGGCTCTTGGGGGGCCCTGTGGGGTCTCCAATCACCCCTGGGGGGGTCTTAGGGTGCCCAGTGGGGTGTCACAAGAGGATTTGGGGTGCCCTCTGGGCTCTTGGGGGGCCCTGTGGGGTCTCAAATCACCCCCGGGGGGTCTTAGGGTGGCTAATGGCATGTTACAAGAGGATTTGGGGTGCCCTCTGGGCTCTTGGGGGGCTCTATGGGGTCTCAAATCACCCCTGGGGGGTCTTAGGGTGCCCCGTAGGCTCTTGGGGTGCCCCATGGGGTGTTCCAGGGAGTCTGGGGGTACTTGATGGGATATCACAGGGTCTTGGGGTGCCCCATGGGGTTCCTTGGGTGGTCTTGGGGTGCCTGTAGGGTCTTGGGGTGCCCCTTGGGGTCTTGGGGTGCCCTGTGGGCCCTCAAACCACTCCTGGGAGGTTTTGGGGTGCCCTGTAGGGTCTTGGGGTGCCCCGTGGGACATCACAGGGAGTCTGGGGGCACTTTATGACGGGGTTCCTCGGGGGGGGG
>NW_015091150.1:9821-11349 GCF_001431845.1 Calidris pugnax
GGAGGGTCCCTCGGAGGCCAAAATGTCCTGCACCGACAACAAGGACGGGAGCTGCTCGGTGGAGTACGTGCCCTACGAACCGGGCACCTACAGCCTCAACGTCACCTACGGAGGCCACCAGGTCCCTGGTGAGCACTTTGGGGGGGGTCACAGGCACTTGGGGGGCGGCCACATCACCCCCAGACCCTCACTGCCTCCCCCTGCCCCCTCAGGGAGCCCTTTCAAGGTGCCGGTGACGGACGTGGTGGACTCGTCCAAGGTGAAGTGCGCGGGGCCGGGGCTGACGCCGGGCGCCGTCAGGGCCAACGTGCCCCAGACCTTCACCGTGGACACCAGCAAGGCCGGCGTCGCCCCCCTGGACGTTAAGGTCCTGGGACCCAAAGGTGAGTGGTGGGGGTCTTGGGGGGGGCTGCTCAGGGGTCTTTGGGGTACCCCTGATGTGAGGGAGTTGGGGGGAGATAGTGTAAAGGGTGACTGGGGGGGGCTCGAGGTGCCCTGGGGGGTCTTAAGGTGCCCCATGGGATGTCCAAGAGGATTTGGGGTGCCCTCTGGGCTCTTGGGGGGCCCTGGGGGGCCTCAAACCACCCCTGGGGAGTCTTAGGGTGGCTAATGGGATGTTACGAGAGGATTTGGGGTGCCCTATAGGGTCTCAAACCACCCCTGGGGGTGTCTTAGGGTGCCTAGTGGGGTGTTACGAGAGGATTTGGGGTGCCCCTTGGGCTCTTGGGGGGCCCTGTGGGGTCTCAAACCACCCCTGGGGGGTCTTAGGGTGCCCCATGGGATGTCACAAGAGGATTTGGGGTGCCCTCTGGGCTCTTGGGGGGCCCTGTGGGGTCTCAAACCACCCCTGGGGGGTCTTAGGGTGCCCCATGGGATGTCACAAGAGGATTTGGGGTGCCCTCTGGGCTCTTGGGGGGCCCTGTGGGGTCTCAAACCACCCCTGGGGGGTCTTAGGGTGCCCCATGGGATGTCACAAGAGGATTTGGGGTGCCCTCTGGGCTCTTGGGGGGCCCTGTGGGGTCTCCAATCACCCCTGGGGGGGTCTTAGGGTGCCCAGTGGGGTGTCACAAGAGGATTTGGGGTGCCCTCTGGGCTCTTGGGGGGCCCTGTGGGGTCTCAAATCACCCCCGGGGGGTCTTAGGGTGGCTAATGGCATGTTACAAGAGGATTTGGGGTGCCCTCTGGGCTCTTGGGGGGCTCTATGGGGTCTCAAATCACCCCTGGGGGGTCTTAGGGTGCCCCGTAGGCTCTTGGGGTGCCCCATGGGGTGTTCCAGGGAGTCTGGGGGTACTTGATGGGATATCACAGGGTCTTGGGGTGCCCCATGGGGTTCCTTGGGTGGTCTTGGGGTGCCTGTAGGGTCTTGGGGTGCCCCTTGGGGTCTTGGGGTGCCCTGTGGGCCCTCAAACCACTCCTGGGAGGTTTTGGGGTGCCCTGTAGGGTCTTGGGGTGCCCCGTGGGACATCACAGGGAGTCTGGGGGCACTTTATGACGGGGTTCCTCGGGGGGGGGGCTCAAGGGGCCGGTA
>NW_015091150.1:11360-13579 GCF_001431845.1 Calidris pugnax
GGTGGGGGCCTTTTTGGGCGGGGGTTGCGGGGGGGGGGGTCTCAAGGTGCTGTAGGGGGTCTCGGGGCACCCTGTAGGGTCTTGGGGTGCCCCATGGGGTCTTGGGGTGCCCTGTGGGCCCTCAAACTACTCCTGGGAGGTTTTGGGGTCCCCTGTAGGGTTTTGGGGTGCTCTGTAGGGTCTTGGGGTGCCCTGTGGGAGTCTGGGGGCACTTTATGACGGGGTTCCTCGGGGGGTGTCTCAGGGTCCCCTGTAGGGTCTTGGGGCACCCTATAGGGTCTTGGGGTGCCCTGTGGAGATTTGGGGGTGCACCACGAGGCCTGACCCCCCCCTTTTTTTTTTTCTACCCCCCCCCAAAGGCGTGGTGGAGCCGGTGGACGTGGCGGACAACGGGGACGGGACGCAGCGGGTGAGTTACGTCCCGTCCCGCGAGGGACCCTACAGCATCTCCGTGCGCTACGGCGACGAGGAGGTACCTCGCAGGTGAGGTTGGGGGGTTCAAGGGGGGGGTCCTGGGGGGGTTTTGGGGTCTTGTTTGACCCCCCCGTCCCTCCTCCACCTTCCAGCCCCTTCAAGGTTGGGTTCTCCATCCTTGGAGACACCCAAACCCCCACCCTGTATGGGACCTTCTCTGGAGGAAACCATCTCCAGAAGGTTCCTTCATCCCCTCCTCCTCCTCCTCCTCTTCCTCTTTTTCTCCTTCTTCCACCCAAACCCCCACCCAGTATGGGAGGAAACCATCTCCAGAAGGTTCCTTCATCCCTTCCTCCTCCTTCTCTTCCTCTTTTTCTTCTTCTTCCACCCAAACCCCCACCCTGAATGGGATCTTCTCTGGAAGAAACGATCTCCAGAAGGTTCCTTCATCAGCCTTTATCCCTTCTTCTTCCTTCTCTTCCTCTTTTTCTCCTCCTTCCACCCTGAATGGGATCTTCTCTGGAGGAAACCATCTCCAGAAGGTTCCTTCTTCCCTTCCTCCTCCTCCTCTTCCTCTTTTTCTCCTTCTTCCACCCAAACCCCCACCATGAATGGGACCTTCTCTGGAGGAAACGTTCTCCAGAAGGTTCCTTCATCCCTTCCTCCCCTCCTCCTCCTCCTTCTCTTCCTCTTTTTCTCCTCCTTCCACCCTGAATGGGATCTTCTCTGGAGGAAACCATCTCCAGAAGGTTCCTTCTTCCCTTCCTCCTCCTCCTCTTCCTCTTTTTCTCCTTCTTCCACCCAAACCCCCACCATGAATGGGACCTTCTCTGGAGACGGGGTGCTCCAGAACCATCAACCCTCATCCCTTCCTCCTCTTCCTCTTTTTATCCTTCTTCTACACAAACCCCCACCCAGTATGGGAGGAAATGTTCTCCAGAAGGTTCCTTCATCCCTTCCTCCTCCTTCTTTTCCTCTTTTTCTTCTCCTTCCACCCTGTATGGGACCTTCTCTGGAGGAAACCATCTCCAGAAGGTTCCTTCATCCCTTCCTCCTCCTTCTCTTCCTCTTTTTCTCCTTCTTCCACCCTCTATGGGACATTCTCTGGAGGAAACCATCTCCAGAAGGTTCCTTCATCCCTTCCTCCTCCTCCTCTTCCTCTTTTTCTCCTTCTTCCACCCAAACCCCCACCCAATATGGGAGGAAACGTTCTCCAGAAGGTTCCTTCATCAACCTTCTCTGGAGGAAACCATCTCCAGAAGGTTCCTTCATCAACCTTCCTCCTCCTCTTCCTCTTTTTCTCCTCCTTCCACCCTGTATGGGACCTTCTCTGGAGGAAACGTTCTCCAGAAGGTTCCTTCATCAACCTTCCTCCTCCTCTTCCTCTTTTTTCTCCTCCTTCCCCCCCAAAAACCCTGTAGGACCCCGAAGGGAAACCCAAAAAAGCTTCCATCCGGGACAACCAGGACGGGACCTACACCGTCTCCTACGTGCCCGACATGACGGGCCGTTACACCATCCTCATCAAATACGGGGGGGACGAGATCCCCTACTCCCCCTACCGCATCCGCGCCGTCCCCACCGGCGACGCCAGCAAGTGCACCGTCACCGGTGAGCGCCCACCCCCCTCACGGGGTGCTTTTTTGGGGGGGGACACCCCAAAACAACCCCCCCGGGGCACCCACAAACCCCCCCCTTCCTTCTTCACCGCCCGCTTCCAGCCGTCACCCGCGGGCTGGGGGAAGGGGGGACACACTCACCCTCGTGCACACACACTCGCACGCTCGCACGTGGGGAGGGAGGGG
>NW_015091150.1:16056-19700 GCF_001431845.1 Calidris pugnax
GGGTGTGAGGAGTGTGCAAGGGGTGTGTGGGGAGAGTGTGACATAGGGAAATAGGCCAGGGAGCAGTGGGACAGGGTGAGGAGTGTGCAAGGGGGGTGTGTGACGCAGGGAAAGGGGCTGGGGAGCAGCGGGATAGGGAGGGGAGGGTGTGAGGAGTGTGCAAGGGGTGTGTGGGGAGAGTGTGACATAGGGAACTAGGCCAGGGAGCAGTGGGACAGGGGGAGGAGTGTGCAAGGGGGGGTGCAACGGGAAGAAACGGAGCAGGGGAAAGTGGGACAGGGTGGGGAGTGTGCAAGGGGGGCGTGTGACACAAGGAAATGGGCCAGGGGGCAGTGGGACAGGGTGAGGAGTGTGCAAGGGGTGTGTAAAGGGGTGTGCAACACAGGGAAATGGGCCAGGGGGCAGTGGGATAGGGAGGGGAGGGTGTGAGGAGTGTGCAAGGGGGGTGTGTGACGCAGGGAAAGGGGCTGGGGAGCAGCGGGATAGGGAGGGGAGGGTGTGAGGAGTGTGCAAGGGGGGCGTGTAACATGAGGAAATGGGCTGGGGAGCAGCAGGATAGGGAGAGGAGGGTGTGAGGAGTGTGCAAGGCGTGTGTGGGGAGAGTGTGACATAGGGAAATAGGCCAAGGGGCAGTGGGATAGGGAGGGGAAGGTGGGAGGAGCGTGCAAGGGGGAGGGCAACGGGAAGAAACGGAGCAGGGGACAGTGGGACTGGGAGGAGAGGGTGTGAGGAGTGTGCAAGGCGTGTGTGGGGAGAGGGTGACATAGGGAAATAGGCCAAGGGGCAGTGGGATAGGGAGGGGAAGGTGGGAGGAGCGTGCAAGGGGGGCGGGTGACGCAGGGAAAGGGGCTGGGGAGCAGCGGGATAGGGAGGGGAAGGTGTGAGGAGCGTGCAAGGGGGAGTGCAACGGGAAGAAACGGAGCAGGGGACAGTGGGACAGGGAGGAGAGGGTGTGAGGAGTGTGCAAGGGGGGCGTGTGACGCAGGGAAAGGGGCTGGGGAGCAGTGGGATATGGAGGGGAAGGTGGGAGGAGCGTGCAAGGAGCGAGTGACAGGGGGACACGGGCTGGGGAGCAGTGGGACAAGGTGAGGAGTGTGCAAGGAGGGTGTGTGACACAGGGAAATGGGCCAGGGGGCAGTGGGATAGAGTGAGGAGTGTGAAAGGGGTGTGTAAAGGGGTGTGCAACATAGGGAAATGGGCCGGGGAGCAGTGGGATAGGGAGGGGAGGGTGTGAGGAGTGTGCAAGGAGTGTACAAGAGGCTTGTAAGGGGTGTGCAACATGGGAAAATGGACCAAGGGGCAGTGGGATAGGGAGGGGAGGGTGTGAGGAGTGTGCAAGGGGGGTGTGTGACACGGGGAAAGGGGCTGGGGAGCAGTGGGATAGGGAGGGGAGGGTGTGAGGAGCGTGCAAGGAGCGAGTGACAGGGGGACACGGGCTGGGGAGCAGTGGGATAGAGTGAGAAGTGTGAAAGGGGTGTGTAAAGGGGTGTGTAACACAGGGAAATGGGCCGGGGAGCAGTGGGATAGGGAGGGGAGGGTGTGAGGAGTGTGCAAGGAGTGTACAAGAGGCTTGTAAGGGGTGTGCAACATGGGAAAATGGACCAAGGGGCAGTGGGATAGGGAGGGGAGGGTGTGAGGAGTGTGCAAGGAGTGTACAAGAGGCTTGTAAGGGGTGTGCAACATGGGAAAATGGACCAAGGGGCAGTGGGATAGGGAGGGGAGGGTGTGAGGAGTGTGCAAGGAGTGTACAAGAGGCTTGTAAGGGGTGTGCAACATGGGAAAATGGACCAAGGGGCAGTGGGATAGGGAGGGGAGTGTGCAAGGAGCATGCAAGGAAGGCTGCGTGTGAGGAGTGTTCAAGATGGGCAGTGTGCAAGGTAGTGTGCAAGCAGCATGCAAGTGCATAGTGCTCAGGCGTGCAAGGTAGTGTGTGTGGGTAGTGTGCAGGTGTGCAAGGTAGCCTGCAGGATGGGGAGTGTGCAGGTGTGCAAGATGGTGTGCAGGCAGCGTGTGAGTGGGTAGTGTGCAGGTGTGCAAGGTAGCGTGTGAGCAGCGTGCGAGTGCATAGTGCTCAGGCGTGCGAGGTAGCGTGCGAGGAGGGTGGTGTGCTGGCAGCGTGCAAGTGGGTAGTGTGCAGGTGTGCAAGGTAGCGTGTGAGTGGGTAGTGCTCAGGTGTGCAAGGCAGTGTGTGAGTGGGTAGTGCTCAGGTGTGCAAGGCAGTGTGTGAGCAGCGTGCGAGTGCATAGTGCTCAGGCGTGCGAGGTAGTGTGCGAGGAGGGTGGTGTGCAGGCAGTGTGCGAGGGGGTAGTGTGCAGGTGTGCAAGGTAGCGTGTGAGTGGGTAGTGCTCAGGTGTGCAAGGCAGTGAGTGGGTGGGTAGTGCTCAGGTGTGCAAGGTAGCGTGTGAGCAGCGTGCGAGTGCATAGTGCTCAGGCGTGCGAGGTAGCGTGCGAGGAGGGTGGTGTGCAGGCAGTGTGCGAGGGGGTAGTGTGCAGGTGTGCAAGGTAGCGTGTGAGTGGGTAGTGCTCAGGTGTGCAAGGCAGTGAGTGGGTAGTGCTCAGGTGTGCAAGGTAGTGTGCAAGATGGGGAGTGTGCAGGTGTGCAAGGTAGCGTGCGAGGAGGGTGGTGTGCTGGCAGTGTGCGAGTGGGTAGTGCTCAGGCGTGCAAGGTAGCCTGCAAGATGGGGAGTGTGCAGGTGTGCAAGGTAGCGTGTGAGTGGGTAGTGCTCAGGCGTGCGAGGTAGCGTGCGAGGAGGGTGGTGTGCAGGCAGTGTGCGAGGGGGTAGTGTGCAGGTGTGCAAGGTAGCGTGTGAGTGGGTAGTGCTCAGGTGTGCAAGGCAGTGAGTGGGTAGTGCTCAGGTGTGCAAGGTAGTGTGCAAGATGGGGAGTGTGCAGGTGTGCAAGGTAGCGTGCGAGGAGGGTGGTGTGCTGGCAGTGTGCGAGTGGGTAGTGCTCAGGCGTGCAAGGTAGCCTGCAAGATGGGGAGTGTGCAAGGTGGACAACAGCATGCAGGCAGCGTGCGAGGGGGCGGCATGCAGGTGTGCAAGGTAGCGTGCGAGCAGCGTGCAAGTGCATAGTGCTCAGGCGTGCAAGGTAGCGTGCGAGGGGGTAGTGTGCAGGTGTGCAAGGAGCATGTGAGTGGGTAGTGCTCAGGTGTGCAAGGTAGTGTGCAAGATGGGTAGTGCTCAGGCATGCAAGGTAGCGTGCAAGTACATAGTGCTCAGGTGTGCAAAGTAGCGTGCAAGACGGGGAGTGTGCAGATGTGCAAGGTAACGTGTGAGAGGGTAGTGCTCAGGTGTGCAAGGTAGCGTGAGGTGTGTAGTGCTCAGGTGTGCAAGGAACATGTGAGTGGGTAGTGCTCAGGTGTGCAAGGTAGCGTGTGAGCAGCATGTGAGTGCATAGTGCTCAGGCGTGCAAGGTAGCGTGCGAGCAGCGTGCAAGTGCATAGTGCTCAGGCGTGCAAGTGTGTAGTGCTCAGGCGTGCGAGGAGGGCAGCAGCGTGCAAGCAGTGTGCGGGGAGGGGGTGTCGTGCAAAAGAGGTGGCGTACAAGGCACGTGCCGGGCGGGCAGGGCGCAGACGTGCGAGGGGCGTGCAAGGGGTGTGCTAGTGAGCACACGGGGGGGTGGGGAGGGGGGGGAAGGGGTAG
>NW_015091150.1:23885-25343 GCF_001431845.1 Calidris pugnax
GGAAACGGAGCAGGGGACAGGGGGAGAGGGAGGGGAGGGTGTGAGGAGTGTGCAAGGGGGGCGTGTGACGCAGGGAAAGGGGCTGGGGAGCAGTGGGATATGGAGGGGAAGGTGGGAGGAGCGTGCAAGGAGCGAGTGACAGGGGGACACGGGCTGGGGAGCAGTGGGACAAGGTGAGGAGTGTGCAAGGAGGGTGTGTGACACAGGGAAATGGGCCAGGGGGCAGTGGGATAGAGTGAGGAGTGTGAAAGGGGTGTGTAAAGGGGTGTGCAACATAGGGAAATGGGCCGGGGAGCAGTGGGATAGGGAGGGGAGTGTGCAAGGAGCATGCAAGGAAGGCTGCGTGTGAGGAGTGTTCAAGATGGGCAGTGTGCAAGGTAGTGTGCAAGCAGCATGCAAGTGCATAGTGCTCAGGCGTGCAAGGTAGTGTGTGTGGGTAGTGTGCAGGTGTGCAAGGTAGCCTGCAGGATGGGGAGTGTGCAGGTGTGCAAGATGGTGTGCAGGCAGCGTGTGAGTGGGTAGTGTGCAGGTGTGCAAGGTAGCGTGTGAGCAGCGTGCGAGTGCATAGTGCTTAGGCGTGCAAGGTAGCGTGTGAGGAGGGTGGTGTGCTGGCAGCGTGCAAGTGGGTAGTGTGCAGGTGTGCAAGGTAGCGTGTGAGTGGGTAGTGCTCAGGTGTGCAAGGCAGTGTGTGAGTGGGTAGTGCTCAGGTGTGCAAGGTAGCGTGTGAGCAGCGTGCGAGTGCATAGTGCTCAGGCGTGCGAGGTAGTGTGCGAGGAGGGTGGTGTGCAGGCAGTGTGCGAGGGGGTAGTGTGCAGGTGTGCAAGGTAGCGTGTGAGTGGGTAGTGCTCAGGTGTGCAAGGCAGTGAGTGGGTAGTGCTCAGGTGTGCAAGGTAGTGTGCAAGATGGGGAGTGTGCAGGTGTGCAAGGTAGCGTGCGAGGAGGGTGGTGTGCTGGCAGTGTGCGAGTGGGTAGTGCTCAGGCGTGCAAGGTAGCCTGCAAGATGGGGAGTGTGCAAGGTGGACAACAGCATGCAGGCAGCGTGCGAGGGGGCGGCATGCAGGTGTGCAAGGTAGCGTGCGAGCAGCGTGCAAGTGCATAGTGCTCAGGCGTGCAAGGTAGCGTGAGGTGTGTAGTGCTCAGGTGTGCAAGGAACATGTGAGTGGGTAGTGCTCAGGTGTGCAAGGTAGCGTGTGAGCAGCATGTGAGTGCATAGTGCTCAGGCGTGCAAGGTAGCGTGCGAGCAGCGTGCAAGTGCATAGTGCTCAGGCGTGCAAGTGTGTAGTGCTCAGGCGTGCGAGGAGGGCAGCAGCGTGCAAGCAGTGTGCGGGGAGGGGGTGTCGTGCAAAAGAGGTGGCGTACAAGGCACGTGCCGGGCGGGCAGGGCGCAGACGTGCGAGGGGCGTGCAAGGGGTGTGCTAGTGAGCACACGGGGGGGTGGGGAGGGGGGGGAAGGGGTAG
>NW_015091150.1:26137-32653 GCF_001431845.1 Calidris pugnax
GGGGGGGGGGGCAAAGGAGTGGATCTGAGCCCCCCTGGGGCTGTTTTGGGGGTCCCTGGGGCAGATTGTAACCCCCCAGGGGACTCTGGAGGTCCCTGGGGAGGATTTTAGCCCCCCCAGGGGACTTGGGGCCATTCTGGGGGTCCCTGGGGCAGATCCAGGGATGGATCTTGATCCCCCAAGGGATTTGGGGCTGTTCTGGGGGTCCCTGGGGCAGATCATAACCCCCCAGGGGACTTGGGGCCATTCTGGGGGTCCCTGGGGTGGATCTGAACCCCCCCTGGGGCCGTTTTGGGGGCAGATTGTAACCCCCCCAGAGGACTTAGGGCCGGTCTGGAGGTCCCTGGGGTGGATCAGGGGATGGATCTTGACCCCCCAGGGGACTTGGGGCCATTCTGGGGGTCTCTGGGGCAGATCTGAGTCCCCCTGGGGCTGTTCTGGGGGTCCCTGGGGTGGCTCTGAGCCCCCCCAGGGGACTCGGGGCCATTCTGGGGGTCCCTGGGGTGGATCTGAACCCCCCCTGGGGCCACTCTGGGCCCAAGACCTGGTGGGTCCCCAAGACCTGGGGGGGGGTCCCCAAAACCCCCTCAGATCCTCCTGAGGTCCCCCCCCCCAAGGCAGCCAGCATCTCCCAGAAGGTCCCCAAGTCCCTTCAAGTCAACTAAGATGCCTCCAGGGTGTCCCTATTCCTGCCCCCCACCCCCCAAATTCTCCAGGGGGTCCCCAGAACCTCTTGACCCCCCCATTTTGTGTGTGTGTGCTGCTCTGTCTGCATAGCTCAGCCAGGCTTGCCCAGAGCCTCAAAGTCTGCCTGTCAACTCAATTTACCGGTCTCTCTTTTTGATATTAAGTCTCACTGAGAGCTTGAGATAGGTGTGTTCTGAGTTCAGCAGGCTCTGCAGTGGGTTATTTGAGAATTTAGGACTGGGGGGGGCTTTTTTGGGGGGGTCTCAATGAAGCATCACCACCCCGGAGGAACCGTGCCACCATCCGCCCGTCCTTCGCGTCATCCTCATCGCCCCGAGGACCCTCCTGTCACTCTGGGGGTCCCTGGGGTGGATTTTAGTCCCCCAGGGGACTCAGGGCCATTCTGGGGGTCCCTGGGGAGGATCCAGGGATGGATCTTGATCCCTCAAGGGACTCGGGGCTGTTCTGCAGGTCCCTGGGGTGGATTCAGGGGTGAATCCTGACCCCCCCCCCAAGGGACTCAAGGCCATTCTGGGGGTCCCTGGGGCAGATTGTAACCCCTCAGGGGACTCAGGGCCATTCTGGGGGTCTCTGGAGCAGATCTGACCCCCCTGGGGCTGTTCTGGGGGTCCCTGGGGTGGCTCTGAGCCCCCCCAGGGGACTCAGGGCCATTCTGGGGGTCCCTGGAGTGGATCTGAACCCCCCTGGGGCCACTCTGGAGGTCCCTTGGGTGGATTTTAGCCCCCCCAGGGGACTCGGGGCCATTCTGGGGGTCCCTGGGGTTGATCTTAACCCCCCTGGGACTGTTCTGGGGGTCCCTGGGGCACATCCCCCCCCTCAATCCTCAGGAAGCCCCCTGCAATTCTACGTGGACTACGTCAACAGCGGCCACGTCACCGCCTACGGCCCCGGCCTCATCCACGGCACCGTCAACAAACCCGCCACCTTCACCGTCAACACCAAAGACGCCGGCGAGGGTGAGTTGTTGTCCCCCTCCCTGACACCCTTGGGGGGGGTCCCCAAAAGGCACAGAACCCCCCCAATTTTGCTCCTCACCCCTCTCCAGGGGGTCTCTCGCTGGCGGTGGAGGGTCCATCCAAGGCGGAGATCAGCTGCACCGACAACCAGGACGGGACCTGCAGCGTCTCCTACCTCCCGGTGCTCCCCGGGGACTACAGCATCGTGGTCAAGTACAACGACAAGCACATCCCCGGCAGCCCCTTCACCGCACGCATCACCGGTACTGGGGGGGACTGGGAGGGCTGGGGGGGGGGGGCCATTCTGGGGGTCCCTGGAGTGGATCTGAACCCCCCAGGGGACTCTGGAGGTCCCTGGGGTGGATTTTAGCCCCCCCAGGGGACTTGGGGCCATTCTGGGGGTCCCTGGAGTGGATCTGAACCCCCCAGGGGACTCTGGAGGTCCCTGGGGTGGATTTTAGCCCCCCCAGGGGACTTGGGGCCATTCTGGGGGTCCCTGGGGCAGATCCAGGGATGGATCTTGATCCCCCAAGGGATTTGGGGCTGTTCTGGGGGTCCCTGGGGCAGATCATAACCCCCCAGGGGACTTGGGGCCATTCTGGGGGTCCCTGGGGTGGATCTGAACCCCCCCTGGGGCCGTTTTGGGGGCAGATTGTAACCCCCCCAGAGGACTTAGGGCCGGTCTGGAGGTCCCTGGGGTGGATCAGGGGATGGATCTTGACCCCCCAGGGGACTTGGGGCCATTCTGGGGGTCTCTGGGGCAGATCTGAGTCCCCCTGGGGCTGTTCTGGGGGTCCCTGGGGTGGCTCTGAGCCCCCCCAGGGGACTCGGGGCCATTCTGGGGGTCCCTGGGGTGGATCTGAACCCCCCCTGGGGCCACTCTGGGGGTCCCTGGGGTGGATTTTAGTCCCCCAGGGGACTCAGGGCCATTCTGGGGGTCCCTGGGGAGGATCCAGGGATGGATCTTGATCCCTCAAGGGACTCGGGGCTGTTCTGCGGGTCCCTGGGGTGGATTCAGGGGTGAATCCTGACCCCCCCCCCAAGGGACTCAAGGCCATTCTGGGGGTCCCTGGGGCAGATTGTAACCCCTCAGGGGACTCAGGGCCATTCTGGGGGTCTCTGGAGCAGATCTGCCCCCCCCTGGGGCTGTTCTGGGGGTCCCTGGGGTGGCTCTGAGCCCCCCCAGGGGACTCAGGGCCATTCTGGGGGTCCCTGGAGTGGATCTGAACCCCCCTGGGGCCACTCTGGAGGTCCCTTGGGTGGATTTTAGCCCCCCCAGGGGACTCGGGGCCATTCTGGGGGTCCCTGGGGCAGATCATAACCCCCCAGGGGACTTGGGGCCATTCTGGGGGTCCCTGGGGTGGATCTGAACCCCCCCTGGGGCCGTTTTGGGGGCAGATTGTAACCCCCCCAGAGGACTTAGGGCCGGTCTGGAGGTCCCTGGGGTGGATCAGGGG
Source organism: Calidris pugnax (assembly GCF_001431845.1). Taxonomy (NCBI): domain Eukaryota; kingdom Metazoa; phylum Chordata; class Aves; order Charadriiformes; family Scolopacidae; genus Calidris; species Calidris pugnax. The sequence goes on from NW_015091150.1 coordinate 29,259, forward strand.
ATGGATCTTGACCCCCCAGGGGACTTGGGGCCATTCTGGGGGTCTCTGGGGCAGATCTGAGTCCCCCTGGGGCTGTTCTGGGGGTCCCTGGGGTGGCTCTGAGCCCCCCCAGGGGACTCGGGGCCATTCTGGGGGTCCCTGGGGTGGATCTGAACCCCCCCTGGGGCCACTCTGGGGGTCCCTGGGGTGGATTTTAGTCCCCCAGGGGACTCAGGGCCATTCTGGGGGTCCCTGGGGAGGATCCAGGGATGGATCTTGATCCCTCAAGGGACTCGGGGCTGTTCTGCAGGTCCCTGGGGTGGATTCAGGGGTGAATCCTGACCCCCCCCCCAAGGGACTCAAGGCCATTCTGGGGGTCCCTGGGGCAGATTGTAACCCCTCAGGGGACTCAGGGCCCTTCTGGGGGTCTCTGGAGCAGATCTGCCCCCCCCTGGGGCTGTTCTGGGGGTCCCTGGGGTGGCTCTGAGCCCCCCCAGGGGACTCAGGGCCATTCTGGGGGTCCCTGGAGTGGATCTGAACCCCCCTGGGGCCACTCTGGAGGTCCCTTGGGTGGATTTTAGCCCCCCCAGGGGACTCGGGGCCATTCTGGGGGTCCCTGGGGTTGATCTTAACCCCCCTGGGACTGTTCTGGGGGTCCCTGGGGCAGATCGTAACCCCCCAGAAGACTCAGGGCTGTTCTGGGGGTCCCTGGGGCGGTTCTGGGGATGGATCTTGACCCCTCAAGGGACTTGGGGTTATTCTGGGTGTCTCTGGGGCAGATCTGAACTCCCCTGGGGCTGTTCTGGGGGTCCCTGGGGCAGATCGTAACCCCCCCAGGAGACTCGGGGCCATTCTGGGGGTCCCTGGGGTGGATCCAGGGATGGATCTTCATCCCCCAAGGGACTCGGGCCCATTTTGGGGGTCCCTGGGGTGGATTTGAGCCCCCCTGGGGCCATTCTGGGGGTCTCTGGGGTTGATCTTAACCTCCCTGGGGCCGTTCTGGGGGTCTCTGGGGCAGATCTGAGTCCCCCTGGGGTTGATCTTAACCCCCCCCGGGGCTGTTCTGGGGGGCCCTGGGGCAAATCATAACCCCCCAGGAGACTTGGGGCTGTTCTGGGGGTCCCTGGGGAGGATCCAGGGATGGATCTTGATCCCCCAAGGGACTCAGGGCTGTTTTGGGGGTCCCTGGGGTGGATCTGAGCCCCCCTGGGGCTGTTCTGGGGATCCCTGGGGTAGATCTGACCCCCCCCGGGGCCACTCTGGGGGTCCCTGGGGTAGATTTTAGCCCCCCAGGAGACTCAGGGCCATTCTGGGGGTCCCTGGGGTGGATCTTAACCCCCCCCCCTCAAAGGGGACCTTTCTGGGGGTCCCGGGGGAGCTCTGGGGAGGGGTGTTGGGGGTCCCTGGTTGGGGAGGGGGGGTCAGTTGCCCTGTTAACCCCCCCCCACCCCCCGTTTTGTCCCCGCAGGTGACGACAGCCTGCGCCTGTCCCACCTGAAGGTGGGGGCTTCGGCCGACATCCCCCTGGACATCGGGGAGACCGACCTCAGCCAGCTGACGGCCACCGTCACCGCCCCCTCGGGCCGCAAGGAGCCCTGCCAGCTCAAACGGCTGCGCAACGGCCACATCGGTGAGGGGGGGACACCCGGGGGGGTCCTTGGGGACACCTTAGGGACACCCTGGGGACATGGGGATACCCTGGGGACACAGGGACACAGCCATCGTCACCACTCCCCCAGGCCACAAGGAGCCATCCCAGCTCAAACGGCTCCTCAACGGCCACATCGAGGCTCCACAACGACACCCGGGGGGGTTCTTGGGGACACCTGGGGGGACAGAAGGACCCTCACCGGTCCCCCAGGCCACAAGGAGCCATCCCAGCTCAAACGGCTCCTCAACGGCCACATTGAGGCTCCACAACGACACCCGGGGGGGTTCTTGGGGACACCTGGGGGGACAGAAGGACCCCCAGGGACTTGGGGACACCTTAGGGACATGGGGACACCAAGGGGGACACAGGGACACGGCCACCGTCACGGCACCCTTGGGTCACAAGGAGCCATCCCAGCTCAAATGGCTCCTCAACGGCCACAGTGGTGAGGGGGGGGACACCCGGGGGGGTCCTTGGGGACACCTGGGGGGACAGAAGGACCCCCAGGGCCTTGGGGACACCCTAGGGACACCCTGGGGACACAGGGACATGGCCACCGTCGCCAGCCCCTTGGGTCACAAGGAGCCATCCCAGCTCAAATGGCTCCTCAACGGCCCACAGCCGGGGGGACACGGGGACACCCAGGGGACATGGGGACACCCAGGGGACACGGGGACACCCAGGGGACATGGGGACACCCAGGGGACACAGGGACACCCGGGGGGACACAAGGACATGGCCCCCTTGGGTCTCAAGGAGCCATCCCAGCTCAAACGGCTTCTCAACGGCCACATCAGTGATGGGGGGGACACCCGGGGGGGACACGGGGACACCCAGGGCCTTGGGGACACAGGGACACAGTTGCTGTCCCCCTGCCCTGTCCCCACCATGTCCCTGTGTCCCCCACCCTGACATGTGTGTCCCTGTGTCCCCATGTCCCCCTGACACATGTGTCCCCGTGTCCCCCACCCTGACTCCTCTGTCCCCATGTCCCTGTGTCCCCCCGCCCTGACACGTGTGTCCCCATGTCCCCCACCCCAACACGTGTGTTCCTGTCCCCCCGTGTCCCCCACCCCGACATGGGGGACAGAAGGACCCCCAGGGACTTGGGGACACCTTAGGGACATGGGGACACCAAGGGGGACACAGGGACACGGCCACCGTCACGGCCCCCTTGGGTCACAAGGAGCCATCCCAGCTCAAATGGCTCCTCAACGGCCCACAGCCGGGGGGACACGGGGACACCCAGGGGACATGGGGACACCCAGGGGACACGGGGACACCCAGGGGACATGGGGACACCCAGGGGACACAGGGACACCCGGGGGGACACAAGGACATGGCCCCCTTGGGTCTCAAGGAGCCATCCCAGCTCAAACGGCTTCTCAACGGCCACATCAGTGATGGGGGGGACACCCGGGGGGGACACGGGGACACCCAGGGCCTTGGGGACACAGGGACACAGTTGCTGTCCCCCTGCCCTGTCCCCACCATGTCCCTGTGTCCCCCACCCTGACATGTGTGTCCCTGTGTCCCCATGTCCCCCTGACACATGTGTCCCCGTGTCCCCCACCCTGACTCCTCTGTCCCCATGTCCCTCCTGCCCTGACACGTGTCCCCCCACCCTGACACACGTGTCTCCGTGTCCCCCAACCCTGACACACGTGTCCCCCCTCCCTAACACACGTGTCCCCCCCCGCAGGCATCTCCTTCGTGCCGCAGGAGGTGGGGGAGCACCTGGTGCACGTGTGGCGGGGGGGGCCGC
>NW_015091150.1:32663-34401 GCF_001431845.1 Calidris pugnax
GTGCGGGTGACGGGGCCCGGCCTGCGGGAGGGACGCACCTTCCAGCCCGCTCACTTCACCATCGACACCCGCGACGCCGGTACGTTGGGGAGCACTGGGAGCACTGGGAAGACTGGGAAGAGGCCAGGGAGGGGTTCTGACCCCCCTTGTGTGTCCCCCCCCTCCCCAGGATACGGGGGGCTGAGCCTCTCCATCGAGGGGCCCAGCAAGGTGGACATCACCACCGAGGAGCTGGAGGACGGGACCTGCCGCGTCTCCTACTGCCCCACCGAGCCCGGCAACTACATCATCTCCGTCAAGTTCGCCGACCAGCACGTCCCCGGTGAGTGCTGGGGGAACTGGGAGCACTGGGAGGGAGCTGGAGGCGCTGGAGGGTGCGTTGGGAGAGAGCTTGGGGAACTGGGAGCACTGGGAGGGAGCTGGAGGCGCTGGAGGGTGCGTTGGGAGAGAGCTTGGGGAACTGGGAGCACTGGGAGGGAGCTGGAGGCGCTGGAGGGTGCGTTGGGAGAGAGCTTGGGGAACTGGGAGCACTGGGAGGGAGCTGGAGGCGCTGGAGGGTGCGTTGGGAGAGAGCTTGGGGAACTGGGAGCACTGGGAGGGAGCTGGAGGCGCTGGAGGGTGCGTTGGGAGAGAGCTTGGGGAACTGGGAGCACTGGGAGGGAGCTGGAGGCGCTGGAGGGTGCGTTGGGAGAGAGCTTGGGGAACTGGGAGCACTGGGAGGGAGCTGGAGGCGCTGGAGGGTGCGTTGGGAGAGAGCTTGGGGAACTGGGAGCACTGGGAGGGAGCTGGAGGCACTGGAGGGTGCATTGGGAGAGAGCTTGGGGGGCTGGGAGAGATCTTGGGTTACTGGGAGAGTGTCTAGGAGCACTGGGAGGAGGTGGAGTGGGGTCCTGGGGGTTACTGGGAGCACTGGGAGGGTGCACTGGGGGAACTGGGAGCACTGGGAGGGAGCTGGAGGCACTGGAGGGTGCATTGGGAGAGAGCTTGGGGAACTGGGAGCACTGGGAGGGAGCTGGAGGCACTGGAGGGTGCATTGGGAGAGAGCTTGGGGTGCTGGGAGAGAGCTTGGGTTGCTGGGAGGGGATGGAGGGGTGCTGGAGGAGCAACTGGAGGAGATAGAGTGGGGTTCTGGGGTTACTGGGGGCATTGGGAGGGTGCACTGGGGGAACTGGGAGCACTGGGAGGGTGTAAGTGGGTAGTTTGCTTACTGGGAGCACTGGGAGGGTGCACTGGGATGGCTGGGAGAGATCTTGGGTTACTGGGAGAGTGTCTAGGAGCACTGGGAGGAGGTGGAGGGGGGTCCTGGGGGTTACTGGGAGCACTGGGAGGGTGCACTGGGGGAACTGGGAGCACTGGGAGGGAGCTGGAGGCACTGGAGGGTGCATTGGGAGAGAGCTTGGGGTGCTGGGAGAGAGCTTGGGTTGCTGGGAGGGGATGGAGGGGTGCTGGAGGAGCAACTGGAGGAGATAGAGTGGGGTTCTGGGGTTACTGGGGGCATTGGGAGGGTGCACTGGGGGAACTGGGAGCACTGGGAGGGTGTAAGTGGGTAGTTTGCTTACTGGGAGCACTGGGAGGGTGCACTGGGATAACTGGGAACACTGGGAGGGTGTGTTGGGAGAGAGCTTGGGTTACTGGGAGAGTGTCTCGGAGCACTGGGAGGAGGTAGAGTGGGGTCCTGGTGTTACTGGGAGCACTGGGGGGGGTCAGGGTGCACCGGGACCGGGTGGGGGGGTCCCTG
>NW_015091150.1:35813-41018 GCF_001431845.1 Calidris pugnax
CGATCTAGAGCTGAGCGAGGTGACGGCGGTGGTGACGGGTCCCTCGGGGCAGGCGGTGGGCGCCCAAGTTTTGGAAGGGGAGGGGGGCACCTACAGCATCCGCTTCGTCCCCACCGAAACCGGGGTTCACTCCGTCAGCGTCAAAGATCGGGGGCAGCATGTCCCCGGCAGCCCCTTCCAGTTCACCGTGGGACCCCTCGGAGAGGGGGGGGCCCACAAAGTCCGTGCTGGGGGGCCCGGTTTGGAACGGGCCGAGGCTGGAGTGCCAGGTGAGACAGGGGGGGAAAAGGGGAAGGTGTACCCCAAAATCCACCCCGAAAAACCCCCCCGGGGGTGATGGGGTCTGAACACCTTTGGGGCGCCCCAAAACCCACCCCAGCCCCCTCCTGGGGCTCTCTTGACCCTCTAATAGCCCCTGAACCCCCCTGGGGCACCCCAAAACCTGCCCCAGGACCCCCCAGGGCTGCCCAGAGCCCATTATGGCCCCTGGACCCCACTATGGCCCCTGGACCCCACTTAGGGCACCCCAAAATCTGCTCCTGAACCCCCTTGGGGCACCCCAGGACCCCCGAGGGCTGCCCGGAGCCCATTATGGCCCCTGAACCCCACTTGGGGCACCCCAAAAACCCACCCCAGTCCCCTCCTGGGGCTCTCTTGACCCTCTAATGGCTCCTGAACCCCCTTGGGGCACCCCAAAACCCACCTTGGACACCCCCGGGGTGCTCTGACTCTCTGATGGGCCTTGAACCCCCTTGGGGCACCCCAAAACCTACCCCAGCCCCCTCCTGGGGCTCCCTTCACTCTAACCCCCCTTGGGGAACCCCAAAACCTGCCCCTGAACCCCCTTGGAGCACCCCAAAACCCAGTCCAGGACCCCTCGGGCTGCTCTGACTCTGTGATGGGATCTGAACACCTTTGGGGTGCCCCAAAACCCACCCCAGCCCCCTCCTGGGGCTCTCTTGACCCTCTAATAGCCCCTGAACCCCCTTGGGGCACCCCAAAACCTGCCCCTGAACCCCTTTGGGGCACCCCAAAACCCACCCCAGGACCCCCCAGGGCTGCCCTGACTCTGGGATGGGCCCTCAACTCCCTTGGGGCACCCCAAAACCCACCCCAGGACCCCCCAGGGCTGCCCTGACTCTGGGATGGGCCCTCAACTCCCTTGGGGCACCCCAAAACCCACCCCAGGACCCCCCAGGGCTGCCCTGACTCTGGGATGGGCCCTCAACTCCCTTGGGGCACCCCAAAACCCACCCCAGGACCCCCCAGGGCTGCCCTGACTCTGGGATGGGCCCTCAACTCCCTTGGGGCACCCCAAAACCCACCCCAGGACCCCCCAGGGCTGCCCTGACTCTGGGATGGGCCCTCAACTCCCTTGGGGCACCCCAAAACCCACCCCAGGACCCCCCAGAGCTGCCCTGACCCCATTATGGCCCCTGACCCCCCCTTGGGGCACCCCAAAACCTACCCCTAGACCCCCTTGGGGCTCCCCAAAACCCATGGGGCCTCCTCAAAACCCATGGAGGGCTCCCCAAAACCAGCTGGGGCTCCCCAAAAATCTATGGGGGGCTACTCAAATTGTAACTGGGGCTCCTCAAAACCCATGGGGGGCTCTCAAAACCCATTGGGGCTCCCCAAAATCTATGGGGGGCTCCTCAAATTGTAACTGGGGCTCCTTAAAACCATCTGGGGCTCCCCAAAATCTATGGGGGGCTCCTCAAATTGTAACTGGGGCTCCTTAAAACCATCTGGGGCTCCCCAAAACCCATGGGGGGCTCCCCAAAACCCACCCGGAGCCCCCCAACTCCATCCCCAAACTCCTGAACCAGCCCCGGATCCCTCAAACCATCCCATCTGGGGAGGAACCGTGGGGGGATAGAGGGGGCTGCCCCCCAGCCGGGGCGATGTGTGTGTGTTGGGGGGTGTCAGAGCTTTCGGGGGGGGGGACCCTGACACCCCCCTGTGGTTTCCCCCCCCAGCGGAGTTCAGCATCTGGACGCGGGAGGCGGGGGCCGGGGGTCTCTCCATCGCCGTGGAGGGGCCCAGCAAAGCCGAGATCGCCTTCGAGGCCCGCAAGGACGGCTCCTGCGGCGTCTCCTACGTGGTCCAGGAGCCTGGTACGGGGCTGGGGATAAAGGGGAGGGGGTGAGAGAGGGTTTTGGGGGGGGGGACACCCCTTTCCTGACCCCCCTGTATCCCCCCCCTCCAGGTGACTACGAGGTGTCGGTGAAGTTCAACGAGGAGCACATCCCCGAGAGCCCCTTCGTGGTGGCGGCCTCGGCCCCCTGCGACGCCGCCCGCCGCCTGACTGTTTCTAGCCTTCAGGTGAGGCATCGGGAGAGACCCCCCCCTCAATAAAAACACACCAAAATCCCGCTGGACCCCCACCACCGGCTGGGCACGGCACCCCCAGGGCGCAGGGCAGGGGTGTTTTGGGGGTGTCTGGGGTCATTGGAGCTCCAGAAAGAGGGTTTAAGGAGGGTTTTGGGGTGTCTACAGGGTCACTGGAGCTCCAGAGAGGGGATTTAGGGGGGTTTTGGGGTGTCTGTAGTGTCATTGGAACTTCAGAGAGACAATTTAGGGGGGTTTTGGGGTGTCTGTAGGGTCAGAAGAGGCAGGGAGGAGGATTTAGGGGGGTTTTGGCGTGTCTGTAGGATCAGGAGAGGTAGAGAGGAGGATTTAGGGGGTTTTTGGGGTGTCTACAGGATCAGGGGAGGCACAGAAAGTGAATTTAGGGGGGCTTTGGGGTCATTGGAGCCCCAGAGAGAGGATTTAAGGGGGGTTTTGGGGTGTCTGTAGGGTCATTGGAGCTCCAGAAAGAGGATTTAGGGGGAGGTTGGGGTGTCTACAGGGTCAGGGGAGGCACAGAAAGAGAATTTAGGGGGGCTTTGGCGTGTCTGGGGTGTAAATGGAGCTCCGGAGAGAGGATTTAGGGGGGGGGTTGGGGTGTCTACAGGGTCAGAGGAGGCACAGAAAGAGGATTTAGGGAGGATTTGGGGTGTCTACAGGGTCAGGGGAGGCACAGAAAGAGGATTTAGGGGGGTTTTGGGGTGTCTGGGGGGTCAATGGAGCTCTAGAGAGAGGATTTAAGGGCGGTTTTGGGGTGTCTGAGGTCAGTGGAGCTCCAGAGAGAGGATTTAGGGGGGCTTTGGGGTGTCTGTGGGGTCAATGGAGCTCTAGAGAGAGGATTTAAGGGCGGTTTTGGGGTGTCTGAGGTCAGTGGAGCTCCAGAGAGAGGATTTAGGGGGGCTTTGGGGTGTCTGTGGGGTCAATGGAGCTCTAGAGAGAGGATTTAAGGGCGGTTTTGGGGTGTCTGAGGTCAGTGGAGCTCCAGAGAGAGGATTTAGGGGGGCTTTGGGGTGTCTGTAGGGTCAGGGGAGGCACTGAAAGAGAGGTTTAGGGGGTATTGGGGTGTCTGTAGGGTCAATGGAGCTCCAGAGAGAGGATTTAAGGGGGGTTTTGGGGTGTCTGGGGTCATTGGAGCCCCAGAAAGAGGATTTAAGGGGGATTTTGGGGTGTCTGTAGGGTCAGGCGAGGTAGAGAGAGAGGATTTAGGGAGGTTTTGGGGTGTCTGGGGTGTAAATGGAGCTCCATAAAGAGGATTTAGGGGGGTTTTGGGGTGTCTGAGGTCATTGGAGCTCCAGAGAGAGGATTTAGGGGGGTTTTGGGGTGTCTGTGGGTCATTGGAGCTCCACAGAGAGGATTTAGGGAGGATTTGGGGTGTCTACAGGGTCAGGGGAGGCACAGAAAGAGGATTTAGGGGGGTTTTGGGGTGTCTGTGGGGTCAATGGAGCTCTAGAGAGAGGATTTAAGGGCAGTTTTGGGGTGTCTGAGGTCAATGGAGCTCCAGAGAGAGGATTTAGGGGGGCTTTGGGGTGTCTGTGGGGTCAGGGGAGGCAGAGAAAGAGAGGTTTAGGGGGTTTGGGGGTGTCTGTGGGGTCATTGGAGCTCCAGAGAGAGGATTTAAGGGGGGTTTTGGGGTGCCTGTAGGATCAGGAGAGGTAGAGAGGAGGATTTAGGGGCTTTTTGGGGTGTCTACAGGGTCAGGGGAGGCACAGAAAGAGGATTTAGGGGGGTTTTGGGGTGTCTGTGGGGTCAATGGAGCTCTAGAGAGAGGATTTAAGGGCGGTTTTGGGGTGTCTGAGGTCAGTGGAGCTCCAGAGAGAGGATTTAGGGGGGGGTTGGGGTGTCTGTAGGGTCAATGGAGCTCCACAAAGAGGATTTAGGGGGGCTTTGGGGTGTCTACAGGGTCAGGGGAGGCACAGAAAGAGAATTTAGGGGGGCTTTGGGGTCACTGGAGCTCCACAAAGAGGATTTAGGGGGGCTTTGGGGTGTCTGTAGGGTCAGGGGAGGCACTGAAAGAGAGGTTTAGGGGGTATTGGGGTGTCTGTAGGGTCAATGGAGCTCCAGAGAGAGGATTTAAGGGGGGTTTTGGGGTGTCTGGGGTCATTGGAGCCCCAGAAAGAGGATTTAAGGGGGATTTTGGGGTGTCTGTAGGGTCAGGCGAGGTAGAGAGAGAGGATTTAGGGAGGTTTTGGGGTGTCTGGGGTGTAAATGGAGCTCCATAAAGAGGATTTAGGGGGGTTTTGGGGTGTCTGAGGTCATTGGAGCTCCAGAGAGAGGATTTAGGGGGGTTTTGGGGTGTCTGTGGGTCATTGGAGCTCCACAGAGAGGATTTAGGGAGGATTTGGGGTGTCTACAGGGTCAGGGGAGGCACAGAAAGAGGATTTAGGGGGGTTTTGGGGTGTCTGTGGGGTCAATGGAGCTCTAGAGAGAGGATTTAAGGGCAGTTTTGGGGTGTCTGAGGTCAATGGAGCTCCAGAGAGAGGATTTAGGGGGGCTTTGGGGTGTCTGTGGGGTCAGGGGAGGCAGAGAAAGAGAGGTTTAGGGGGTTTGGGGGTGTCTGTGGGGTCATTGGAGCTCCAGAGAGAGGATTTAAGGGGGGTTTTGGGGTGCCTGTAGGATCAGGAGAGGTAGAGAGGAGGATTTAGGGGCTTTTTGGGGTGTCTACAGGGTCAGGGGAGGCACAGAAAGAGGATTTAGGGGGGTTTTGGGGTGTCTGGGGGGTCACTGGAGCTCCGGAGAGGGGATTTAGAGGGGATTTGGGGTGTCTGGGTGGTCACTGGAGCTCCAGAGAGAGGAGATTTAGGGGGTTTTGGGGTGTCTGTGGGGTTAGAGGGGGATTAAGAGCAGTTTTGGGGTGTC
>NW_015091150.1:42603-43277 GCF_001431845.1 Calidris pugnax
TTTAAGGGAGGGTTTTGGGGTGCCCCCCCCCATTAGGGGAGGGTTTTGGGGTGTCCCCCCACACTTTATGAGTGGGTTTTGGGGTCCCCCCCCACTCTATGAGAGGGTTTTGGGGTCCCCTCCACTTTATAAAAGGGTTTTGGGGTGTCCCCCCCCACTTTGAGGGGGGGCTTTGCCTCCCCTCCCTATTTTAAGGGAGGGTGTTAGGTGCCCCCACTATTTTAACTGAGGGTTTTGGGGGGTGTCCCCCCCCATTAGGGGAGGGTTTTGGGGCTCCCCTACTTTATGAGAGGGTTTGGGGGTCCCCCCCACTTTGGAGGAGGGGTTTGGGGTGTCGTCCCCCCCACTTTGAGGCAGGGTTTTACCTTTTTTAGGTGCCCTCACTGTTTTAAGGGAGGGTTTTGGGGTGTCCCCCCCATTAGGGGAGGGTTTTGGGGCCCCCCACTTTATGAGAGGGGTTTTGGGGTCCCCCACCTACTTTGGAGGAGGGTTTTGGGGTCCTCCCCCACTTTGAAGAAGGGGTTTGGGGTCCCCCCCACTTTGGAGGAGGGGTTTTACCTTTTTTAGGTGCCCTCACTGTTTTAAGGGAGGGTTTTGGGGGTCCCCCCCCACTTTGAAGAAGGGGTTTGGGGTGTCCCCCTCCCATTAGGGGGTGGTTTTGGGGTGTCCCCCCC
>NW_015091150.1:53014-53451 GCF_001431845.1 Calidris pugnax
GGGGGTGTCCCCCCCCATTAGGGGAGGGTTTTGGGGCTCCCCTACTTTATGAGAGGGTTTGGGGGTCCCCCCCACTTTGGAGGAGGGGTTTGGGGTGTCGTCCCCCCCACTTTGAGGCAGGGTTTTACCTTTTTTAGGTGCCCTCACTGTTTTAAGGGAGGGTTTTGGGGTGTCCCCCCCATTAGGGGAGGGTTTTGGGGCCCCCCACTTTATGAGAGGGGTTTTGGGGTCCCCCACCTACTTTGGAGGAGGGTTTTGGGGTCCTCCCCCACTTTGAAGAAGGGGTTTGGGGTCCCCCCCACTTTGGAGGAGGGGTTTTACCTTTTTTAGGTGCCCTCACTGTTTTAAGGGAGGGTTTTGGGGGTCCCCCCCCACTTTGAAGAAGGGGTTTGGGGTGTCCCCCTCCCATTAGGGGGTGGTTTTGGGGTGTCCCCCCC
>NW_015091150.1:53906-55977 GCF_001431845.1 Calidris pugnax
GGGTCTCAGGAGGCTTCTGTGGGGTCTTTGGGGGCCTCTAGGGGTCTCAGGAGGCTTCTATGGGCTTCTGTGGGGTCTTTGGGGGCCTCTATGGGGTCTCAGGAGGCTTCTATGGGATCTTTGGGGGTCTCAGGAGGCCTCTATGGGGTCTCAGGAGGCTTCTGTGGGGTCTTTGAGGGCCTCTAGGGGTCTCAGGAGGCTTCTATGGGGTCTTTGGGGGCCTCTAGGGGTCCCAGGAGGCTCTATGGGATCTTTGGGGGTCTCAGGAGGCCTCTCTGGGGTCTTTGGGGATCTCAGGAGGCCTCTGTGGGGTCTTTGGGGGCCTCTCTGGGTCTCAGGAGGCTTCTATGGGGTCTTTGGGGGCCTCTAGGGGTCTTAAGAGGCTTCTATGGGGTCTTTGAGGGCCTCTATGGGGTCTCAGAAGGCTTCTATGGGGTCTTTGGGGGTCTCAGGAGGCTTCTGTGGGGTCTTTGGGGGCCTCTCTGGCATCTCAGGAGGCTTCTGTGGGGTCTTTGAGGGCCTCTAGGGGTCTCAGGAGGCTTCTGTGGGGTCTTTGGGGGCCTCTCTGGGGTCTCAGGAGACTTCTGTGGGGTCTTTGAGGGCTCTAGGGGTCTCAGGAGGCCTCTCTGGGGTCTTTGGGGGCCTCTCCAGGGTCTCAGGAGGCTTCTGTGGGGTCTTTGGGGGCCTCTAGGGGTCTCAGGAGGCTTCTATGGGGTCTTTGGGGGCCTCTCCAGGGTCTCAGGAGGCATCTTTGGGGGCCTCTGTGGGGCCTTTGGAGGCCTCTAGGGGTCTCAGGAGGCTTCTGTGGGGTCTTGGTAGCCCTCATGGAGTTGGGGGTCTCTATGGGGTCTTGGAGCCCCCATGGGTCTGGTGGCCTCTCAATGGGGTCTTGGTAGCCCCCATGGGTCTGGTGGCCTCTCACTGGGGTCTTGGTAGCCCCCATGGGTCTGGTGGCTTCTCAATAGGGTCTTGGTAGCCCCCATGGATCTGGTGGCTTCTCACTGGGGTCTTGGTAGCCCCCATGGGGTTGGGAGGCTCTATGGGGTCTTGGTAGCCCCCATGGGTCTGGTGGCCTCTCAATGGGGTCTTGGAGCCCCCATGGGGTTGGGGGGCTCTATGGGGTCTCTATAGGGTCTTGGTAGCCCCCTTGGTGTTGGGGGTCTCTATGGGGTCTCGGTGGCCCTCAATGGGGTCTTGGTAGCCCCCATGGATCTGCTGGCCCTCAATGGAGTTCTGGTGGCCTCTCACTGGGGTCTTGGTAGCCTCCATGGGGTTGGGAGGCTCTATGGGGTCTTGGTGGCCCTCAATGGAGTTCTGGTAGCCCCATGGTTCTGGTGGTCCCTCTGTGAGATCTAGCGGCCCCTCAACGGGGTTCTGGGAGCCCCCATGGGGTTGGGGGTCTCAATGGGGTCTTGGTAGCCCCCATGGGTCTGGTGGCCTCTCAATGGGGTCTCAGGAACTCCCATGTCGTTGGGGGGTCTCTATGGGGTCTTGGTAGCCCCTATGGGGTTGGGGGTCTCTATAGGGTCTTGGTAGCCCCCATGGGGTTGGGGGTCTCTATAGGGTCTTGGTAGCCCCCATGGGGTTGGGAGGCTCTATGGGGTCTTGGTGGCCCTCAATGGGGTTCTGGGAGCCCCCATGGGGTTAGGAGGCTCTATGGGGTCTCAGGGGGTCTCTATGGGGTCTTGGAGCCTCTATGGGGTTGGGGGTCTTCAATGGAGTCTTGGTAGCCCCCATGGGTCTGGTGGCCCTCAATGGGGTCTTGGTAGCCCTCACGGGGTTGGGAGGCTCTATGGGGTCTTTAGGGGTCTCTATGGGGTCTTGGTAGCCTCCATGGATCTGGTGGCCCTCAATGGGGTCTTGGTAGCCCTCACGGGGTTGGGAGGCTCTATGGGGTCTCTATGGGGTCTTGGAGCCCCCATGGATCTGGTGGCCCTCAATGGGGTCTTGGTAGCTCCCATGGATCTGCTGGCCCTCAATGGAGTTCTGGTAGCCCCATGGTTCTGGGGGCCCCTCAACGAGGTTCTGGGAGCCCAGTTGGTTTGGGATCCCCCCCCTTTAACCCCCCGTC
>NW_015091150.1:60227-61330 GCF_001431845.1 Calidris pugnax
CCCTCCTGCTGCTTCTTGGGGCTGAATCTCGATGGGTTTTAAGGAGGGGATGGGTGGGTTCCTTGCGATTTTGGGGGTTCCTGGTTAATTTTGGGGGTGCCCGGGTATTTTTTTTGGGGTGACCCCCCCCATTTTTAACGTGTCCCCCCCCCTCTAGGGAACAACATGCTGCTGGTGGGGGTGCAGGGCCCCCGCTCCCCCTGTGAGGAGATCGTGGTGAAGCATTTGGGGAACCAGCTCTACAACGTGGGGTACCTGCTGCGGGAGAGGGGGGACTACGTCCTGGTGGTGAAATGGGGGGACCAGCACGTCCCCAGCCATACTGGTTTATACTGGTTCATACTGGGAGCTATTGGGATGGGACTGGGGGGTACTGGGAAGCCAATTGCATGGGTGCAGGATGCTGATATGAGCCTGGGGGGGGACTGGGGCATACTGGGAGTGACTGGGGGAGGGCTGAGAGCCTCCAGGGGCCATACTGGTTCATACTGGGGGCTACTGGGATGGGACTGTGGGCTACTGGGAAGCCAATTGGATGGGTGGAAGATGCCGATAGGAGCCTGGGGGGGAACTGGGCTGTACTGGGAGTGACTTGCGGGGGGATGAGAGGATCCAGGGGAGGCCCTAGCGGCTACTGGGGGCATACTGGTTTATACTGGTTCATACTGGGAGCTACTGGAATGGGACTGGGGGCTACTGGGAAGCCAATTTCATGGGTGGAAGATGCCAATAGGAGCCTGGGGGGGGGACTGGAGCATACTGGGAGTGACTGGAGGAGGGCTAAGAGCCTCCAGGAGCCATACTGGTTCATACTGGTTTATACTGGGGGCTACTGGGATGGGACTGTGGGCTATTGGGAAGCCAATTGGATGGGTGGAGGATGCTGATAGGAGCCTGGGGAGGAACTGGGCTGTACTGGGAGTGACTGGAGGAGGGCTGAGAGCCTCCAGGGGCCATACTGGTTCATACTGGTTCATACTGGTTTCTACTGGGACCTACTGACTGCAGGCTGCCGTCCTCCACCGCCGTGTCGAACTCGTTATCCATCACCTCGGCCAGAAAATCCTCCACCTCCTCTTCCTCCAGGTCCTCTGGGGGGTGGG
>NW_015091150.1:62680-63562 GCF_001431845.1 Calidris pugnax
CTGGGATATACTGGGGGGGAACTGGGCTGTACTGGGAGTGACTGAGGGAGGGATTAAAGGCTCCAAGGGCCATACTGGTTTATACTGGTTCATACTGGGAGCTATTGGGATGGGACTGGGGGGTACTGGGAAGCCAATTGCATGGGTGCAGGATGCTGATATGAGCCTGGGGGGGGACTGGGGCATACTGGGAGTGACTGGGGGAGGGCTGAGAGCCTCCAGGGGCCATACTGGTTCATACTGGGGGCTACTGGGATGGGACTGTGGGCTACTGGGAAGCCAATTGGATGGGTGGAAGATGCCGATAGGAGCCTGGGGGGGAACTGGGCTGTACTGGGAGTGACTTGCGGGGGGATGAGAGGATCCAGGGGAGGCCCTAGCGGCTACTGGGGGCATACTGGTTTATACTGGTTCATACTGGGAGCTACTGGAATGGGACTGGGGGCTACTGGGAAGCCAATTTCATGGGTGGAAGATGCCAATAGGAGCCTGGGGGGGGGACTGGAGCATACTGGGAGTGACTGGAGGAGGGCTAAGAGCCTCCAGGAGCCATACTGGTTCATACTGGTTTATACTGGGGGCTACTGGGATGGGACTGTGGGCTATTGGGAAGCCAATTGGATGGGTGGAGGATGCTGATAGGAGCCTGGGGAGGAACTGGGCTGTACTGGGAGTGACTGGAGGAGGGCTGAGAGCCTCCAGGGGCCATACTGGTTCATACTGGGGGCTACTGGGATGGGACTGTGGGCTACTGGGAAGCCAATTGGATGGGTGGAAGATGCCGATAGGAGCCTGGGGGGGAACTGGGCTGTACTGGGAGTGACTTGCGGGGGGATGAGAGGATCCAGGGGAGGCCCTAGCGGCTACTGGGGGTATACTGGG
>NW_015091150.1:66956-67233 GCF_001431845.1 Calidris pugnax
AGGTCCATACTGGTTTATACTGGGGCCTACTGGAATGGGACTGTGGGCTATTGGGAAGCCAATTGGATGGGTGGAGGATGCTGATAGGAGCCTGGGGAGGAACTGGGCTGTACTGGGAGTGACTGGAGGAGGGCTGAGAGCCTCCAGGGGCCATACTGGTTCATACTGGTTCATACTGGTTTCTACTGGGACCTACTAACTGCAGGCTGCCGTCCTCCACCGCCGTGTCGAACTCGTTATCCATCACCTCGGCCAGAAAATCCTCCACCTCCTCTTC
>NW_015091150.1:69364-70133 GCF_001431845.1 Calidris pugnax
TCAGAGGGGCTATAGGGGGTACCTATAGATCTATATGGGGTGGGGGGCGCTGAGGGGCTATAGGGGGTGCCTATAGATCTATAGGGGCTATAGGGGGTGAAATCGGGGGTTTCGCTCCCGATTTGGGGTGAAAACCTCTATATTTTGGGTGGAAACCTCCAGATTTTGGGTCAAAACTCTTAATTTTGGGTGAAAACATCCCTTTTTGGGGGGTGAAAACATCCCTTTTTTGGGGTGAAAACTCTTTCTTTGGGGTGAAACCTTTTCATTTTGGGTGGAAACCTCCAGATTTTGGGGGAAAACCTCTTCGTTTTTGTGGACAATCTCGTGATTTGGGGTGAAAACTCTTCATTTTGGGTGAAAACCTCCTCATTTTGGGTGGAAACTCTGTGATTTTGGCTGAAAACTTGATTTTGGTTGGGGACCTCATGACTTTGGGTGGAAACCTCCTGATTTGGGGTCAAAACTCTTCATTTTTGGTGGAAACATCCTTATTTGGGGTGAAAACTCTTTCTTTTGGATGAAAACCTCTTCATTTTGGGTGGAAATGTCTTCATTTTGGGTGAAAACTCTGTCTTTTGGGTGAAAACCTCCTTATTTTGGGTGAAACCCTCTTCATTTTGAGTGAAAACTCTATGATTTTGGGTGGAAACCTCTTAGTTTTGGGTGGGGACCTCTTCATTTTGGGTGAAAAATCTCCCTTTTGGGTGGAAAACTCCATATTTGGGGTGAAACCTCTTCCTTTTGGGTGAAAACCTCGTTATTTCCC
>NW_015091150.1:70444-72537 GCF_001431845.1 Calidris pugnax
TGGGGGAGGTCAGCACCCCGGGAGGGTTGGCCCTTCGTTAAGGGGGGGGTTGGGTTCATTAGAAAGGGTGAGCGGGGCCCAAAATTCCTCCTCGACCCCACAACCGGTCCCTCAAACTCATCTTGGGGCTCTTCCAAAGCCAAGGGCACCACAAAATTGAGCATGAACCCAACGATTGCCCCCTCAAACTCATCTTGAACCTCTTCCAAGGTCAAGGACACTCCAAAATTGACCATGAACCCAACGATTGGACCCTCAAACCCCTCTTGAACCTCTCCCAGAGCCAAGGACACCCTAAAATTCCTCCATGAACCCAACGATTGGCCCCTCAAACTCCTCTCGAGCCTCTTCTAAGGTCAAGGACACCCCAAAATTGACCATGAACCCCACAGTTGGCCCCTCAAACTCATCCAACCCCTCGATGAACTCTTCTGACTCCTCCACGCCACCCCCATCCACTTCTCCAAGGTCCTTCACCCCACCCCCGTGGGCAAAACCCCCTCCCACAACCCCCTGAAAAGTCGTAATTAACCCCAAATTTGCCCAATCAACCCAGCAAATTAATTAACTGCCACCTTAGATCACAGGATCCCTTAACGTAATCCCAAAAATGAGGTCCCCAAAATCTTCAGTCCCTTGTCCCAAAGCCACCAGTGAAGGCGATGGACGATGGTGACACTTGACATTGGGGTTGTCCCCGTTGTTGTCCCCTCGTTGGGTCAAGAGGCTGGATGATGGTGACCCTTGACGTTGAGGTTGTCCCAATTGTTGTCCCCTTGTTTGGTCAAGACGATGGACGATGGTGACCCTTGACGTTGGGGTTGTCCCCATTGTTGTCTCCTCATTGGGTCAAGAAGATGGACGATGGTGACCCATGACGTTGGGGTTGTCCCCATTGTCGTCCCCTCATTGGGTGAAGACAATGGACGATGGTGACCCTTGATGTTGAGGTTGTCCCAATTGTTGTCCCCTCATTGGGTCCAGGAGATGGACGATGGTGACCCTTGATATTGAGGTTGTCCCCTGGTTGGGTCAAGATGATGGACGATGATGACCCTTGATGTTGAGGTTGTCCCAATTGTTGTCCCCTCATTGGGTCCAGGAGATGGACGATGGTGACCCTTGATATTGAGGTTGTCCCCTGTTTGGGTCAAGATGATGGACGATGATGACCCTTGACATTGAGTTTGTCCCAATTGTTGTCCTCTCGTTGGGTCAAGACGATGGACGATGATGACCCTTGACGTTGGGGTTGGATTTGACGTTGTGTGTGTGTCCTCCAACCCCACCCCCTGCCCCACCCCCACCCCCAGGACCGGAAGTTGACCAAGGTGGAGCAGCAGCGCTTCAAGGAGGAGGCGGAGATGCTGAAGGGCCTCCAACACCCCAACATCGTCCGCTTCTACGACTCCTGGGAGTCCACCCTCAAGGGCAAGAAGTGCATCGTCCTCGTCACCGAGCTCATGACCTCGGGCACCCTCAAGACGTGAGATGGGGACCCACCACCCCCCAACGGGGACCCCACCCGGGGAGGGAGTTCTTGGGGGGGGGAGGGGGGTGGTTTGGAGTCCCCACCCTTGATGTTGAGGTTGTCCCAATTGTTGTCCCCTCATTGGGTCCAGGAGATGGACGATGGTGACCCTTGATATTGAGGTTGTCCCCTGGTTGGGTCAAGATGATGGACGATGATGACCCTTGACATTGAGTTTGTCCCAATTGTTGTCCTCTCGTTGGGTCAAGACGATGGACGATGATGACCCTTGACGTTGGGGTTGGATTTGACGTTGTGTGTGTGTCCTCCAACCCCACCCCCTGCCCCACCCCCACCCCCAGGACCGGAAGTTGACCAAGGTGGAGCAGCAGCGCTTCAAGGAGGAGGCGGAGATGCTGAAGGGCCTCCAACACCCCAACATCGTCCGCTTCTACGACTCCTGGGAGTCCACCCTCAAGGGCAAGAAGTGCATCGTCCTCGTCACCGAGCTCATGACCTCGGGCACCCTCAAGACGTGAGATGGGGACCCACCACCCCCCAACGGGGACCCCACCCGGGGAGGGAGTTCTTGGGGGGGGGAGGGGGGTGGTTTGGAGTCCCC
>NW_015091150.1:72571-75756 GCF_001431845.1 Calidris pugnax
TCTGGTGGATTTGGAGGTTCTGGGGGGCATTTTGGGGAGATTCCAGAGGGATTTGGGAGTTTTGGGGGGATTCTGGGGGAATTGGGGGGTTTTGGGGTGCATTTGGTGGGATTTGGGGGGGATTCTGAGGGGTTTTGGGGTCCCCCAGGGCAAGTTATGGGGCATTTTGGGGCAATTTTGGTGGATTTGGAGCCCCCAAGGTGCATTTTGGGGGGATTTGGTGAGATTTGGAGGTCCTGGGGTGCATTTTTGGGGCGATTTTGGTGGATTTGGAGCCCCTGAGGTGCATTTTGGGGGTTATTCGGTGAAATTTGGAGCCCTCAAGGTGCATTTTGGGGCGATTCGGGAGGGATTTGGGCCCCGAAGGAATTGGAGCTCCCTGAGGTGGCTTTTTTCCTCTCCTGGAGGTATCTCAAGAGGTTCAAGGTGATGAAACCCAAAGTTTTACGGAGCTGGTGCCGACAGATCCTGAAGGGTCTCCACTTCCTTCACACCCGGACGCCCCCCATCATCCACCGGGACCTCAAATGCGACAACATCTTCATCACCGGACCCACCGGGTCGGTCAAAATCGGAGATTTGGGCTTGGCCACCCTCATGAGGACCTCCTTCGCCAAGAGCGTCATCGGTAAGAGGTCACCCAAGCAACGGGGGAGGTTTGGTTGACCCCCAACGATGGTCTTCACATGGTGTCCCCACCTCAGGGACGCCGGAGTTCATGGCGCCGGAGATGTACGAGGAGAGGTACGACGAGTCGGTGGACGTCTACGCCTTCGGGATGTGCATGTTGGAGATGGGCACCTCCGAGTATCCCTACTCCGAGTGTCAGAACGCCGCCCAGATCTACCGCAAAGTCACCAGCGTGGGTTCTCCGGTGGCACCTGGGTGGTCCCCGGGCGTGGGGGTGTCATCATCATCCATGGTGGCATCATCACCATCCATGGGGTCATAGTCGCCATCCGCGGTGGCATCATCACCATCCATGGGGCATCATCGCCATCCGTGGTGGCACCATCAGCATCCATGATGGCACCATCAGCATCAAGGTGGCATCAGCACCATCCATGGTGGCATCATCATCCATAGTGGCGTCATCATCCATGGTGGCATCATCACCCTCCATTGTGGCATCATCACCATCCATGGTGGCATCACCACTATCCATGGTGGCACCATCACCATCAAGGTGGCATCATCACCATCCATAGTGGCATCAGCAGCATCCATGGTGGCATCAACCATCATCCCTGATGGCATCATTACCACTGTGGTGGCATCACCACCATCCATGGTGGCATCATCACCATCCATGGTGGCAACTCAAACCAGTGGTGGCATCACCACCATCCATGGTGGCATCATCAGCATCTATGGGGGCATCATCACCACCGTGGTGGTACCATCACCACCATGGTGGCATCGTCACCATCCATGGTGGCATCATCAGCACCATGGTGGCATCACCATCCATGGTGATGTCATCACCACCATGGTGGCATCATCACCATCCATGGTGGCGACCCCAACCAGTGGTGGCATCACCACCATCCACGGTGACATCACCCTCCATGGTGCCATCATCACTGTCGTGGTGGCATCATCATCCATGGTGGCATAGTCACCATTCATGGTGGCACGATCACCTTCAAGGTGGCATCATGACCACCGTGGTGGCCTCATCACTATTGTGCTGGCATCACCCTCCATAGTGGCATCATCATCCATAGTGGTATCACCATGTATATTGGCAACACCATCCATGGTGGGATCATCACCATCCATGCTGGCATCTTCATCCATGGTGGCATCATCATAATCGTTGGTGGCATCATCTTTATCCATGGTGGGATCATCCCCATCCATGGTGGCATCATCATCCATGGTGGCCCCATCATCCATCATGGCATCATCATCCATAGTGGCAACACCATCCATGGGGGCATCATCACCATCGTGGTGGCATCATCTTCATCCATGGTGGGATCATCATCATCCATGGTGGCAACATCACCCTGGTGACATCCCACCGCCGGTCTTCTCCTCGTAGGGCATCAAACCAGCCAGTTTCGAGAAGGTGACGGACCCGGAGGTGAAGGAGATCATCGAAGGCTGCATCCGGCAGAACAAGGCCGAGAGGTGGGACCTCACCCCGGGGGACGGGGACAACCCCCAAGGTGCCACCACCACCACCACCACCTTGACCACGCCCTGTCCTTCAGGCTCTCCATCCGGGACCTCTTGAACCATGTCTTCTTCGCCGAGGACACGGGGTTACGGGTGGAGTTGGCGGAGGAGGACATGGGGGTGGAGACCTCCTTGGCCCTTCGTCTTTGGGTGGAGGACCCCAAGAAGTTGAAGGGGAAGCACAAGGACAACGAGGCCATCGAGTTCAGCTTCAACCTGGAGGCCGACGTCCCCGAGGAGGTGGCTTACGAGATGGTGAGAAGGTCAAAGAAGAAGGTTTGGGGGGGACAACCCAAAATGTGGGGTGGGAAACCTCCCCGAGATCCATGGGAAGCTCCAAAATGAGCTTCAAGGCAATGGTTGGCTCCTCAAACTCTTCTTGAAGCTCTTCCAAGGTCAAGGACACCCCAAAATTGACCATGAAACTCACGGTTGGTCCCACCAAACTTCTCTAGAACCTCTCCCAAGGTCAAGGAGACCCCAAAATTGATCATGAACCCTATGGTTGACCCTTCAAACAACTCTTGAACCTCTTCAAGGTTCTCAAGGTCAAGGAGACCCCAAAACTCATCCATGAACCCCAGAGTTGGTCCCTCAAACTCCTCTCGAGCCTCTTCCAAGGAATCCGATGGGCTGGGGGAGAACGGGGCCATCTCCGATGTCACCCGGGGTGGCACCGGGGCACCCGAGCTCCTCGGGGGGTACCAAGGAGGGGCACCAGGACCCCCCCAAGATGGGGTGTCCCCCCCTCGTGGCCAACAGGTGAGTCCTGGTGGCACCGGGGAGGGTTGGGGACAAAGGGGGGGACAATGTCCTCACCCCAACGTCTTGCCCAACAGGTGACCTACGGGGCGGAGGGGACAGCGGTGGACGTCGGCGGAGGTGCCACCACCGCGGGGGTGACGGAGCCACCCGTCGGGGACGGGGAGGGGGGGGTGACGTCATCGGTGGGGGTGGCACGGCTACAGCCGGCTCCGGGGGCACCGGGACCCGTGGTGGCA
>NW_015091150.1:75831-76882 GCF_001431845.1 Calidris pugnax
CCTTGACCACGCCCTGTCCTTCAGGCTCTCCATCCGGGACCTCTTGAACCATGTCTTCTTCGCCGAGGACACGGGGTTACGGGTGGAGTTGGCGGAGGAGGACATGGGGGTGGAGACCTCCTTGGCCCTTCGTCTTTGGGTGGAGGACCCCAAGAAGTTGAAGGGGAAGCACAAGGACAACGAGGCCATCGAGTTCAGCTTCAACCTGGAGGCCGACGTCCCCGAGGAGGTGGCTTACGAGATGGTGAGAAGGTCAAAGAAGAAGGTTTGGGGGGGACAACCCAAAATGTGGGGTGGGAAACCTCCCCGAGATCCATGGGAAGCTCCAAAATGAGCTTCAAGGCAATGGTTGGCTCCTCAAACTCTTCTTGAAGCTCTTCCAAGGTCAAGGACACCCCAAAATTGACCATGAAACTCACGGTTGGTCCCACCAAACTTCTCTAGAACCTCTCCCAAGGTCAAGGAGACCCCAAAATTGATCATGAACCCTATGGTTGACCCTTCAAACAACTCTTGAACCTCTTCAAGGTTCTCAAGGTCAAGGAGACCCCAAAACTCATCCATGAACCCCAGAGTTGGTCCCTCAAACTCCTCTCGAGCCTCTTCCAAGGTCAAGGAGACCCCAAAATTGACCATAAACCCCACAGTTGGTTCCTCAAACTCCTCTTTAACCTCTTCCAAGGTCAAGGACACCCCAAAATTGACCATGAACCCCACAGTTGGTTCCTCAAACTCCTCTTGAACCTCTTCCAAAGCCAAGGACACCTCAAAATTGACCATGAACCCCACGGTTGGTCCCACCCAACTTCTCTAGAACCTCTTCCAAGGTCAAGGAGACCCCAAAACTCATCCATGAACCCCACCGTTGGTCCCTCAAATTGACCTTGACCCCTTCCAAAGTCAAGTTCTCCACCTTCCCTACCTCTTGCTCCCCACGGACGCCCCATTTTCTTCCCCCCCCTTCTCCCCCCCCCCCCCCCCCAAAAAAAAAAATTCTTGGAGACACAGCAGCCTTGCAGGGTTGGCTGGGCTGTTGGGTTATGATGGCTGC
>NW_015091150.1:76898-79898 GCF_001431845.1 Calidris pugnax
GGCCCCCCAAAATTCCTCCCTCCTGCTCAATCCGATGGGCTGGGGGAGAACGGGGCCATCTCCGATGTCACCCGGGGTGGCACCGGGGCACCCGAGCTCCTCGGGGGGTACCAAGGAGGGGCACCAGGACCCCCCCAAGATGGGGTGTCCCCCCCTCGTGGCCAACAGGTGAGTCCTGGTGGCACCGGGGAGGGTTGGGGACAAAGGGGGGGACAATGTCCTCACCCCAACGTCTTGCCCAACAGGTGACCTACGGGGCGGAGGGGACAGCGGTGGACGTCGGCGGAGGTGCCACCACCGCGGGGGTGACGGAGCCACCCGTCGGGGACGGGGAGGGGGGGGTGACGTCATCGGTGGGGGTGGCACGGCTACAGCCGGCTCCGGGGGCACCGGGACCGGTGGTGGCACCTGCTGGGTCTGGAGTGGCACTGGGGGTGCCACCAGCTCTGGGGGTGCCACCAGGACCAGGGGTGCCACCACCAACTGGGATGCCACCAGCCGTTGGTCCCTCAAATTGACCTTGACCCCTTCCAAAGTCAAGTTCTCCACCTTCCCTACCTCTTGCTCCCCACGGACGCCCCATTTTCTTCCCCCCCCTTTTCTCCCCCCCCCCCAGGTGAAATCCGGCTTCTTCCACGAGAATGCCACCAACTGGGATGCCACCAGGACCAGCGGTGCCAGCAGCTGGGATGCCACCACCAACTGGGATGCCACCAGGACCAGGGGTGCCACCAGCTGGGATGCCACCGGGACCAGGGGTGCCACCAACTGGGATGCCACCAGCTCCAGTGGTACCACCACCAACTGGGATGTCATCAGCTGGGATGCCACCAGGACCAGGGATGCCACCAGGACCAGGGGTGCCACCAGCTGGGATGCCACCAGCTCCAGGGATGCCACCACCAACCGGGATGACACCAGCTGGGATGCCATCAGGACCAGGGATGCCACCACCAACTGGGATGCCACCAACTGGGATGCCACCAGGACCAGTGGTGCCACCAGCTGGGATGCCACCAGCTTCAGGGGTGCCACCACCAACTGGGATGGCACCACCTGGGATGCCACCAGGACTAGGGATGCCACCAGGACCAGGGGTGCCACCAGCTGGGATGTCATCAGCTGGGATGCCACCAGGACCAGGGATGCCACCACCAACTGGGATGCCACCAGCTCCAGGGATGCCACCATCTGGGGTGCCACCACCAACTGGGATGCCACCAGCTGGGATGCCGCCAGCTCCAGGGGTGCCACCACCGACTGGGATGCCACCAGCTGGGATGCCACCAGGCTTCTTCCACGAGAGCGACTCCAAAGCGGTGGCCAAATCCATCCGGGACCGGTTGACGTTGGTGAAGAAGACGCGGGAGAAGAAACAAGCAGAAGGTCGGGCCCCACCCGAAAACGAGGACACGGAGGTGGATCAACACGTCCGGCAGCAGCTCCTCCGCCACCAACCCCCCCCAAATGTGGGATGCCACCAGGACCAGGGATGCCACCAACTGGGATGCCACCAGCTCCAGGGGTGCCACCAGCTCCAGGAGTGCCACCGGGACCAGGGATGCCACCAGGACCAGGGTTGCCACCAACTGGGATGCCACCAGCTGGGATGTCATCAGCTGGGATGCCACCAGGACCAGGGGTGCCACCAGCTGGGATGCCACCACCAACTGGGATGCCACCAGCTGGGATGCCACCAGGACCAGGGATGTCACCAGCTCCAGGGATGCCACCACCAACCGGGATGCCACCAGCTGGGATGCCACCACCAACTGGGATGCCACCAGCAGCTCCAGGAGTGCCACCAGGCTCAGGGATGCCACTGGCTCCAGGAATGCCAGCACCAGCTGGGATGCCACCAGCCCTGGGGATGCCACCACCAACTGGGATGGCACCAGCTCCAGGGATGCCACCAGCCCAGGGGATGCCACTGGCCCCAGGGATGTCACCAGCTCCTGGGTTGCCACCACAACTGGTGCCCACCGTGCTGCCACCAGCTCCGGGGATGCCACCAACCATGGGGATGCCACCTCCATCCGGGATGCCACCACTCTCTGGGATGCCACCAGCTCCAGGGATGCCACCGCCCATGGGGATGCCACCAGGTGTAGGGATGCCACCAGCCCAAGGGATGCCACCACCACCGGCTCCAGGGATGCCACCAGCTGTGGGGATGCCACCACCACCACCATCTGCAATGCCACCGACCCAAGGGATGCCACCACCACCATCTGAGATGCCACCAGCCACGGGGATGCCATCAGCTCAAGGGGTGCCACCACCTGGGATGCCACCACCATTTGGGATGCCACCACCAGCTCCGGGGGTACCACCAATCATGGGGATGCCACAGGTCCCAGGGATGCCACCACCATCTGAGATGCCACCAGCTCAAGGGATGCCACCAACCACGGGGATGCCACCACCCTCGGGGGTGCCACCACCTGGGATGCCCCAACCATCTGAGATGCCACCAGCCTTTGGAGTGCCACCACCCTCAGGGGTGGCACCACCTGGGATGCCACCAGCCTTTGGAGTGCCACCACCTGGGATGCCCCAACCATCTGAGATGCCACCAGCCTTTGGAGTGCCACCACCTGGGATGCCCCAACCATCTGAGATGCCACCAGCCTTTGGAGTGCCACCACCTGGGATGCCCCAACCATCTGAGATGCCACCAGCCTTTGGAGTGCCACCACCTGGGATGCCCCAACCATCTGAGATGCCACCAGCCTTTGGAGTGCCACCACCTGGGATGCCCCAACCATCTGAGATGCCACCAACCTCTGGAGTGCCACCACCTGGGATGCCACCACCATCTGGGATGCCACCAGCCTTTGGAGTGCCACCACCTGGGATGCCCCAACCATCTGAGATGCCACCAACCTCTGGAGTGCCACCACCTGGGATGCCACCACCACCATCATCTGAGATGCCACCAACCCTGGGGATGCCACCACCCCCAGGGATGCCACCACCCCCCTCTGAAGCCCCCTCCCC
>NW_015091150.1:80495-82351 GCF_001431845.1 Calidris pugnax
GGGATGCCACCAGCTGG
This sequence comes from Calidris pugnax, assembly GCF_001431845.1. Lineage (NCBI taxonomy): Eukaryota > Metazoa > Chordata > Aves > Charadriiformes > Scolopacidae > Calidris > Calidris pugnax. The sequence continues at coordinate 80,513 of NW_015091150.1, forward strand.
GATGCCACCAGGACCAGGGATGTCACCAGCTCCAGGGATGCCACCACCAACTGGGATGCCACCAGCTGGGATGCCACCAGGACCAGGGATGTCACCAGCTCCAGGGATGCCACCACCAACTGGGATGCCACCAGCTGGGATGCCACCAGGACCAGGGATGTCACCAGCTCCAGGGATGCCACCACCATCCGGGATGCCACCAGCTGGGATGCCACCAGGACCAGGGATGCCACCAGCTCCAGGGGTGCCACCAGCTGGGATGCCACCAGCTCCAGGAATGCCACCACCAACTGGGATGGCACCAGCTCCAGGGATGCCACCACCAACTGGGATGCCACCAGGACCAGGGATGCCACCAACTGGGATGCCACCAGCTCCAGGGGTGCCACCAGCTCCAGGAGTGCCACCGGGACCAGGGATGCCACCAGGACCAGGGTTGCCACCAACTGGGATGCCACCAGCTGGGATGTCATCAGCTGGGATGCCACCAGGACCAGGGGTGCCACCAGCTGGGATGCCACCACCAACTGGGATGCCACCAGCTGGGATGCCACCAGGACCAGGGATGTCACCAGCTCCAGGGATGCCACCACCAACCGGGATGCCACCAGCTGGGATGCCACCACCAACTGGGATGCCACCAGCAGCTCCAGGAGTGCCACCAGGCTCAGGGATGCCACTGGCTCCAGGAATGCCAGCACCAGCTGGGATGCCACCAGCCCTGGGGATGCCACCACCAACTGGGATGGCACCAGCTCCAGGGATGCCACCAGCCCAGGGGATGCCACTGGCCCCAGGGATGTCACCAGCTCCTGGGTTGCCACCACAACTGGTGCCCACCGTGCTGCCACCAGCTCCGGGGATGCCACCAACCATGGGGATGCCACCTCCATCCGGGATGCCACCACTCTCTGGGATGCCACCAGCTCCAGGGATGCCACCGCCCATGGGGATGCCACCAGGTGTAGGGATGCCACCAGCCCAAGGGATGCCACCACCACCGGCTCCAGGGATGCCACCAGCTGTGGGGATGCCACCACCACCACCATCTGCAATGCCACCGACCCAAGGGATGCCACCACCACCATCTGAGATGCCACCAGCCACGGGGATGCCATCAGCTCAAGGGGTGCCACCACCTGGGATGCCACCACCATTTGGGATGCCACCACCAGCTCCGGGGGTACCACCAATCATGGGGATGCCACAGGTCCCAGGGATGCCACCACCATCTGAGATGCCACCAGCCACGGGGATGCCATCAGCTCAAGGGGTGCCACCACCTGGGATGCCACCACCATCTGGGATGCCACCAGCCTTTGGAGTGCCACCACCTGGGATGCCCCAACCATCTGAGATGCCACCAGCCTTTGGAGTGCCACCACCTGGGATGCCCCAACCATCTGAGATGCCACCAGCCTTTGGAGTGCCACCACCTGGGATGCCCCAACCATCTGAGATGCCACCAGCCTTTGGAGTGCCACCACCTGGGATGCCCCAACCATCTGAGATGCCACCAACCTCTGGAGTGCCACCACCTGGGATGCCACCACCATCTGGGATGCCACCAGCCTTTGGAGTGCCACCACCTGGGATGCCCCAACCATCTGAGATGCCACCAACCTCTGGAGTGCCACCACCTGGGATGCCACCACCATCTGGGATGCCACCAGCCTTTGGAGTGCCACCACCTGGGATGCCCCAACCATCTGAGATGCCACCAACCTCTGGAGTGCCACCACCTGGGATGCCACCACCACCATCATCTGAGATGCCACCAACCCTGGGGATGCCACCACCCCCAGGGATGCCACCACCCCCCTCTGAAGCCCCCTCCCC
>NW_015091150.1:100813-102567 GCF_001431845.1 Calidris pugnax
GGGATGCCACCAGCTGGGATGCCACCAGGACCAGGGATGCCACCACCAACCGGGATGCCACCAGCTGGGATGCCACCAGGACCAGGGATGCCACCAGCTCCAGGGGTGCCACCAGCTGGGATGCCACCAGCTCCAGGAATGCCACCACCAACTGGGATGGCACCAGCTCCAGGGATGCCACCACCAACTGGGATGCCACCAGGACCAGGGATGCCACCAACTGGGATGCCACCAGCTCCAGGGGTGCCACCAGCTCCAGGAGTGCCACCGGGACCAGGGATGCCACCAGGACCAGGGTTGCCACCAACTGGGATGCCACCAGCTGGGATGTCATCAGCTGGGATGCCACCAGGACCAGGGGTGCCACCAGCTGGGATGCCACCACCAACTGGGATGCCACCAGCTGGGATGCCACCAGGACCAGGGATGTCACCAGCTCCAGGGATGCCACCACCAACCGGGATGCCACCAGCTGGGATGCCACCACCAACTGGGATGCCACCAGCAGCTCCAGGAGTGCCACCAGGCTCAGGGATGCCACTGGCTCCAGGAATGCCAGCACCAGCTGGGATGCCACCAGCCCTGGGGATGCCACCACCAACTGGGATGGCACCAGCTCCAGGGATGCCACCAGCCCAGGGGATGCCACTGGCCCCAGGGATGTCACCAGCTCCTGGGTTGCCACCACAACTGGTGCCCACCGTGCTGCCACCAGCTCCGGGGATGCCACCAACCATGGGGATGCCACCTCCATCCGGGATGCCACCACTCTCTGGGATGCCACCAGCTCCAGGGATGCCACCGCCCATGGGGATGCCACCAGGTGTAGGGATGCCACCAGCCCAAGGGATGCCACCACCACCGGCTCCAGGGATGCCACCAGCTGTGGGGATGCCACCACCACCACCATCTGCAATGCCACCGACCCAAGGGATGCCACCACCACCATCTGAGATGCCACCAGCCACGGGGATGCCATCAGCTCAAGGGGTGCCACCACCTGGGATGCCACCACCATTTGGGATGCCACCACCAGCTCCGGGGGTACCACCAATCATGGGGATGCCACAGGTCCCAGGGATGCCACCACCATCTGAGATGCCACCAGCTCAAGGGATGCCACCAACCACGGGGATGCCACCACCCTCGGGGGTGCCACCACCTGGGATGTCCCAACCATCTGAGATGCCACCAGCCTTTGGAGTGCCACCACCTGGGATGCCCCAACCATCTGGGATGCCACCAACCTCTGGAGTGCCACCACCTGGGATGCCCCAACCATCTGGGATGCCACCAACCTCTGGAGTGCCACCACCTGGGATGCCCCAACCATCTGGGATGCCACCAACCTCTGGAGTGCCACCACCTGGGATGCCCCAACCATCTGGGATGCCACCAACCTCTGGAGTGCCACCACCTGGGATGCCACCACCATCGGGGATGCCACCAGCTCAAGGGATGCCACCACCCACGGGGATGCCACCACCCTCGGGGGTGCCACCACCTGGGATGTCCCAACCATCTGAGATGCCACCACCCTCAGGGGTGCCACCACCTGGGATGCCACCACCATCTGGGATGCCACCAGCCTTTGGAGTGCCACCACCTGGGATGCCCCAACCATCTGAGATGCCACCAACCTCTGGAGTGCCACCACCTGGGATGCCACCACCACCATCATCTGAGATGCCACCAACCCTGGGGATGCCACCACCCCCAGGGATGCCACCACCCCCCTCTGAAGCCCCCTCCCC
>NW_015091150.1:102867-104577 GCF_001431845.1 Calidris pugnax
CAGGAACCGAGAAGCCACCGGTGGGTGACACCAAAGGGGACACCAAGGGGAGGGGGTGGCGGTGGGGGGGGTTGGGGACACGGGTTGTCCTCTCCTCCCCTCCCCCACCTCCTTCAAGGATGGGTGGGGGGTCACCTTCTTGCAGGTCCTGGGGGACCTCAACCTGGCCGGAGAACCTTGGGGACATCCCGTGGTGGCGAAATGGAGGTGGCCCTTGATGTTGGTGGCCCTCGAGGACCTGAGATGGTCACCACCGATCCCCAAGAACCAGGTGGCCCTCCAGGACCTGAGATGGTCACCAAGTGTCTCCAAGAAGAAGGTGGCCCTCGAGGACCTGAGATGGTCACCACCGGTCTCCAAGAAGAAGGTGGACCTCCAGGACCTGAGATGGTCACCACAGGTCTCCAAGAACCAGGTGGACCTCCAGGACCTGAGATGGTCACCACTGGAACATTGGAGAAGGATGGCCCTGGGGGACCGGAGATGATTGTCCCCAAACCCGGTGACCTTGGTGGCCCTCAAGGACAGGAGATGTTTGTCCCCAAACCCCATGAACCGGACGCTCCTGAGGGACCAGAGACGATTGTCCCCAAACCCCAAGAACTTGGTGGCCCTCAAGGACAGGAGATGACTGTCCTCAACCCCTGTGACCCTGGTGGCCCTCAAGGACAGGAGATGACCGTCCCCAACCCCCAAGAGGCAGATGTCCCTCAAGGACTGGGGACAATCAGCCGTGACGCTTGGGAGCAGGTGGGACCTGGTCAACCAACCCCGATTGTCCCCAAACCTCAAGAGGTTGACGTTCTCCAAGGATCGGAGACCATCGTCCCCGGACACCGGGACCTGGGTGGCCCCAAGGGACAGGGGACAATTGTCACCGGAGCTCGGGAGCAGGATGGAGCCCAGGAGATGATTGTCCCCAAACCCCAAGAGCTGGACGTCACCCGAGGAGAGGAGAAGATTGGCACCGGAGCTTGGGAGCAGGAGACACCCCCGGGACCAGAGGTGATTGTCCCCAAGCCCCAAACCTTTGGTGTCCCCAAGGACCATCGATGACTGTCCCCAAACCCCGAGACTTTGGTGTCCCCCAAGGACCAGAGATCCCCCAAGCCCTTGGTGGCCCTCAAAGACCATCAATGACCGTCCCCATCCCAATGACTTTGGTGTCCCTCAAACCCCAAGACCTTGGTGTCCCTCAAAGACCACAAAGACCATCAATGAAGGTCCCCAACCCAACAATCTCGATGTCCCTCAACCCCACAACCTCGATGTCCCTCAAAGACCATCGATGACCAACCCCAAGACTTTGAGGTCCTTCAAAGACCCCTCGATGACCAACCCCAAGACTTTGGGGTCCCTCAAAGACCCATCAATGATGGTCCACAACCCCATGTTGTTGATGTCCCTTAAAGACCATCGATGACCAACCGCACAGCCTTGGTGGCCCTCAAAGACCCATTGATGACAGTCCCCAGCCCCATGATGTTGATGTCCCTCAAAGACCCATCGATGACCAACCCCACAACCTTGATGTCCCTCACAGACCATCAATGACCAACCCCAAGACTTTGAGGTCCCTCAAAGACCATCGATGACCAACCCCAAGACTTTGGGGTCCCTCACAGACCATCGATGACCAACCCCAAGACTTTGAGGTCCCTCAAAGACCATCGATGACCAACCCCAAGACTTTGAGGTCCCTCAAAGACC
>NW_015091150.1:119616-121819 GCF_001431845.1 Calidris pugnax
CATCAACCAGACCATCAGGAACCGAGAAGCCACCGGTGGGTGACACCAAAGGGGACACCAAGGGGTGGGGGTGGCGGTGGGGGGGGTTGGGGACACGGGTTGTCCTCTCCTCCCCTCCCCCACCTCCTTCAAGGATGGGTGGGGGGTCACCTTCTTGCAGGTCCTGGGGGACCTCAACCTGGCCGGAGAACCTTGGGGACATCCCGTGGTGGCGAAATGGAGGTGGCCCTTGATGTTGGTGGCCCTCGAGGACCTGAGATGGTCACCACCGATCCCCAAGAACCAGGTGGCCCTCCAGGACCTGAGATGGTCACCAAGTGTCTCCAAGAAGAAGGTGGCCCTCGAGGACCTGAGATGGTCACCACCGGTCTCCAAGAAGAAGGTGGACCTCCAGGACCTGAGATGGTCACCACAGGTCTCCAAGAACCAGGTGGACCTCCAGGACCTGAGATGGTCACCACTGGAACATTGGAGAAGGATGGCCCTGGGGGACCGGAGATGATTGTCCCCAAACCCGGTGACCTTGGTGGCCCTCAAGGACAGGAGATGTTTGTCCCCAAACCCCATGAACCGGATGCTCCTGAGGGACCAGAGACGATTGTCCCCAAACCCCAAGAACTTGGTGGCCCTCAAGGACAGGAGATGACTGTCCTCAACCCCTGTGACCCTGGTGGCCCTCAAGGACAGGAGATGACCGTCCCCAACCCCCAAGAGGCAGATGTCCCTCAAGGACTGGGGACAATCAGCCGTGACGCTTGGGAGCAGGTGGGACCTGGTCAACCAACCCCGATTGTCCCCAAACCTCAAGAGGTTGACGTTCTCCAAGGATCGGAGACCATCGTCCCCGGACACCGGGACCTGGGTGGCCCCAAGGGACAGGGGACAATTGTCACCGGAGCTCGGGAGCAGGATGGAGCCCAGGAGATGATTGTCCCCAAACCCCAAGAGCTGGACGTCACCCGAGGAGAGGAGAAGATTGGCACCGGAGCTTGGGAGCAGGAGACACCCCCGGGACCAGAGGTGATTGTCCCCAAGCCCCAAACCTTTGGTGTCCCCAAGGACCATCGATGACTGTCCCCAAACCCCGAGACTTTGGTGTCCCCCAAGGACCAGAGATCCCCCAAGCCCTTGGTGGCCCTCAAAGACCATCAATGACCGTCCCCATCCCAATGACTTTGGTGTCCCTCAAACCCCAAGACCTTGGTGTCCCTCAAAGACCACAAAGACCATCAATGAAGGTCCCCAACCCAACAATCTCGATGTCCCTCAACCCCACAACCTCGATGTCCCTCAAAGACCATCGATGACCAACCCCAAGACTTTGAGGTCCTTCAAAGACCCCTCGATGACCAACCCCAAGACTTTGGGGTCCCTCAAAGACCCATCAATGATGGTCCACAACCCCATGTTGTTGATGTCCCTTAAAGACCATCGATGACCAACCGCACAGCCTTGGTGGCCCTCAAAGACCCATTGATGACAGTCCCCAGCCCCATGATGTTGATGTCCCTCAAAGACCCATCGATGACCAACCCCACAACCTTGATGTCCCTCACAGACCATCAATGACCAACCCCAAGACTTTGAGGTCCCTCAAAGACCATCGATGACCAACCCCAAGACTTTGGGGTCCCTCACAGACCATCGATGACCAACCCCAAGACTTTGAGGTCCCTCAAAGACCATCGATGACCAACCCCAAGACTTTGAGGTCCCTCAAAGACCATCGATGACCAACCCCAAGACTTTGGGGTCCCTCACAGACCATCGATGACCAACCCCAAGACTTTGAGGTCCCTCAAAGACCATCGATGACCAACCCCAAGACTTTGAGGTCCCTCAAAGACCATCGATGACCAACCCCAAGACTTTGGGGTCCCTCAAAGACCATCGATGACCAACCCCAAGACTTTGAGATCCCTTCAAGACCATCAAAGACTGTTCATGCCCATCCCCAACCCCCAGTAGCCATTTTTTTGGGGGGGGGGAGGTGTGGGGGGGGCGATGGTGACCCCCTCATCACCCCTCATCTCCACAGGCCCCCCCAGAGGAGAGGACCCCTGGCCGTGCCCCCGCCGGGGGGGGCTACTTCGCCCTGGGCTTTAATTGCCCCCGCCTGAAGAACCCCGTCAGCAAGAAGACCTGGGGCCGCAAGATCAAGAGTTGGGCTCGGCGGCTCCGCCAGCCCCCCCCCGCCACGGGG
>NW_015091150.1:123263-125625 GCF_001431845.1 Calidris pugnax
GCCCCCCTCTATGAGCTGACCCCACCTTTCAACCCCAAAACCGCCTTCTTTCACCCTAAAAAATCCCCATTATTTGCTCCTTCCCACCTTTTTCACTCCCCTCATGGCGTCACCTCAATTTTCAGCCCCCAAATCCCCTTGGTTTACCCCAAAAAAGCCCCTTTTTTTTGGGGCCTTCCTCCTCATACCCCCCCCGTGCATGAGGTACCTCCCTGTTCAGCCCCAAAATCGCCTTGTTTCACCCCAAAATCCCCTTTTTTGGGGCCTAACACCATTTTGGGGCCTACCCCCACGAGGTGACGCCACCTTTCAGCACCAAAATCGCCTTGTTTCACCCCAAAACTGCCCTGGTTCACCCCCAATCCCTATTTTTTTAGGCCTTCACCCCTTTTTACCCCCTCTGTGTGAGGTGACCCCAATTTTCGGCCCCAAAATCACCTCATTTCACCCCAAACCCCCACTTTTTTGGGCCTATCCCCTTTTTTCATCCTCCCCCATGAGGTCGCCCTAATTTTTAGCCCCTAAACGGCCTCGTTTCACCCCAAAACACCACCATTTGAGCCAAACCCCCTCTCTCACCTCATTTGCCTCAGAAAAACCTTCTTTTCCCCCCCAAAAAAAACCCCACTAGGAGCCCCCAAAACACCGTGTTTCACCCCAAACCCCCCCCATAGGCCTGGGATTCCATTTACTGAGGAAACTGGTCGTACTGGTGTTACTGGTCACCCCTCCCCCACACTGGCCACTGCCCCTCCCCCCGTTTTACACCTTCCCCTCTCCCCCAAGGCCATTTTTGGGTCATTTCTTCACGTTTTCCACCCATCTACCTCACCCTTCACCAGCCAGCGAGGTTTTTGGGGCAAACACCTGGGTTTTCTTCTTCCGGAGGGGGAGGGGGGGGAGGGGGGGGTTAATTTTGGGGGAGAAATTGTTATAAAGTGGTGATAAAAAAAAAATATTCACAAAAACAACCAAAAAAAAAGATAAATAAAAGTGGGGCTGGTGGGCGCCACTCTCAAGATGGCGGCGCCCTCCTCAAGATGGCGGCGCCCTTCCCAAGATGGCGGCGCCCCAATGCACCGCCTATGGGGCGGGGGGAATGTGCCCTTCCCAAGATGGCGGCCGCGCCCTTCCCAAGATGGCGGCGCGGCGCGGACAAAATGGCGGCGTCCTCCCCCAGGGGCCCCGCCCTCTCCCTCCCCGTTTCCGCGTTTGAATAAAACTTTATCGGGCGGCCGGAGCCGGGCAGGAGCCGCAACGGAGGCGGCGGAACCGGGGCCGGGCCGGTAACAGGCGAAGGGAACCGGGAGGTGGCGGCGGAACGACCGGGAGAGGCCTCAAACCCGGCCGCCGGAGCCTGCGGCCTAGTCGGGTTGCGGGGGCGGGGGGGGGGGGGGGGGGGGGGGGGGGGGGGGGGGGGGGGGCGCGTAGGCCTGGCGGGCTGCCCGCGGCCTTGTAGGCCTCGCGGCGGGACCCTATAGATCTATAGAGGGGAAAAGAACCCTATAGAGGCGGGGGAAGGGGTAACTGGGGCCCTATAGGCCCTTTGAGGGGTGGCCGGGGCCCTGTAGGCGCTTGGAGGGGGCCTGCGGCCCTATAGGCCCTTTTTGAGGGGAGGGTCGGGCCCTATAGGGGTTTGGGGGGTCCCGGGGACGTATAGAGCAGGGGAGACCCTATAGCTCCCTTTTAGGGGTGTCCCAGGACCCTATAGGTCGTTTTGGGGGTGTCCCAGGGCCCTATAGGGCAGGGGAGACCCTATAGGTTCTTTTGGGAGTGTCCCAGGGCCCTATAGAGCAGGGGAGACCCTATAGCTCCTTTTAGGGGTGTCCCAGGGTAGGCCTGGCGGGCTGCCCGCGGCCTTGTAGGCCTCGCGGCGGGACCCTATAGATCTATAGAGGGGAAAAGAACCCTATAGAGGCGGGGGAAGGGGTAACTGGGGCCCTATAGGCCCTTTGAGGGGTGGCCGGGGCCCTGTAGGCGCTTGGAGGGGGCCTGCGGCCCTATAGGCCCTTTTTGAGGGGAGGGTCGGGCCCTATAGGGGTTTGGGGGGTCCCGGGGACGTATAGAGCAGGGGAGACCCTATAGCTCCCTTTTAGGGGTGTCCCAGGACCCTATAGGTCGTTTTGGGGGTGTCCCAGGGCCCTATAGGGCAGGGGAGACCCTATAGGTTCTTTTGGGAGTGTCCCAGGGCCCTATAGAGCAGGGGAGACCCTATAGCTCCTTTTAGGGGTGTCCCAGGGCCCTATAGGTTCTTTTGGGGGTGTCTCAGGGCCCTATAGAACAGGGGAGACCCTATAGGTTCTTTTGGGGGTGTCCCAGGGCCCTATAGGTTCTTTTGGGGGTGTCCCAGGGCCCTATAGAT
>NW_015091150.1:126196-126506 GCF_001431845.1 Calidris pugnax
GTTAGTGGGAAGGTTACGGGGAGGTACTGGGAGGGTTACTGGGGGTTACTGGGAAGGTATCGTGGGCACTGGGCAAACTGGGAGGTGCATTGGGATCTCTGTGGGTGGGGTTTGGGGGCCTGGGGTGTAACGGGGGTTACTGGGAGGGCAGTGGGGGTTACTGGGAGATACTGGGGTTGCACTGGGAGGGGATTGAGGAGCATTGGGAGGGACGGGGAGTCACTGAGAGGGCACTGGGAGGCACTGGGGGTTACTGGGAGGGCACTGGGAGGGGACTGGGGGGCACTGGGGTGCACTGGGGGGGACTGGG
>NW_015091150.1:126563-132428 GCF_001431845.1 Calidris pugnax
GTTAGTGGGAAGGTTACGGGGAGGTACTGGGAGGGTTACTGGGGGTTACTGGGAAGGTATCGTGGGCACTGGGCAAACTGGGAGGTGCATTGGGATCTCTGTGGGTGGGGTTTGGGGGCCTGGGGTGTAACGGGGGTTACTGGGAGGGCAGTGGGGGTTACTGGGAGATACTGGGAGGGTTACTGGGGGTTACTGGGAAGGTATCGTGGGCACTGGGCAAACTGGGAGGTGCATTGGGATCTTTGTGGGTGGGGTTTTGGGGTCTGGGGTGTAACGGGAGTTACTGGGAGGGCAGTGGGGGTTACTGGGAGGGTTACTGGGGGTTACTGGGAGGGTTTTGGGGGCCACTGGCTGAACTGGGAGGAACTGGGAGGTGCATTGGGATCTTTGTGGGTGGGGTTTTGGGGTCTGGGGTGTAACGGGAGTTACTGGGAGGGCAGTGGGGGTTACTGGGAGGGTTACTGGGGGTTACTGGGAGGTACTGGGAGTGACTGGGAGTGACTGGGCGGTGTCCCCGCAGCTGCGTGGGGGTGGAGGAGGAGGCGGCGGCCGAGATCGATCTCTACCACTGCCCCAAGTGCGAGGTGCTGCACGGCCCCTCCGTCAGTGAGTCCCCTATAGCGCTATACGGACCCGCACCTATGGGGGGGGGTCTCCCTGGGATGGGGTCCCCATATGGGACTGGGCCTGGACCTATAGGACCGGGTCTGGATCATATAGGGCCCTATGGGACTGGGTCTGGACCTATAGGACTGGGCCTGGGTTGTATAGGGCCCCATAGGACCAGGCCTGGGTCATATAGGGCCCTATGGAACTGGGTCTGGACCTATAGGACTGGGTCTGGGCCGTATAGGGCCCTATGGGACCAAGCCTGGGTCATATAGGGCCCTATGGGACTGGGTCTGGACCTATAGGACCGGGCCTGGGCTGTATAGGGCCCTATAGGACCGGGCCTGGATCATATAGGGCCCTATGGGACTGGGTCTGGACCTATAGGACCGGGCCTGGGCTGTATAGGGCCCTATAGGACCGGGCCTGGATCATATAGGGCCCTATGGGACTGGGTCTGGACCTATAGGACCGGGCCTGGGCTGTATAGGGCCCTATAGGACCGGGCCTGGATCATATAGGGCCCTATGGGACTGGGTCTGGACCTATAGGACCGGGCCTGGGCTGTATAGGGCCCTATAGGACCGGGCCTGGATCATATAGGGCCCTATGGGACTGGGTCTGGACCTATAGGACCGGGCCTGGGCTGTATAGGGCCCTATAGGACCGGGCCTGGATCATATAGGGCCCTATGGGACTGGGTCTGGACCTATAGGACCGGGCCTGGGCTGTATAGGGCCCTATAGGACCGGGCCTGGATCATATAGGGCCCTATGGGACTGGGTCTGGACCTATAGGACCGGGCCTGGGCTGTATAGGGCCCTATAGGACCGGGCCTGGATCATATAGGGCCCTATGGGACTGGGTCTGGACCTATAGGACCGGGCCTGGGCTGTATAGGGCCCTATAGGACCGGGCCTGGATCATATAGGGCCCTATGGGACTGGGTCTGGACCTATAGGACCGGGCCTGGGCTGTATAGGGCCCTATAGGACCGGGCCTGGATCATATAGGGCCCTATGGGACTGGGTCTGGACCTATAGGACCGGGCCTGGGCTGTATAGGGCCCTATAGGACCGGGCCTGGATCATATAGGGCCCTATGGGACTGGGTCTGGACCTATAGGACCGGGCCTGGGCTGTATAGGGCCCTATAGGACCGGGCCTGGATCATATAGGGCCCTATGGGACTGGGTCTGGACCTATAGGACCGGGCCTGGGCTGTATAGGGCCCTATAGGACCGGGCCTGGATCATATAGGGCCCTATGGGACTGGGTCTGGACCTATAGGACCGGGCCTGGGCTGTATAGGGCCCTATAGGACCGGGCCTGGATCATATAGGGCCCTATGGGACTGGGTCTGGACCTATAGGACCGGGCCTGGGCTGTATAGGGCCCTATAGGACCGGGCCTGGATCATATAGGGCCCTATGGGACTGGGTCTGGACCTATAGAACCAAGTGTGGCCCATATAGGATTCTATGGGACCGCATCTGAGCCATATAGGGCCCTATAGAGCCCCATCTGAGTTCTATAGAACTCACATCGGGGTCATATAGTCTTGGCCTGGGCTTTATGGGGCCATATAGGACCAGGTTTGGGCCCTATAGAACCTTATAGGAGCTGATCTGGGCCATATAGGACCAGGTGTGGGTTCTATAGGGCTGGGAATGTATGGGGAGGGGGCAGGGAGTGGGTCTTCCTGGGTTGGGGCCATATAGGAGCGGGCCCATATGGAAGTGGGGCCACTTATCCCCTATATGGGACCGGGACCATATAGAATCGGGGCCAATTCCCCCATGCCAGTCCATATGGAGCCATATAGGACCGGGTCCATATGGAAGTGGGGCCATTTTCCCCTATATGGGACCGGGATCATATAGAATCGGGGTCAACTCCCCCATCCCAGTCCATATGGGGCCGAGCTGGTTCCCCCATCCCAGTCCATACGGGCCCAGAGGGGCCTTATAGACCCGGGCCTGTGTGGGTCTATAGGATGCGTGGTCCATATAGATCTATACGTGCCCGCAGTGAAACGCCGCCGGGGCCCCCCGAAGCCCCCCGAGGTGGAGCCGGGTCGCCCAGTCCGTACTGGGACCCCCCAGTTCATCCGGGAGCTACGCGGCCGCACCTTCCCCAGGTGAGAGGAACCTATAGAATCGGGCCCTATAGCTGCTATAGGGGCCTGGCGGGGCAGATCTATAATGTCTCTTGTCGCTTATGGCCGGAGGGGGGGGCCAGGCCCTATAGAGGGGCAGCTCTGAGCTGTTGGGGAGTCGTTCTTCAAAGGGTGTATGGGATCCATAGGGGGTGGGGGTCCCACAGGGGTGTTCTATAGGTGCTCTATAGGTTCCTCTATACACCCCCAGCGCCGAGGAGGTGCTGCTGCGGCCTACAAAGCCCTTGTAGGACCTAGAGGAGCTGTGCAACGTTCTCCAACGTTCTCCAACCTTCTTAAGATGTTTCTTCAAAGGGCATATGGGATCCATAGGGGGTGTGGGTCCCATAGGGGGGTTCTATAGGTGCTCTATAGGTCCTTCTATACCCCCCCAGCGCTGAGGAGGTGCTGCTGCGGCCTACAAAGCCCTTGTAGGACCTAGAGGAGCCGTGCAACGTTCTCCAACGTTCTCCAACCTTCTCCAGAGGGTCATTCAAGGGCTGTATGGGATCCATAGGGGGTGGAGGTCTCCTGGGGAGGTTCTATAGGTGCTCTATAGGTTCCTTTATACCCCCCCAGTGCTGAGGAGGTCCTACTGCGGCCTACAAAGCCCTTGTAGGACCTCGAGGAGCTCCCCAACCTTCTCCAACCTTCTCAAGATGGTCCTTCAAAGAGTGTATGGGATCCATAGGGGGTGGGGGTCTCCTGGGGGGGTTCTATAGGGTCTCTATAGGTCCTTCTATACCCCCCCAGCGCCGAGGAGGTGCTGCTGCGGCCTACAAAGCCCTTGTAAGACCTAGAGGAGCTCCTGAACCTTCTCTAACCTTCTTAAGATGGTTCTTCAAAGGCTGTATGGGATCCATAGGGGGTGGGGGTCTCCTGGGGGGGTTCTATAGGGTCTCTATAGGTCCTTCTATACCCCCCCAGCGCCGAGGAGGTGCTGCTGCGGCCTACAAAGCCCTTGTAAGACCTAGAGGAGCTCCTGAACCTTCTCTAACCTTCTTAAGATGGTTCTTCAAAGGCTGTATGGGATCCATAGGGGGTGGGGGTCTCCTGGGGGGGTTCTATAGGGTCTCTATAGGTCCTTCTATACCCCCCCAGCGCCGAGGAGGTGCTGCTGCGGCCTACAAAGCCCTTGTAGGACCTAGAGGAGCCGTGCAACGTTCTCCAACGTTCTCCAACCTTCTCCAGAGGGTCATTCAAGGGCTGTATGGGATCCATAGGGGGTGGAGGTCTCCTGGGGAGGTTCTATAGGTGCTCTATAGGTTCCTTTATACCCCCCCAGTGCTGAGGAGGTCCTACTGCGGCCTACAAAGCCCTTGTAGGACCTAGAGCAGCTCCAGAACCTTCTCCAACATTCTCCAACCTTCTCCAACCTTCTTGAGATGTTTCTTCAAAGGGCATATGGCATCCATAGGGGGTGTGGGTCCCATAGGGGGGTTCTATAGGGTCTCTATAGGTCCTTCTATACCCCCCCAGCGCCGAGGAGGTGCTGCTGCGGCCTACAAAGCCCTTGTAAGACCTAGAGGAGCTCCTGAACCTTCTCTAACCTTCTTAAGATGGTTCTTCAAAGGCTGTATGGGATCCATAGGGGGTGGGGGTCTCCTGGGGGGGTTCTATAGGGTCTCTATAGGTCCTTCTATACTCCCCCAGTGCCGAGGAGGTCCTACTGCGGCCTAGCGGGGCCCAGCTGACAGTGGAATACCTGGAGGAGAAGACCTTCAGCGTCCCCATCTTGGTGGCCCGCAAAGAGGGGCTGGGCATGACTTTACCCCCCCCGACCTTCACCCCCCGGGACGTGGAACACTACGTGGGTGAGTTTTGGGGTTCAGGGGGGGGTTGGGGGGGGGCCAGGTGGGGGGGCCCCCCGGGACGTGGAACACTACGTGGGTGAGTTTTGGGGTTCAGGGGGGGGTTGGGGGGGGTCAAGGTGGGGGTCCCCTTGACCGTTCTATAGGGGACCTCGGGGTGGGGCATCTATAGGGGCCGAGAAGGTCATCGACGTCATCGACGTGGGGCGCCAGGCCGACTGCCGCATGCGCTTGGGGGACTTCGTGGCCTACTTGGGGGGAGCCCGGCGGGACCGCGTCCTCAACGTCATCAGCCTGGAGTTCTCCGACACCCGGTGGGTCACCTCCCCGTCCGTCCGTCCCAGTAACTCCCAGTATGGCCCAGTAACCAACCCCCCAACTCTTCATGGCATCACAGCATCCCTTGGTGTCCTCCCATGGGACGTCTCTGGTCTCCCCCCACCTCAAGACCCCAACCTTGGGACCTCCAAGGACCAATGTCACCCCCTCAAGGAGGTCTTGTGTCTCCAGTGTGTCCCAGTAACTCCCAGTATGGCCCAGTAACCCCCAGTATGGCCCAGTAAGCCCACATGGTGTCCCTGGGACCACCACATCATCTCCTGGTGTCCTCCCATGGGACGTCTCTGGTGTCCCCCCATCTCCAGACCCCAACCTTGAGACCTCCAAGGACCAATATCACCCCACCAAGGAGGTCCCATGTCCCAAGTGTGTCCCAGTAACTCCCAGTATGACCCAGTAAGCCCACACGGTAGCCCTAGGACCACCACGGCATCCCTTGGTGTCCTCCCATGGGACGTTTCTGGTCTCCCTCACCTCGAGACCCCAACCTTGGGACCTCCAAGGACCAATGTCACCCCCCCCAAGGAGGCCTTGGGACCCCAGTGTGTCCCAGTAACTCCCAGTATGGCCCAGTAACCCCCCATGGTGTCCCTGGGACCACCACATCATCTCCTGGTGTCCTCCCATGGGACGTCTCTGGTCTCCCCCAACCTCAAGACCCCCACCTTGGGACCTCCAACGACCAATGTCACCCCCCCAAGGAGGTTTTGTGGCCCCAGTGTGTCCCAGTAACTCCCAGTATGGCCCAGTAACCGCACATGGTAGCCCTAGGACCACCATGGCATCCCTTGGTGTCCTCCCATGGGACGTCTCTGGTCTCCCTCACCTCAAGACCCCCACCTTGAGACCTCCAAGGACCAGTGTCACCCCCCCAGGAGGTCCCGTGTCCCCATTGAGCCTCCCAGTAACCCCCAGTATGACCCAGTAACCCCACATGGTAGCCCTAGGA
>NW_015091151.1:0-3923 GCF_001431845.1 Calidris pugnax
CTGAAAACCGAGATGATATGAGGAAAAAAAAAAAGATCAGGTGTGAAAAAATAATTACTGTATTTATATGCCCCCCAAAATTCTTTCTCCTATAGTCCAGAGAGAAAATATTTTGGTCTCTTTTGCACCTGAGGAAACGAACATACCTCACAAGTAGGTTTTCTTTCCAGCCTTGACTGAAAACCAGTAGCTGAATTAAAACTATTCAGAAATAAGGTTGTTCCTAGCATCCCGTTCCAACTTTTGAGTCTTTGCTGCTCACATATGTTTAGAAGCTGTTCACAGTTATTCACTGCCTTTGCTTCTTACTTTCTTCCCCCAGTGTGTTCAACAGCCCCTGTCTGATTTAAAAAAAAACTTGAGGGAATTTTTCTTGTGTTCAGATAAAATTAGCATCTTTCCTATATTAAAAAACAGGCAAAAAGAAAAAACAAACAAAAATAACCACCACCAAAAATACCCAATCAAACACTCCAGGAGAGACCAGGATGTAAGACAGTAAGAGTTAGAACAGGACGAAAGATATGAATAATTAAAATTTGGTTACATTGGCCTAAATGTCATTAATATTTCAAGCTTATCTTAAAAAACAAAAAAAAATTTTTTTTTGTTTTTTTTTTTTATTTCCTCCCCTGCAATATTATTAATGGACTAGAATTCAAGCTTTTTTTTTTTTTTTCTTTTCTTTTTTTTTTCTTTTCTTTTTTTTTTCTTTTCTTTTTTTTTTCTTTTCTTTTTTTTTTCTTTTCTTTTTTTTTTCTTTTCTTTTTTTTTTCTTTTCTTTTTTTTTTCTTTTCTTTTTTTTTTCTTTTCTTTTTTTTTTCTTTTCTTTTTTTTTTCTTTTCTTTTTTTTTTCTTTTCTTTTTTTTTTCTTTTCTTTTTTTTTTCTTTTCTTTTTTTTTTCTTTTCTTTTTTTTTTCTTTTCTTTTTTTTTTCTTTTCTTTTTTTTTTCTTTTCTTTTTTTTTTCTTTTCTTTTTTTTTTCTTTTCTTTTTTTTTTCTTTTCTTTTTTTTTTCTTTTCTTTTTTTTTTCTTTTCTTTTTTTTTTCTTTTCTTTTTTTTTTCTTTTCTTTTTTTTTTCTTTTCTTTTTTTTTTCTTTTCTTTTTTTTTTCTTTTCTTTTTTTTTTCTTTTCTTTTTTTTTTCTTTTCTTTTTTTTTTCTTTTCTTTTTTTTTTCTTTTCTTTTTTTTTTCTTTTCTTTTTTTTTTCTTTTCTTTTTTTTTTCTTTTCTTTTTTTTTTCTTTTCTTTTTTTTTTCTTTTCTTTTTTTTTTCTTTTCTTTTTTTTTTCTTTTCTTTTTTTTTTCTTTTCTTTTTTTTTTCTTTTCTTTTTTTTTTCTTTTCTTTTTTTTTTCTTTTCTTTTTTTTTTCTTTTCTTTTTTTTTTCTTTTCTTTTTTTTTTCTTTTCTTTTTTTTTTCTTTTCTTTTTTTTTTCTTTTCTTTTTTTTTTCTTTTCTTTTTTTTTTCTTTTCTTTTTTTTTTCTTTTCTTTTTTTTTTCTTTTCTTTTTTTTTTCTTTTCTTTTTTTTTTCTTTTCTTTTTTTTTTCTTTTCTTTTTTTTTTCTTTTCTTTTTTTTTTCTTTTCTTTTTTTTTTCTTTTCTTTTTTTTTTCTTTTCTTTTTTTTTTCTTTTCTTTTTTTTTTCTTTTCTTTTTTTTTTCTTTTCTTTTTTTTTTCTTTTCTTTTTTTTTTCTTTTCTTTTTTTTTTCTTTTCTTTTTTTTTTCTTTTCTTTTTTTTTTCTTTTCTTTTTTTTTTCTTTTCTTTTTTTTTTCTTTTCTTTTTTTTTTCTTTTCTTTTTTTTTTCTTTTCTTTTTTTTTTCTTTTCTTTTTTTTTTCTTTTCTTTTTTTTTTCTTTTCTTTTTTTTTTCTTTTCTTTTTTTTTTCTTTTCTTTTTTTTTTCTTTTCTTTTTTTTTTCTTTTCTTTTTTTTTTCTTTTCTTTTTTTTTTCTTTTCTTTTTTTTTTCTTTTCTTTTTTTTTTCTTTTCTTTTTTTTTTCTTTTCTTTTTTTTTTCTTTTCTTTTTTTTTTCTTTTCTTTTTTTTTTCTTTTCTTTTTTTTTTCTTTTCTTTTTTTTTTCTTTTCTTTTTTTTTTCTTTTCTTTTTTTTTTCTTTTCTTTTTTTTTTCTTTTCTTTTTTTTTTCTTTTCTTTTTTTTTTCTTTTCTTTTTTTTTTCTTTTCTTTTTTTTTTCTTTTCTTTTTTTTTTCTTTTCTTTTTTTTTTCTTTTCTTTTTTTTTTCTTTTCTTTTTTTTTTCTTTTCTTTTTTTTTTCTTTTCTTTTTTTTTTCTTTTCTTTTTTTTTTCTTTTCTTTTTTTTTTCTTTTCTTTTTTTTTTCTTTTCTTTTTTTTTTCTTTTCTTTTTTTTTTCTTTTCTTTTTTTTTTCTTTTCTTTTTTTTTTCTTTTCTTTTTTTTTTCTTTTCTTTTTTTTTTCTTTTCTTTTTTTTTTCTTTTCTTTTTTTTTTCTTTTCTTTTTTTTTTCTTTTCTTTTTTTTTTCTTTTCTTTTTTTTTTCTTTTCTTTTTTTTTTCTTTTCTTTTTTTTTTCTTTTCTTTTTTTTTTCTTTTCTTTTTTTTTTCTTTTCTTTTTTTTTTCTTTTCTTTTTTTTTTCTTTTCTTTTTTTTTTCTTTTCTTTTTTTTTTCTTTTCTTTTTTTTTTCTTTTCTTTTTTTTTTCTTTTCTTTTTTTTTTCTTTTCTTTTTTTTTTCTTTTCTTTTTTTTTTCTTTTCTTTTTTTTTTCTTTTCTTTTTTTTTTCTTTTCTTTTTTTTTTCTTTTCTTTTTTTTTTCTTTTCTTTTTTTTTTCTTTTCTTTTTTTTTTCTTTTCTTTTTTTTTTCTTTTCTTTTTTTTTTCTTTTCTTTTTTTTTTCTTTTCTTTTTTTTTTCTTTTCTTTTTTTTTTCTTTTCTTTTTTTTTTCTTTTCTTTTTTTTTTCTTTTCTTTTTTTTTTCTTTTCTTTTTTTTTTCTTTTCTTTTTTTTTTCTTTTCTTTTTTTTTTCTTTTCTTTTTTTTTTCTTTTCTTTTTTTTTTCTTTTCTTTTTTTTTTCTTTTCTTTTTTTTTTCTTTTCTTTTTTTTTTCTTTTCTTTTTTTTTTCTTTTCTTTTTTTTTTCTTTTCTTTTTTTTTTCTTTTCTTTTTTTTTTCTTTTCTTTTTTTTTTCTTTTCTTTTTTTTTTCTTTTCTTTTTTTTTTCTTTTCTTTTTTTTTTCTTTTCTTTTTTTTTTCTTTTCTTTTTTTTTTCTTTTCTTTTTTTTTTCTTTTCTTTTTTTTTTCTTTTCTTTTTTTTTTCTTTTCTTTTTTTTTTCTTTTCTTTTTTTTTTCTTTTCTTTTTTTTTTCTTTTCTTTTTTTTTTCTTTTCTTTTTTTTTTCTTTTCTTTTTTTTTTCTTTTCTTTTTTTTTTCTTTTCTTTTTTTTTTCTTTTCTTTTTTTTTTCTTTTCTTTTTTTTTTCTTTTCTTTTTTTTTTCTTTTCTTTTTTTTTTCTTTTCTTTTTTTTTTCTTTTCTTTTTTTTTTCTTTTCTTTTTTTTTTCTTTTCTTTTTTTTTTCTTTTCTTTTTTTTTTCTTTTCTTTTTTTTTTCTTTTCTTTTTTTTTTCTTTTCTTTTTTTTTTCTTTTCTTTTTTTTTTCTTTTCTTTTTTTTTTCTTTTCTTTTTTTTTTCTTTTCTTTTTTTTTTCTTTTCTTTTTTTTTTCTTTTCTTTTTTTTTTCTTTTCTTTTTTTTTTCTTTTCTTTTTTTTTTCTTTTCTTTTTTTTTTCTTTTCTTTTTTTTTTCTTTTCTTTTTTTTTTCTTTTCTTTTTTTTTTCTTTTTTTTTTGTTTTTTTTTTTTATTTCCTCCCCTGCAATATTATTAATGGACTATAATTCAAGCTTTTTCTTTTTTTTTTTTTTTTTTTTCCGTTAGTAACAGGATTGTCCCTTGGGGTTGTGGGTTTTTTTGGCATT
>NW_015091151.1:3993-11517 GCF_001431845.1 Calidris pugnax
TTTTTTTTTTTTTTTTTCCCGTTAGTAACAGGATTGTCACTTGGAGTTGTGTGTTATTATGGCATGTTCACTATATAGATAAAGTTTATAGTAAAGTTGTAAGTGTTGCATATGTATACATAAACAAAAAACTATTTAATGCATTCTGCATTTGCCAAATTTGCAGTAATTTCTCACCACGACTTTGCAACCCTTAATTCTCTTCTTTGTGAAGGTTTTAGAGAGGTACCTACTTATATCTCTTTAGTAACAAAATCAAGTTGCTTCTTGTTCTAGTTTGCTTTTCAAAATTTGTGATTTTTACTTGTGGTGCTGTGCTCTCCCTGTTTCTCCCCCCTCTTCTCCCTCCCTCAGCTCCTGCTGGGGCCATGGCCACCACGGCCACCACAACATCAGTTGCCATAAGTTGCCCCGGGACTTTGGGGGATGGCTGGCAACACAGCCATAACACTGTCTGGAGCGGGGACCGAGACAGTTTGTTCCTGTGAGAATAGGGCTGCAGGTCAATTATCTTACTGTATGAATAGTGACAGCCCTGAGCCCTTTGAGCTCTCCTGTTGGGCAGCGGCTGCACGCCAGGATCTCCCCTTTGGTGAGGACACTCGCTTCAGGTTCTACTCCTGGAGGCTGAGAGATTCCTTGCCGCAACAGATTCTCCGTAAGTGACTAATAGCATGCTAAACTTTGAAATCTTAGCTAAGTGATATAAAGGTTGATTGTGCATATCTAATCCTTTAGACACAAACCGCTGACCAAGTCTGGGACTAGGACTGGATCCAGCCCCACCTAGACTCCTCTCTGAGGAGGTTTAGAAAGCCAGGGTGTCCTTTCTGAACCTTGTGACTCAATGGGAGGGTCTCCCTGACAGCTTGTCTGACCCTGTCCTCTGTGCAGTAAATAAGAGAGTGTACCTTGACATCGAACCTCATGAAACACTGTCGCATTTTCCATTGATTTTGTTAAATCACTGTTTCTCTTTAATAAATATTTCGCTACTTCTCTATTACGAGTGAAGTTAATCACTCCGCCTGCAACATTACTTCTCTTTATCTCTTCACAAAAGCTGCATTCAGAGATTTAAATGCTGTAACACTCATGTTGAGACTAAGACTGTAGAAAAACTACTTCAGTGTAGAAATGAAAACATTAAAGGATGGATGAGAGTAATCTTAGATCATTCTCGTGACTGTTTCTTTCTAATACTGGACTACATGTAAAAACATATTGCTGCTGGTCCTCTTAACATATTGAGCAGTTAAGAAATACAACCTGGAGGAAAATAAAGTGCCAAGAAGATCTTCCTAGGTGCCGCACTACCACTCAGAAAATTAAAATAACTTTCCCTCCTTTGCAGTCATTTAAACATTCATTGATTCAATTTTACCTCTCATTATGCTGTTTTATGATAGTGAAAAAGGAAGGACTTAAAAAGAAAAGCATAGGGAGAAGGATTATCAGACAGTGTTGTGGCTACTCTAGAGAAAGTCTGAGCACTCCATACGTTACTCTGTAACAAATTCTGGGCAACACATAAGCAGCTTCTCCACTGGCATCTCTGCATCTGTGATGCCCTTTGACATAGCATGTTATAGTCACCACACCACAGCATTTAGTGTGCTACTAAACGTGTTTAACTGTTATAAAATGAATGAGCAAAGAAATTGCTTTGTCTGTAGTCAGTTTACCTTTTGAAAAAAAAAGGAGACTAATAGAACTGCAACTGAAAGCATCATTACCTTGATAAAATATTACTTGGTTAATGAGTTCCAGTTCTTGGAATTATGGTAATAGGTACTTCCATGCACTTGCAAAGACAGCATAGCCAACTGTTGTGCAAGCTTTGTCACAGAATCTTGCCAGTTCTTTCCTACCCAAAAGTACTTCCTCAGTACTCACCCACAACATTTCTTAAGCCATGACAGTCAATTGTAGCAACAAACCAAATGGTTTGCAATGACCATAGACAGATCCTAGAATATGTTTCATTGTTTAAGAGACAAAATCACCCTCATCATGACCCTTAAGTATATTTTCTCTGCAGATGGCATATTCTTCTGTTTCTGGATATTGAATTCTGTGGCCCATATTTGCAGATAATATAATCTGTGTCTGCAACCAAAATGAACACACCCCATCTTACCTGCTAAGTCAATAAGCAGACCCTAACCTAATTAGCACTTCAATGAGAAAGTCATTAAGAATCTGAGATACTGTGGAAGCTGCAGTACTTCATTAAGCCTATTCTTGCTACTGAACTGAACGGAAGTAAAAAAGGAGAGAAGTTTTTCAATGCATTGCTGATTAGATAGCAGTAGCGCATAAGCATGTGCTTTTCTTTAAGAATGCCAAGAGCTTTTATGATCTACATAATCCCTCATTGTTTTGAGGTCCAAACTGCCTAATAGGCAATCACAGACATTTTAGTCGAAGCACCTGTGCAAAATCACAAACACAGGGTCACTGCTCTCCACTCTGAATAGTGCAGCACTTGAACTCTTTCTACCATTTGTTCAGGTTTTCCAGTTTCACTATTAGCTTTTATCCCAGTTTTCACTTAAAAAGATCACCAAAGCATCATTTAAGTGCTTAACGTGAATTATGAGCATCTATTACCAATTTCCACCTGGATTGCATCAGTATGGCCAGGTACTTGCTGGATTTAAACCAATATTTTTTTTAAATTAGGTGCCTATGGTTTGGAGGTTTTTTTTCAGTGGGTGTTAGAAGTGAATTTGCTTTGATAATCTCACCATGCTCTCCTTTTTCTTCTTTGTTAGGCAAGTGATTTCAAAAATCTGGTGGAATTTTTTGTGGCATTTTTCTCTGTGAGAATACTGTTACCTGCTCTTTGTGGTGTCAAGAGGCACAAAAAATCTCTGTTGCCACCTGGATCATGATTTTTAAAGAGAAATTATATGCCATATTATGGAATATTGCCTCATAGATTATTTTTTCTTACTGAAGGCTGATTTTGTAGATCCAATGTCAGAGGGACAAATAAATCTTGTTTGCTTTTTGTAGGGCACATCTGAAGATATTACTCGGAGTTATAAAAATATATGTCCTTTGCACTCAATTTTTCTAAATAATATAAATACAAAATATAGCTATAGATTTGAGCAGACTATGTCAAGTTCTTAATAGCAAATTCTGCAAGACAGAACATAGTAGGTGCCTTTTGGTGGATAGATGCGTGCCTTCCACTGGTTTGTTCTTTCCATGAACCTCTCTATCTAAGCCATAACCAGTTTTAAACTGTCTGGTGCATGACTGTTGTTGAAGTCTACTGTCATATGATTGAAGGGAAGCTTTTGTTGAAAACACAAGGTGTGCTTCTTGAAGATAATTTCAAGCTCAAGTCACAAAAATGTCTTTGAAGAGCACATTTACAGAACTGCCAGAAAAGAGTAAAGAACACTTTTTAATGAAAATTTATAATAGTCAAACTTTAATTATTATTATATTATTTATATAAAAAATTATTTGTGGATGCCAATCTACAAATCTAGATCTGTTTTGGTGTCACCTTCTTCTTCAATGATAATTTATTTGTAGACTAAGATGCATCTATATCTTTGCAATATTTTTCATAGTTTGAGATTAAATGCTGAAACTATTTGTGAAAAAGGAAGATTTACAGGCCAGGTTCCTCCATTTCACATTAAGATTACCAGAGATGCAGCAGAAAGAACTGAGATGTGCTAATATCCCTGTAGAGAAAAAGACTCGGAAAAATTCAGATGTTACAGAGAGGGCTCAGCTACTAACGCTTGCTTTTATCCCTGATTGAATGCCACTACATGATAAAATGTTTGCCAAAGTTGCCTGCAACACATCACAAGTTGTACTGGTCTTTAGCATAGAAAGGCATCTCTTACTCAGATACTACAGCCTATTGCAGTAAATATTACATTTGTTCTAATTTCAAAAATTCTTTGAGCAGAGCACAACACAGAGCCCACATGCATAACTTGATTCATGATTCGTGACAAACTTAAAGCTTTAAGGGAGGACTAAATAGTTATCCTACTGCAAAAAAAACCTATGTATTTTTTTTCTGCCCATTGGAATATACTTCGTTCTGCCATTAATCAGAAATTACAGACCAGCTTTTCCCCCAGTCTGTGTTACTGGGTAGTACTTATAAAGTTAAAGAAGAGGTGGAATCACACTTTCTTCTGCACCTTTTGTTTCTCAAACTCATGGTGGGAAGTTCTGGGGGCTTCAGAGGAGGCCACAGAGCATTAGATAGCATTGTACTGAGCAGAAGCCATGCTACCTTTGACCACACAGGTCTGGCCAGCTCAAGGTCCTGCCAAAGATGATGATGCAGATCTCAGTACCTTGGAGAATGAACAGGAACTGCTTAGGTCTGCCACAAAATACAACTTTTCTTGCATCTCATGATGCATCCTTACTGGAGCATTAATATACAATAAGCCATTCTGGAACATTGCTGTACACCAGCTACTGTGTGTTGCCTTATGGGCATGCTCCTCATACACATTGAGTGGATAAGAAGATATTCCTAGTTCAGGTTGTAAATGCAAAATCGGATTAAGCTGTGCTGTTTTCAGAGAGCAGATGCCATCGTGGATGAGTTAACAGAGTGTCATTCACAACACCCCATGCAGTCTGAAGCCTGACAATCTCCACGCATGATAAGTGAACATAAAGAATTCAGATAGTGGAGAGCTCCACCCCAAAGGCTTTTCTGGGGTCAAAGAGGAAGGATTCCTCAGTTATCCCTTTAACACAGCTGCCTGGTTGCTCTGTGCTGCTTTCATACCATAAAACCACTTGAGGTTGTGTCTAGAATCAAGCCTTTTGAGACACTTGAGCCTAGATGCATACGGGGATCTGTAGAAACACCAGAAATGCTGCCAAGAGGGTATTTACAGCAGCGTCAGACTACCCTCTGCATACCCATGCGTACCCTCCAGCTCTCTCAGGCTGCTGCATCCATGTGCACCGACACTTAACAGTGGCACAGACTGGGAAGAGGAAAAGTTGGGCTGCTTTTCACCAGCAGACTTCACTCTGTTTATAGCTACCCACAGTACTGTGTGGGAACAAAAGCCCTTGACTTTCTTTATCATAGTTACATGAATTTCCAAATCAAATCATCCTCACTGAATAACATTTTTCTACGCTACCTACAACAAGCCTTTCCTAACAACTGAGCTTCATACCCACAGGTGACATACAGGTATGACTACAATACTGCCTGTAATGAGTCACAAAGAGCTGCATTGTGTTAAATAAAATAAACTTGAAAACAGGAAGAGCCAGAGGATTAACATCCAGATGTTTTTTGCCATACTGGCAGAGAATAAGAAACATTTGTTTTTCACATAAGAGAGGGCAGAACAGTGTCTTTTGCCTCTTTCTGAAGCTGTTGTAGAAATAAAGAACTGTTTGTTTAACTAAAATTAATTGCTAGGCACTACAAAACATTTCCAGATGAAATTGTGCTTCCAATTGGTCTGATGCACTTTATTAACTATCCAATTAGGGCAGGAATAATGCAAGAATACACATCATCAAAATCTTCCTCTGTATATTTTAATTAGGAATCGAAACATACACACCGAATTCCAAATTCGCGTATCTTTCTTTTCTTTTCCTCGAGACCAGGCAGAGCAGTGCATTATTCAAGCTAATGCATGCATATAATGCATGCTATTCATGCATATAATGGGTTTGCTTTCCAAGCAATATCCAGTTGTGGTAGGCGGTAATAGTTACAGAAAAAGAAAAATATTTTCAAAATTTATTCTAATGGTTGAGGTGGGAAACAGGTTCTCAGTATGGGTTCCTGAACTGAGGAAAGAACAGGCTATTCTCCACCCATTCTATTGTTTCTCATCTTACACTTGTGCAGAAAAGGCTGTGACAATGAACATCCACAGCTTCAGAGTGTTTTCTTGCATTACCTCATGAACCACAAAATCAAACCCACTGGCTCAATTCTTTCTTTAAATGGGAGTTTGAGTGGAAGTTATTTTAAACACAAATGTCGCGGTGGGTACATTTTACTGTAATTACAAAGCATACTGGCATCCAAACCTTTGAAGCTGCAATAGATGCAATTGTAGTAAATAACAACAGTACCAAAGATAAAAGAAAGTCTTCTATGAGATTTCTGTTTCTGATGCATACCTGGCATGTATTGTTCGACTTCTCTGCTGTGTAGAAAACTTTCTGAATATTCTGTTATAAAATTCTCGATAGGAAAAAATTTGACTGTCATAAGAAGGCAAAAGCTGGAAAAGATGCTGTTGGATAATTTTAGTAGCTTTTTTCTTTGTATAAACGCAAAACAGGATGGAGTTTTTGAAAACCAACTACTAGCAACAGTTTTTTTAACACATAATGGGTTAAGTTTCCACACTCGCAAATGACTCTCTAGTCTGCAGTGTGATATCTACTCCACGTAACAGAAATTATTGTTACACCTGAGCATGACAGGGAGCTGGTGATATACAATACATCACCACCTTCCGCATCTTCTCATTGCTTTGGGGAGGAACCAAATGCTTATGTTTCCTACAAGAATCGTGCCACCTCTCACATTATGATGAAGAACTGTGCTCCCTTCTACTCACTTATATATCCCATCAATAAAAGTAGAGGCTTTATATCACCTTTCACCCTTTCCAATGGCAACTAGCTTCAATTCCAGTCCTATTGTGGGAAATGCTAATGTCAGTTAAGCCACACTTAACACACAAAGCTGGACCCTGGACCCCCCAACCGCTCTCCTCCCCCGGGGGTCACCTCCTCTTCCCCTGCTCCCCAACTTCCTGTCCCCCCCACTTCCCTAGTCGGTTCCCCTAGTCGGCTTGCTCCGGCTACCCCTTGGGCATGGCTCACAGGGGATGGAACACTTGTGTCCCTCCTAGGTCCTGGGGAGAATTAACCCCATCCCCACCAGACCCAGGACACCTGCACTCCCTGTGACACTCCTTTCTCGGGGGAATTTTGCTACCTTCCCAACAGAAGGGAATTCCTTATTTTCCCCAATTCCCTTGGCACACCAGTCGAGCATAATACTCTTCTCTCCTAATTGCCCCTCTTGGGACAAGTGCTTGCACTACCCCTCCGACACCTTGCTGGGAAGACGGGGCAGTACCACAAGGTGTGGGAAAAGGAATAGCAGGATGGTTTGCTTTCCCCTCCACCCACAGCAGAGGTGCCGTGCAACTAACACCATCCCACTCTTGGAAGAGGGAGACTGTTGAGGGGATCAGGACAGAGGTACAGCTAGAGTAGCTGGTGCAGAACAAGGACAGCCAAACGACAGCCTGCCAGTATTGCTCTCTGGACTGTGCCATGGCTTGCGATCCCGTGGGGTTAGAATCCATAATACAGTCAACGTATCAGCAGGTAGTCGGTCAACGCTTTCTGCCTGAAGGACTCTCTCTGGGCAATCAAGCCTTGCTATCCCTTAGCCAGGATTTCAAAGTTTTGCATTCTAACAGTCCCTTACCCAGGATCTGTTGTGGCAAGGAATCTCCCAAT
>NW_015091151.1:13661-81324 GCF_001431845.1 Calidris pugnax
CCAGGATTTCAATGTTTTGCATTCTAACAGTCCCTTACCCAGGATCTGTTGCGGCAAGGAATCTCCCAATTTGGAGAAGTACTCTTGAGAGGCATCCCTACTCCTGGTAGCCCGCTGCCGTACAGGACAACTCAAGGGGCTCTTGGGCTGTTGACTATTTCTGTGGGTAAGATGGTTGACCTCGAGACGTATTGGCCTATTGACTGCGGGAGCATCATTGCTCCAGTGTGCCCTTGGCTGGTGTGTTGTTATCTGACTCCCACACAGCACTAGGGAGCAAGCCCCAGAAGCCACCCTCATGAAAGATGTACCCCTTGTGACCACCTCAGGAGATTGTCACTTGGACAGGGAGATGGGAACTTGTTAGGTTCAAGAATCCATGATAGAATCAATGTATCAGCAGGTAGTCAGTCACTAGTGTGGGGACCATTTGACAGCTACGGACTCCAACACAGTCCAGGAAGGCCCCCCCCTGCTTTCCAGCAGTGCTTCTTCAGGAAATTTTGTTGCTTACTTGCTACACGGGTACCGGCAGAAGCTGCAACTGAAGAGTCAAAGATAGCGTGACTTCAGTGGCAAAGGCAGAGTATCTTACAGCCACTAAAAAATATGATGGGTTTTTTGCCCATTGTCTTAGGTGACAGAGACATCTTAATATCTTCAAAGGAACAGACAGAAATGGAAAAGTGCAGGTAGTATCTCTCCCAGGGCCATCTAAATGAGCAGGAAAACGGGACGATATCTCCTGATTTTCTGGAAAAGCTTATATGTTAATTTGTTAAAAATAAAGTCTTCACCATATAAACAATAAAAAGAAAATTGGATGTAATTTGCCATGTAGGTCAGTATTGTTGATGGACAGCTGTTGCATTAGCTGCAAGGTATCTGCAATACCCAGAAATATTTATCACTTTTCTCTGAAACAGTTTCACTCTCAATATTAGAAGGCAAATGAATTTGTGTAGATAGGAGTTTTACTCTTCCTGTTTCTTTGTTCAGTCGCTAGTTTGTTCACAGAGATGACTTGGAACCCTAACTTCTCTTCACAGAAAATCCTCTCTTTTTTTTAAATTTTCTAAGTAATCTACATAACTTACATTCCATAGCTGGCAAAACGGTCTGTGACAGAAACGTTTCAGTCTTTTTGCTTAACCAGCCTGTATGTTTTGCCATGAAACTACCAAAAGCTGTACACTCTTGCTTTTACAGGATGAAACGAACACTGCTCACAGAAACGCTATCAGATGATGATCCCCATGAGATGATGATAGGGATCAGTCATCCCCATCAGATGGCCTAGAAGTATCCACTGAACACGATGTTATACCGCTAGCTGAGCACTCACCACATGACCAGCAGTTAGATCATCCCTCTCAGAAGAGAAGAAAGTCAAAACAGGCTGGTGAGAGCTAGCAGGAGGAAGCTGATGATTCACGTAGTCCATACTCACACCAAGGTACGCACTCTCAACTCACCTTTGAGGTGTCCTCACAAAAAAGGGAATCTCTGTCAACATGCTTCAGGCCACTGCTATTAATGGCCTGTTGGCTGAGCACTCCCACTCTAGGGGTGCTAAAGAAACAAAACTGGAGACAGGGACACTAAAAGTAGTGTCAGAGTTGTTACCGCTTTCCTCCGCGATGCTGCAAAAGGGATCCAACTGCTTAGTACCTCCATGTCCTAGTATCCACTTAGGTATTTTTTCCACACTTTTGGTATGCTTACTACCTACTTTCAGGGCTCACTCCTCGACAGGAGAAATGCACTACTGGGCAAGCAGGAATGTGATGAAGCTCAGCAAGGGCAACTGCACAGACCTGCAACTGTGGAGGAGTAGCCCCATGCTGGGGACTACGCAGCTAGCACACAGCTTTCCTGAGAAGTTCCTTGGGATTCTGCTGGAAAACAAGCTGATCTTGAGCCAGCACTGCTGGCTTGCTGCAAAAATGGCTGAGTATTCTGAGCCGTAGCTGAAAAAGCATTGCCAGTGGGTCAGGGGAAGTTGTCCTTCCTCTCTCCTCAGTGCTGGTGAGGCCACATGTGGAGGAGTGCGAAGTCCAGTTCTGGGCTGCCCCGTATGAGCAGGTTGTGGACAAGACCAGCGTGACCCCAGCACAGGCTCTGAGATCCTGCTCCAAGGCAATTCCTGGCACTAGGGCTTTGCTCCAGCGCTCCCTTGCAGTTGCCCCACTGCTAGGAATGGCTGCTGGCCAGCCCAGGGCCAACAAGAGTCACCTGCTGCTTCTCCCTGCAGGACAAGCAAGGGGGGACCAACTCCATGCTCGCTTCTGCTCACAGCTCCTTGAGCACACCAACAGCACAGACTGTTGGCGGTGGGAGACGAAATGAGAATGACAACTACGGCATAGGTTTGAGTGGAGTTTATTTTGCAGTTGGCAGCTGGCCTGGAGTAGAGAGGGTGAAGACGTGGTGTGTTGAGGCTCTAGATCCAGCAGGCAAGTAACACCGCGTTTCACTCTCTCTTTGTGGCTCAGTGGCCATAACCCCAGGACACCAAAGGTGCTAGAGGCTACTCCTCTGCCCTCCACACTGACCTGCCCACTGCTGCCATTTCCTGGGCTTTGTCAGTGCCAGAGGAGGGACACAGTGCCCAGGAACTTGTCCTAGGGCACTGCCTGCCTGGCCACTCTCCCCACTGCAAGGTCCCTCACAAGACAGGACCACCAGGAGGGCACAGTGTCCTGACTGCGTGGCTGGTGCACAACGTTCCCAGCACAGACTTTCTTCAGCAATTTTCACCTGGTTGGGTTATTTTGACCTAAAATACGTTTTATCAAACGGAAGTTACATCCTGAATGCAGGTGTTAATCTTTCCAAGCCCAAAGCTTTGACTGATCAACAAACCCTTACAGTGGAAGGAGGCTCAGAGAGGGGAACAGTTGATGCCCATTCCGGTAATCATTCCTTATGATACTCAGGAAAGAGCATAAGGAGCAACCACAGCTGTTGTAAAGACAGCTGAACTTATCTCAGTGATAAAGGGAGTGGAGAACGGCTTTTGTTTCAGATTAATTGCTGTATCAGTCGAGTGGTCAACTGGTTGTGTACGTGGCCTGAGTTAATCAAAAAGCATGAATGTCTTCCTCAGCCAGACAGAACAGCATGGGGCTCAGCCCAACTTAAAGTGCAAGAACTGGGCAACCAACCAACCAAACTTTGAAGAGAGCTCCAGGCTTGAACTGGCTTCAACCCAAATATTTCTTTCTGGTGGCTGGAGATAGTCAGCGTCATGACAGTGAGCACAGAGAGATCAGTAATGGGAATTTCATTTGTGTTGGGATCCAACTGGATATTGTGCTTGTATTGTCATTGCTGCTTCACTCCCCTAAATCAAAATCCTGTCAAAAATCAAGTGTCTTCAAAGTCGTAAATTTGGTAGTAACACACTAAACCCTCCTCACGTGGCATATCTAAAAGAGCCTGGCCAGAGTGTATCGGACGAGAGAAGCGCTGGGACTGCAGGGCAGCGTGGTCAGGAAACACCTCACCGGGCAGTAGTGCTTCTCCGGGGGATTCAGTTTACTCAAGACAATGCACACAGCAGCGTGACGCAGGACGGTTTGAAATGGCCACCCTTTTGGAGCATCAAGGGCAGATCTGAAAGATGTAAGAAAACAAGCCCGCAGCACATTATAGACTGTGTACAACCTGCCTAGTAATGTAAAGCCACAACTTCATGCAACCAAAATAGACAGCAGGTGACACTCCTTGCTGACCTTGATTCAGCTTCATTTTTAGTCGCTTCAAGAATACAATGATCATAAGAAATCAACAACTTTGCGTGTATCAAAAAGTATAACTCTAAATATATTTATTATTCAGTTACATTTGCTTTTCATTGCACAAATTTGGTTTTTATCCCCATGTTTTACAGTTCTTTACAAAGCTGTTAGGAGTTTTAGAAACTGTTAAAATGATCTCTTAAGTTTATTTAGGCACAGTTCATTAACACATAACTCCATTCCCTCCATTTTTTTCCCGTTTGAAAGATTCGTGGTTTGCATTTAAGCTCCAAATTGAAACACATTTCACAGTCTATGCTTTTACAGGCATACTGTCTAAAAAAGAATTTTTGATTAAATAGTCTTGCCTTTACATTGCCAGTAAAGCCTAAATGAAAGCAACTTCTTTTCCAGAAATGCTGAAATCGACACAACCCTAAGATAAGAACCATAGTGGCCAACCACTTTCTACACTAGCCAGTCATACGATAGCAATCCTCAAGCGGATTTAAAAATCCCCTGGAAAAATTACTCTAACCTGGAAATAATTTAAATAATTTATTCTGTATGAAAAATAAGCAAAAAAATTCCAGCAAATAAAATAGATATGATGACAAGGAAAGTGTCATATCCTCTGGACTGCTGAGGCTGTGTCAAGTGCTCTCCCTTCTGATGATGGTATCTTGAAAACCAGAGGTTCATATCCCTGGGGGTCTACCCTCTATGAAAATGGCTTTGAAGTTTGAAGCTGTCAGGCCCGTTTGACATGGCTGAAAAACTATGAGCTTCTCAATTTCTTATGTAGCTCTTCTCTTTGGTGAGAAAGCCTGACCACTTCTGGTGAAAGATTCACGTGTTTGGATTAAAGCTCTGTATCTGTGGTGAACTGCTTTTGCATGTAACCGCACATGGCAGTGTTCCCAGGGCACAGGAAAGTCCATTCTAGAGGATCTGAAATGAGCTGAAGTTTGTTTCAGCAACTTTGTTATAATATATTACTTTTTACAAAAAGAGAAGCATTAAGTGACTGATGCTAAAGGACTCTTCCTTAGGAATATGAACAACTGTTCCCTCTCTGTAGTGCTGCAGAAACAAACAACAGTATTTGTGACTTTTTATCACCCACATTTGCTGTTGCTGTTTAGAAATGAATGAATTATTTTTGAAAGCTGGGTGAAGTCTTCGCAGCAAAGCCAAAGGGATGTCAAAGTCTTTGTGTGATTCTCATTTAAGAATATTTAGTGCCCTAATGAGCTTCCTGCTGGCTACTGCTTTCCAGGATAACCAGAGGGGCATCTCACATGAGCACAGGCAGCGCACCGCCTTCAGTCCCCTTGCTAAGGAGTCCTGTCTGTGGGAATTTCTGACTATGGAGATTGATTGATTGATTGATTTAGACTTTGGAAAATCATTAGGCTTCAGGGAACTAGCAGGGCATAGAATTCATTCCTACACAGAGGTCTACAGTTACAGGTTAAATAAACAGCAGTTGCCTGCTCTGCTCGTGTTGAAGACATCTCCATGAGCTCTGCGTTCGGGGCAAGGTAAAGCATTCCCCTCACAGTGCTGCTGCTGTGCTCAGACCCCAGGGCCACTGTGACTGCGGTCCCTTGCCCTGCACCACTGGAACAAATGAGAGGAGACCCCCAAGGATGGGCAGGTCTGTGCACTCCCCCGCTGCTGCGCTGGCCCGTCTGCACGTTGCAGGCTGACTCCATAAAGCTGGTCACAGAGGCCAGCCCTGAAACCAAGGATGGGACCAGCACCCTGCAGCTGCTCTTGCCCTAAGCAAAGGGCTGGGGACGGCAGTGAGCCAGAGGGCTGGTGCTGAAGGGCACAGATGAGCGTGGCTGCAGGGCTTGGGGAGATGGGCAGCCCTGGAGGATGCAGGGGGCTGGGAAACAGAGCTGGGAAGAGGGAGCCTGCAGCTGTAGGTGGCTGAAGGCATGGGACAAGGTACTGGCACCTAGGAGTTAAGGAAGCAGCAGCTGTGGGCACAAGGACAAGGAAGCTCACTCCCACAACCAGGGAGGGCTGTTTGTGACCGGCTGCAGTCCTATTATCCTCCATGTGGTTGACACCATGCTTCTAGCACCATTGCTGAAAGGTCTGCAGTGGGTTGGAGGGTTCAACTCCTCCCTCACTCTTTTCCCTTTCGGCAAACCCCCTGTGCAGCTTTATACGTTGCCCTCATTTGTCTGAGCACCACAGGACCACAGCCCCCAGGTGACTGCAGCTGGTCTTTGGCAGAAGGAGGAAAAGAAGGCCCCTGACTCAAAGGACCCAGCGACCTCTTCTGCTTCACAGTGTGAATACTTCAGCCACCAAACTACTTTAGCTCACAGACATAATTATGTCTCTCCTTTTCCTCCCTTCCTCTTTCTCTGGCAGTTAAAGGCCAGAGAGCCAGTGGCAGCTTACCCAAGCCCTGGGGAGCTGAAGGGCTGGGGAGTGCTCCATGTGCTGACCTTTGTTAACTCCGTTCAGCCACTCCTGTGCTGTCAGTGCTGGCTGGGCTCCTGTGGTCAAAGGGTAGATGTCTTCCTGGTATGACTCCGACTGCAAGTAAACAGAAATCCTCAGTCACTATGTTAGTGAGGTTTCAACTTACAGGGACCATATTGGTTTGTGGTGGAGAGAATAAGTATGTTCCACCTCAGCACACGAGTGTCATGAGCACTCACCAGCACATACATAAAATCTTCTCACCTGCCCTGAGCCTCTCTCCTCGTCACCCCAACTCAGAACAATTGTATCTGAAGGCCTATTTTAGTTCCTGCCAGTAAGGCCTTTACACATCCAGACAACAAACTGGGGGAGGCTGGTGACACAGGCTAACCCAACTCTCGTGAACTCAGCGTTCCTGAGTATGAAGAAGTGGATATGAATGATGCACACAGGTCACAAATCATCAGCTGATCACCAGCTGACAAAAATTGGCCAAGGAGATAATGTTGGAGGAACGCGTCTAATTGGTAGCTGCAATGAGCATTAGCTCTGCCGCTTCCTTGAATTCAAGGCACTTGTATCTTCCAGTGCTTCTGGAAGTACAGGACACAGTGCTGACAATTACAATGCACCTTTACTCACACAGTCACATGGGAGCTACTTTGGTTAGTTACAGACTCATGACTTGGGTCATTCTCTAGCCCCACCAGCTCTAAGACTTACTCTCAAGTGCAATGGGTAATGTCTTACATGCTGCAGAACAACTGTCTGTAACACACCTGCACCCACTGGGTAGAGACTTGGGAACCCATCATTCCTCTCTTCCCAGGGTGATTCTTCTTCCTTCCATGAGGAGATCTTCATGTCACTCGACATCATCCCCAACCCCTCTCTTTCGTCATTATGCCAAGCCAACTGAGGAAGGTTACAGCCAGCTAGCTGACCTGACAGTCAGAGATACTCCTTCTTGAACCCCAGCTGATCAGATCAGTGAGTATGCCTATGAAATCTGGCCATTACACAGAGACCTAACTCTTGACTAACCCAGCCAGTCTTTGTTGTCAGGGCTGCCCTACAAACTGACCAGCTTTGTCCCTCAGACGAGGAGAAAGAAAATTCCTTATTCTACCTAATCTCCTGTCCCCAGAGTCACAAAAAGGAGGGGCTGCCCTCTTCTTCACTGATATTTGTCCCAGACGTGAACATGACCTAAGGTGAACTTACCCGCCGAGGCACAATCATGGAGATGGGCTCAATCAGGCTTTTAGTTGGGATCAGTTTGTAGAAACGGAAAATCTCACAAGCTGACACTTCAAGGCCTCTCTTTGGCATCATTCCTGGTGGGATAGCATAAAAGAAACAGAGTATACATCTCCTAGGAAAGTTAATGTCATTCACCATGGAAAAAGCATCACCAAACAACGGAAGTCACAGCATCAGATCCACAGCAGCATGGTCTGAAGTCTGCATCAAAAACTGGCTCAGTGGCATAAATGACAAGATTAAATTATTTTTTTTTCTGTCAGGCCATGGAGCTACCCACAGGTCTTTGGTTCTTGTGCTAAGCCTCCTGTTTCTTATTCACTCTGATGAGCTGCAAATAGAGTTACCTGGACTGAGCAGAACTGGGGAGCGATACCACAGGATTTGACTACCAGGACCAGCAGGAAAGGACTTCAGGACACATAAACAACACTAGAATAGCTACATGGGTCAAGCTGAAAGCCCTTCCAGCCCAGTATCCTCCCCACAACGCTGTCCCAAAGCAGAATGGAGCGTGAGCAGGGTGTGAACATCTACTCTGTCAGACAGCACCATCTGTGTTTCAGGGACTGGCCACACAAGGTCTCTAAGTACCTGGTAGCCTCAGTGGATTTCTCTGCCATGAGCTTGTACAGTCCAAAGCCTACCACCATGTAAATTCCCTTAACAAAAAAGATTGCCTCTTCTTGGAGACCTTGCTTCACAGTGTCCTACAGACATCTTGTTTTTCACTAATCCCCAATGACTTCATTTCATTCATTAAATTGATTCTAATTCATTAAATGGATTCTTCACTAATTGATCCTATGTGAAGGACTGTTGCTCCTTACATTATGCATTCATCTAAATGTGAATTTAAACTCCACTCCTCTATATTGGGGGTTTTTTTGGCAATATTGGGAAATAAACTACGCTGCAATAACCTTAGCAGTATTTTTGAGCAGCAGAAAAGATCAGGCTAGGTAAGTAGATTTGATTCACTAAGGCCTTTCAAAAACATTTGTACGCTTACTTTTCATGGAATGATTTTTAAAGAGACTATGACATTAAAATCAGGATGTTGCACATGAGAAGGATTATACAAGCTGAATAATGGAAAGATCTTCTAGCTAAGCTTTAAGTAATTTATTCCTTTTCAATAACAGTACAAAATCTAGTGCTGCTAAATATCTGTACCAATGTCCTGGAAGAATGGGAGTGTCCACAGGTAGTGCAGAGGGGTGGCAAATGGTCCTAAAACCACACCAGTCTGTAGAGGAATATGGCTTACAGGAGAGAGTGGTGAAGGCTCAAGAAAAGACTACCAATTGCGTCTGAGGGCTGAAAGCCAAATTCTATAGCTCAAATGAGTTAAACAGTGAGTAATTTGTGGGCAGGTTAATAAGTAAGGGTCTCCAACGGAGGAAAGGCCTAATCCCTGTTGTAACCTAATCACAACAGATCTATCTCTAAATGGGAAATGCCAATACAGGAGAAGGTAGGCAAGAGATAAAAGTGAAGGCATTAAGATGTGGAACACCCATTACCAGGGAAATCCCAGAGTGGAAACAATGTCAACAGAGTTGAATGCCAGAAATCTTGGAGCAGATTCACAAAGAGCAAGGAGCATCCTTTGTCTTTAAATGCAGACTATCCTCCCTTCCACCTTGACCAGGTATGTGAGAGGGGATGCAGCAGTGACTGGTAAAGCCCACGCTCTGCTGGTCAGAAGGGACCTCTCCAAGCTGTGACCCTGTAATACCATCTGTTATATATAGGTGACCTGGGCCAAGCTGACTTCTGTGCACCTAAACCAGGGTGGAGACTGGAATCTGACCCGTTCTCTTTTCTACATGTTATTTTGGGTAGTCCTAGTCTCTGACAACCTGACTCAGTCGCTATGCTTTTGTAGCATTAGACACACACTGCCACTCACCAATTCCCTTCTGTGGTAAATGAGAACGATACTCCATCAGGTAGTTCAGGTATGGTTTCTCAGGGCTTATCTCATAGTACCGTATATTTCCATCACCCTAAAGGCAAAGAAAATGAACATAAGCCAGGCTCTGCTGTTCAGAAGGAGGGTCTGAGAGGAATGCCTGACCCCAGAAGCTACACAGGGTGAAGAATGAACCAAGTACTTATTCCCAAATTCCTTTGTAGGAAGGCTCCTTTGCATGTACCTCCCCACAGTAAACGTGATACATCTGCAGTGGAAAATGTGGCCTGATGCTGCAGCACCCTCAGGCCCCATGCCATCACCCCCTATCAGATTAACATACTTCAGGAGCACCTTTGACCACAGGCTGGGAGAAGAATCAGACAGGCCAGCATTTGCTGAAATGGAAAGCACTTACCTTCCCCACAACGTAAAGCATGTGTGTGTCTGAGTCGTAGAAGGGAAACAGGAGTCCCGAGGAGCCATCCAGGTCCTCCTCCAGTAAAGGCACAGAAAGGTCGTTCTGGGCAGGACACGGGAAAGAGAGACAGCTGTGATCACCAGTCAGTCACCTCAAGTCAGGGACACTTGATCTGAACCCCACCTAGCAGCAGCATGTGAGCACAGCTCTATAGTGATCCTAGGCCATGCCCAGCTGCCCTGAGCCCCATTATTCTTAAACTAAGTTTGGTGAGCTCCTCTGGCAGCTCTGAAGGCAGTGAAACCCTAATGTGAGGCCCACAGTGTGTCAAAGCACTGCTCAGCTTTGTGGAAAGCCTTCAGACAGCAGCACAGTGCTTTGCCTCTCAGATGTGCAACCAAGCCATGTCCAAGCACAGCCAAATGGCAAAACGTAGAGCTGGTCTACCAGCTTTGTCTGCTACAAAGGGTGACAGCACAACAAAGAGGCAGAAGATTGTCCTGCTGGTTGACATGGAGGAACAAAGTGAGATGCTGACAAAGAAAAAGCATGTCACTGCAGAGGAGAGGGGTAGAGAGCTGGGTTTCATAAGTCTATCAGCCGTAATGATAGGAGATCATGTCTTAGAAATGACCACTAAGTGCTACCTCAATACTCCACTGTCAGCAATCATCAGAAATCAAAAACATCCACATCTTTTTCTCCATTGAGGGCTTCACCTGAGTAGGCTGCATTTCTCTTTCCATTACCAGTAACAATTTGCCAGTAAGACCAGTAAGAGCTGCTTTTAAGTCACAGTTACCATGACTTTGAATTATTTCTTCCCAAAGGTCCTTTGAATTATTTCTTCTAGTAGTGGGCACAGCATTCTCTTTGTTCTGGTGGATTTCTATGCTGAAACCTTTGAGAGCTTCTTCAGAAACTTATACTCAGTTAACAGTGTCATAGCAATAAGACATATCACCTATTAAGAATTTAACAGATCACTTCTGAACTGCTGTAAAAACCAATTATTTGGTATTCTGCAGGTGAAAAAGTTAAAGTGACAGTAAAAGCAAGAAAACTGAAGTTGGCATGGTTAAGATCGCTGGTCCAACTCACTTGATCCCATAATGCAATTTGCCTATTATTCCACCGAGATGTTCCAGTAGAGAACAGCTTTTTCATGTTTCCAAGGAACAAGACTTTATTGACTCTGTGGGACTTGTAGCTGGCTTCCTGTAGGAAGAGAAAGGACACTGCATGAGTAAGAGACACCGCCTGTTGCGTAGCCACATTTCATGTTACATGAGACCTCTGATTCCGTCCCATCTGAAAGACCTGCTCAGCCTGGGTGAACTACAGGGAGCAGGATTTTGTGGGACCCATTAGAGGTGGCCCAAACTCTTCAGGACCATTCCCAAAAGCTCAGTCAATCTCTAACTGCTGATTCACATATTTCCAAGAGTGCAATCCCTACTAGTTGTAAGCAGGACTTTTCTGTGTACACAAATCTGCACACATACCTACAAAATGTGGTCAGCTTCACCTTACCAACAGATACAAAGTACAGGCAACAAGAACAACCCTGGCACTGGGATATATGCACACTTGCATCCACCTGTCCACCTGATCTCTATAAGCCTTCCCAAGGCATTCCACAGAGGACTGCAGGAGGGAGCTATGAAAACAGTGCACTTCAAGAACAGTTTCAGTGAGCAAGGAGCATGACAGCAAGATGCAGGAAGCCTGTTTTCAACAGTAGTAAGTGTTCCACAAAAAGTAGAAGGCAATAGCACCATCTGCTGCCTTGTCTTCTTTAATGGCAATGAGACTACCCAGAAGACACTACCCAGAAACACTCCAAGGGGTGAGATCGGCTGGACCACAAACCTCTGAACCCAACCTACTTGTAGAACTGTTCCTGCACGCGGGTCTATCAGACGTATCTTTCTGTCTCTGCAGGCTGTGGCAAGAAGACTGCCATCCGTGTTGAATGACATGGAGAGCACCACATCTTTGTGAGCATCAAGGATCTTCACAGGATTCGAGATGACAGCCTCCTTGGTGTCAAGGTTCCAGATCATTATCTGGAGCAAAAGAAAAAAAAAAAAATCAGCCCTTTGCTGCCTGACCAACTGGGGACTTTGTTTACCCTATAGAAGAAGTTTACCCACTTCTTCCTCTCTTCTCTACACATTTATGTCTTACCATCATATGTGGCTGTTCACCAGCATTTAAAATAATTCCTGGCACTTACTAGGGGCACAGTGTCTGCTCAGAATGTCCAATATTCTAATTTCCTTTTCAACCATATTTTATACATAAAAATGACCAGCCTCAGTGCAGATATTTGCACTAGCGTAAGAATGAAGCCAAACAAAAGTGCATTGCATACTGTATCCAATCCAGTAAAGGAAAAGGGCAAAGTAGACCGCAGTTCATCAGAAAACCAGAAAATTTGCAAGTCCTTTTGAACTTGTAGCAATGTCCTTTTGCCTTTGGGGTCACCACAGAATTTCCCCCTGAAGGTTTCTGAACTATTTAGTATTATTTTACAGCTTGAAATTAAAACAAATTTCAAAACACACTGTCGAACAGGGTGTTGCAGGAAGACAACTCCACAGAGAACAGACTCACCTTGTAGTCATAGCCAGAGCTGAAGAGGATGTTATTAGCCGTGGGATGCCATTCAATGAGGCCCACTCTTCGAGCGTGCCCAATAAGTTCCTTCTTCGGACTGGTAATATTTTTTGTTAGCAAGTGCTTGGGGATGTCCCAGATTTTAACCTGAATGGCACAGGATGAGTCTTTATGAGATTCCTGACGAAGAAGCTAATTGGAATTTAACTATTATTCTCTTGGTATTATTATTCCCTTGGTAGTGAATAGGAATGCTCCTGGCTTTACTGACAGCAAGTCTTTTAAATGAGTATCTCTACTCTTCTGTGGGCCTGAAGACTCCTCTTTACCCTCTATCGTTAGCCGGCAGTTATACCAATTTATTTTAACTGGGCAATTCAACCCTTACACCTGGCCAAGCTGTTAGCACAATTATGAAAAGTTATTCCCACAGGGAAGACGCAAACCACAGATCTTGCTGACCTTGCCTCCTAACAAACTTTGAGCAGGAACAAGCAAATCTAAAAAAAAACCTCAGCAAAGAGTCCCAGAAGATATGATAACAGTGACTGATCCAAGCAATTCATCCACTCAACACTACCTGGTAAAAGAAGTGAGAACTCCACTGGTGAGATCACAGCCATAGTACTGTTTATCCCATAGAGAATTGCATCAGTGCTGAAGATTTGGCAAATGAGACAGCCATTTGTCAAAGTACACAAAAAAGCATCCAGGTGACCACACAGGAGATGCCCTGAGCAGAGAGACTGGGCAGCACCACACTGAAGTCATTCAACACTAGGAGCGCGCTGCCTCCTAAGAGGTCTACCTGCAGCCCTGTGTTCTTCTAGGAGGATGCTGCATGAAGACATCTGTTGTCCTGGGGTGGAAGAAGACAACAGAGGAAACCTGCAAAAGGGGCTGAATGTATGCAAGTAAAATGAAGGAGTCTTTCTCACACTAACCCTAGAAGCAAAAGTATTTAGAATGCTAAAAGATGCTTAACCCTTTGGTTCAGTGAAAATTACTATGCTTGTAATGATTTTTCTAGGGTGTAATTTGAAGCAAAAGGGAAATGGTATCTGAAGCAGATAGTTTGTGGAAATTAGCCATACCTGCCCAAGTCTCCTACTGTTTGGCTGACGACGGTCACACCTTTCTAAGCCAAAGAAGGAGAGGCACAAATTCCCAGACCTGCTGGGAAAGATCAAGAGCACTCTTCTCTGAGGAATCAAGCCCTTCAGATACCTAAAGACTGTGAGGTCCTGTAACCTCCAGGTGAACTTCTGAAGCAGTAAGAGAAAGCAGCACACCCTACAGCTTCAACAGCTACCGCTAAAGGAATGGGGCTGAGAGAGTAGGAAAGGGAAAAATAGGTTGTGTTCACACTGAGAAAAACTGCTTAGAATGAGCCGTTCACTCCCCATGCTATGAAATGGTTGGTGGTAAAAGCAGGGAAAAGACCCTGGCTGGAATTGCAGGATGCATTAAATGGCAGAAACTGCCAGTGCTTAGTGTACAGGAGAAGCAGCCAGGAGCCAGACCCCCCAAGCCAAGCAGAAACAATCCATGAGCTGTTTACCCTGCTACACCTTGAAGAAAACCTGACAAAGCAAAGTGAAAGGCACAGACTTGTCCCTCTAACCATGGGGGAGATCTTCAGCAAGCTGAATTCATACATGCCTGATGATTTGCCAAAAGGAACAGAAGGGTTATGAGGATAAGATCTCTCCCTGTACTGTTAAAACTCTCAGCCCCTGGCCACTTGCATTGGCCTCAGCCTTAGCCTGCCTGAAGCAGCAGTGTGAACTGGAAAGGGCACGGCGTGTTCATAGAGACCATCCATTACCTCCTGTGCCCAAAAGTACCACTCTATGTGCTTCAGCTATATCCACAAGAGATAGGTGTGCTGCCACCAAGGCAATCTGCAGAAAGGCTGGTTAACAGCCAAGAAAATTCTGAGGAATGTGCGTGATGGGAAATTTCCACCATCTTCAAAGAAGCACGTGGCCTTCCTCAGAAGTTCCAGGGAGACCCAGCCCAGTAAGAGCAATCAGATACATCCTTGCACTCAAGCCAGAACAGTGGCATATGTTAATGCTCAGAAATGGCAGAGAGCATCAGGCCTTTAACAACAGACTGCAAAGAAGGCTTTGGCTCTAATGTCCAGTGCAGTGGAAGTGGTGGATACCTCTGGGACCCCAAAAACTTCCTCAGACTTCTCTTAGGGTAAATTATTGCTATGGAGAGGTCCCAACAGTATGTCTAATCTGAGCTCTCCAGTACAGGCCAGGACATAACAGATGTTGACCCCATGGAGTGAGTCCAACAGCAGCACCACTAAGATGAGAAGCGGACAGGAGCACAGCAAACCTGAAGAGAGCTGGAAAGAAAAAAAATTGTTTAGTCCAGGAGGGAGAAGGCAAAGGTGAGGTCTTCGGCCTACCCTTCAACAACATTGCAGAACGCACAGACAAGATGGAGCCAGACTCTTTGGAAGTGCACAAGGAGAGCACCAAAGGCAATGAACACAAATGGCAATATAGGCACTCCTTGGAGATCAGAGGATCCCAATTTTTCAGAAGGGTACTCAACCCCTGGAAAAAGGGTCCAGTGAGGCCATGAGATCTGCAGCCTTGGAGATTTTCCCAACTCATCTGGACAAGGCTTGGAGCAATATGATTCTACTGGCCTGCTTTAAGCAGGGCTTGGACTAAGTGACCTTAGTGACCTCACCTAAGTGACCAGTTCTAGCTACCAGGTATAAGAAAAGACAGTTACACTAAGAAACACACTCTACTGTCCTCACTACTTAGCGGGGATGTCCCTACACTGTATCACTGTGCAGGGAACACCTGAGATCCCATTTCCTGGTGCCAGGAGGATGATGAGAAGGCAGCACCAAAAAAGAGAGTACAATCACAAACAGCAATACTTCTCAGAACAAGTTCTGATGCTGAGACCAGCGCCAAGCTCAGCGTTCCCATTCTTTAGCCTGGAGGATGATTCAGTGCCAAGTTTCAGTAGGAAATTGGAAAAGAAAGCTGACAGAGACCAGCTCTTCTGCATAGATTTCAGGGTTCTGGTGGACAATAGAACAAATATGACCCAGCAGCATCCCCTAGCAGGAATGAAAGCTAGCAACGTCCTGGTCTGGGACAACATGAAGGTCGCCATTAAATCAATGGAAGCGATTTTCCGCTTTACTCAGCAATCATTAAACAACAGCTTGAATACTACATCCAGTTTTGCACCTCCCAGTGCAAGAAAGGTGCTGATAAACTTAAGTGAGTCCACTGGAGGCCACCAAGATGCTCAGAAGGAGAATGCTGTGTGAGGAGAAGCTGAAGGAGATGGCCTTGATCACCCTGGAGAGGAGACAGCTTCAGGGTGATCTGATGGAAGCCTTCAATGCTTACAATATTACAGAGAAAAGAAAGCCAAGCTGTCTTGAAGTGCAGGGTGGGAGGACAGGATACAGTAGTCACTAACTACACTGGGGAGGTTCTGAAGGAAAAAAATTTCTCCATGGGAGCGGTGAAGAACAGGAACAGGTTACCCAGAGAGGTGGTAAAACCTCCATCCCTGGAGATTTTCAAGACTCAGGTCCACAGACCTGCATAGGAGGTGGAGGCAGAGGTAGAGAGACCGCCTAAGCTCCAGCACAAACAGTTCTGTGATTCTGTAACTACAGCAGGAAGCTTCGAAGCTGGGGTTCATTCCTCATCAGAGGCTCAAAAGAGAGGTCATGGTGGTGACTTCCTGCCGCAAGTCCTTTCTGAGACAGCATGAAAACCTAGCATACAGGTTGCTCATAGGCAGCCCAGAAACTGAAAGAAGCCTTCAAAAAAGACATGAATATCCAAAGAAGCAAAGGCAAGTCACTAAACAGGAAGGACAACTCAAAGATCCTCGATTTCCAGTGATTTTTGGCAGAGCTGAAATGGCAGAGGATGTTCACCAAGCCAGGGCCGGAGGAAACAACAAGGAAAACTTCCACTACGCTGTGTGGTAGAGGATGATTATACCCAGTGGGAGAAAATGTTTCTGGGATGTCTGGAAAAGAGCACAGTAGTTAGTCAGGTGTCCTCACTACCATAGAATTCAACATCACACTTTTGACAGGACGAGGAAAGCAACCTTTCAATGGGTAGATATGGGCTAAACTGTCCCTTATAAACATTAATTGAATCTTTCAGTTCCTAATAACTAGCTTGTACCTTCACTAAAGTAAAATATGTGACTGCATCTTAATTATACTAACCTCAGCCAAACCACTTATTGCCTATTGACTGGATGTGACGTATCCAGTACTTTTTTATAGGTTTGCATGAGCATGAACCTTTGCATCTCTGGAGTCCTTCTGCAATTTCAGTAGGAAAATGCTCATTTTTTTATGTTCATTTTCATTTATGCCTTTTGCAGAATAGCATGACACAGACTCCTCAGCTACCCCAAAACTGATCCTGCA
Source organism: Calidris pugnax (assembly GCF_001431845.1). NCBI lineage: Eukaryota > Metazoa > Chordata > Aves > Charadriiformes > Scolopacidae > Calidris > Calidris pugnax. The sequence goes on from NW_015091151.1 coordinate 30,527, forward strand.
TGACTTTACAGAGCAACTGAGTGCCGGAACAAGCTCAAACTTGCTCTGCAGGGAATTAATCTGAAATTCCAGACTGTGTTTTGTTGAAGCTTTTATTCTAAAGTAAAGGAAGAGTTTCACAGTGATTAAACTTGAATAGTCATTCCATTATAAATTCATATTCTGTTTTTCTCATGTAAACACACCCAAGAAGATGCAAGCTCCCACAAAACAGATCTTCCTCCTCACACTGACTCTGGTTCATCATTTGGAAGGGATCACACAGGTCTGACCTCAGAGGATTCTTACTCTTACCTGGAGATTTTCAAGACTCAGGTCCACAGACCTGCATAGGAGGTGGAGGCAGAGGTAGAGAGACCGCCTAAGCTCCAGCACAAACAGTTCTGTGATTCTGTAACTACAGCAGGAAGCTTCGAAGCTGGGGTTCATTCCTCATCAGAGGCTCAAAAGAGAGGTCATGGTGGTGACTTCCTGCCGCAAGTCCTTTCTGAGACAGCATGAAAACCTAGCATACAGGTTGCTCATAGGCAGCCCAGAAACTGAAAGAAGCCTTCAAAAAAGACATGAATATCCAAAGAAGCAAAGGCAAGTCACTAAACAGGAAGGACAACTCAAAGATCCTCGATTTCCAGTGATTTTTGGCAGAGCTGAAATGGCAGAGGATGTTCACCAAGCCAGGGCCGGAGGAAACAACAAGGAAAACTTCCACTACGCTGTGTGGTAGAGGATGATTATACCCAGTGGGAGAAAATGTTTCTGGGATGTCTGGAAAAGAGCACAGTAGTTAGTCAGGTGTCCTCACTACCATAGAATTCAACATCACACTTTTGACAGGACGAGGAAAGCAACCTTTCAATGGGTAGATATGGGCTAAACTGTCCCTTATAAACATTAATTGAATCTTTCAGTTCCTAATAACTAGCTTGTACCTTCACTAAAGTAAAATATGTGACTGCATCTTAATTATACTAACCTCAGCCAAACCACTTATTGCCTATTGACTGGATGTGACGTATCCAGTACTTTTTTATAGGTTTGCATGAGCATGAACCTTTGCATCTCTGGAGTCCTTCTGCAATTTCAGTAGGAAAATGCTCATTTTTTTATGTTCATTTTCATTTATGCCTTTTGCAGAATAGCATGACACAGACTCCTCAGCTACCCCAAAACTGATCCTGCATGACTTTACAGAGCAACTGAGTGCCGGAACAAGCTCAAACTTGCTCTGCAGGGAATTAATCTGAAATTCCAGACTGTGTTTTGTTGAAGCTTTTATTCTAAAGTAAAGGAAGAGTTTCACAGTGATTAAACTTGAATAGTCATTCCATTATAAATTCATATTCTGTTTTTCTCATGTAAACACACCCAAGAAGATGCAAGCTCCCACAAAACAGATCTTCCTCCTCACACTGACTCTGGTTCATCATTTGGAAGGGATCACACAGGTCTGACCTCAGAGGATTCTTACTCTTACCTGAATTTTTATAAATATATATATATACTTTCACATGTCATGCATAGGCCTTTTGTTTTCTTTTTTATTTCTTTTCCCAAAAAGCACATTAGCCAGGTAATAACGCAGAGTAGAAGTTGGTAAACTTACTGTGGCATCTTCTGAACATGAAGCTATGACAAAGTCATTGAACGGGTTCCACTTGATGTCCAGAACATTCCCTTTATGCCCACATATTCTGGGATAATGTGGGTCGAGCTTGCCTGTCTGGAAAAAACCAAATATTATCAAACCTAAGGTGAGCCATGGAACTACAGGAAATTTTCAAGGAACATCAGAGCCAGCTCCAGCAAGAAACCTCTTTCTGCTTGTTATGCTCCAAATGCCCTGGGTGCTCTCTATCTGTTGAGAACAGGGTTTTGCTGTCCCTGCAAGACTTACCTGCAAGGTAAGTCTTCATGATACCATTGAAAAGAAAGGAAAGCGTACACACCACTATCAAGAAATCTGTACACATGCAGCAAGACTGCTGAAGTTAGAAGACAGTATTTGGTCCAGACACCAGAATAAAACTTAAGAGGGTAAACACAAATTAGTTAAATCTTCCACATTTTTTTAAAGATCTTGAGGAAAACAAACCCAGAATCTCTTTCAGAAGGTATTTCCTATAAGCAGGAAAAAAGTATGGGTTAGCTTTTATTTTTTAGCCCTATCACTGGCATTCATTTCATTTTTTAAGCAAAAAGACATTTGTGACACAAATTACAAATGTGATTTTTCTTTCAACAAGCTATCTGTTTTTTTTCTCATGGTGTTCAAATCCAGCCATTAACCGGATTCAATCAGCATTCTGGACTCCTCACCCCCGGCTCCCCAGAAAATTACCATGATTGGACAGTATCTTCACTGGTAAAAATCCGGCACAAAGTGCACTAAGTACCGAGGGCCTTGTGCCACACGGGGGCTGTGTCGCACCAGGATAAACCCATTCTGCAGGCTCAGTCTCTGCTACCAAGTGTATTTATTATGTGCTAGGAAGGGTGCTGGATAATTCAACATTGGAGCAGCGCTTGCTTCTCCCTGTCAGGAGTAGAAGAAGTATAGGGAGCTCCATGAAGCACTTTGCAACCCAGACATCTGTCCAAAGGTCAGCCACCTAAGGAGAGAGACGTGGTGGCAAGGTGGTGATGCTTACCTGCTTACTTTTATCCCACCTGGAAGAACTATAAATCAAAATGAATGCAAATGCGTGCTCTCCTGGAAAGCACACACTTCTGTTGGTGTACTCCCTGCAGCTCTGCAGAGGTGGGCCTTAGGAGAGCACAGCACAAGGAAATCAGTGCTGGCTCTAACCTGGATGTAGCTAGGACGTCATTTTCCCAGCCTTGAAAATTTGTACGGTTTTGAATGCAGAACAGGACACAATATGCAACTATTCTGGCTTCACTGGAAAGTTTGTCACATAGGCTGGGACTAACCTGCTTTAAACTGAACACCCAGAGGGCTTTGAAATGTAAAAGACTGTGCTTTTTTAGACTACAGCCTAAAACAATTCCCTTTTATAACAGCGACAATGCAAAGTGACTTGGGAAGGCAGAAGAGATAAAAGGCCTTTAATAAGCAGCGTTCCCCCGCCTACGGTGTCCTTTTGTAGGCTCCAGGGCTTGGTTTCAAGCTGGCAACTCAATGGGCCGGGCAGCCAGCTCCACAGGGATCCCTTGATCCCTATGGGAACTCCGTCCCCTCCCAGAGCTGGCTGCCTGTCTGCTCCCCGCTCCGTTTGGGAGACTCCCAGGCTGCCCCGAGCCTGCTTTGCCTGCCCCATCCCGCAAGGCTCTCCCACCCCCACGTCCCCAGCAGGCTCAGCTGGCCCTGGAGAAGGAGCCCTTGTCCTCCCGGCCACCAACCCCACCTTTCCCCAATTCAACTCTGCAGCCCTGGGACAGAGCAGGACCCACTGCACATGAACCTCCTGGCTGCCAACAAGCAGACGTGACAGGCAGGGCTGTTAGACTCAGGTGCACATCTGCATGGGGAAGGAAAGGTCGTCATGTTCAGGGGACATTTCATTCCACAGACCAAAAACTGTTTCAGTAACTAGGTGTGTTGTCATTCATGCAGACGTACCTGACTTCCACAGTTATTTGCAGGGCTTGAAAATGGGCAATTTTTCAACCACTCACTTTCTAAACTCCCATGTTTTTTGAAAAGTAGCCAAGCTCGAATTTCCTTGACAAAAAAACACCCCTAATGGGACAGCTGTTAAAACTCTCCCAGCAGATTTGCACAGGGCGGAATACCCCCCCTCTCAGATGTTCTCCAGTGTCACCACAACGCAGTGCAGCACTCACATGCGGCACCACTGGGGTCATCACAGGTTGAACCTCATTTCATAGCTCTTGCCCCCAGAAAGAAGGGAGTTGGGTTTGTGTCTAGGTCTAGACAACCACAGATGTCCTCCCTTTCACACCTGCTGCTGGCACATTGAAAGGCGGGAGGCTGCAAGGACTCAGACACAAATGTCTTCCCTGTCTCTCCCTTTGTTCTCATTTTGCTATCCCTTTGCTTTATGCTGCAAAGGAAGAGACATATGCAGCCTCAACCGATGCCTCTGGGCATCGGAGAAGGAAAAAGGTAGACCTTTGTCTTTGAAAGGAAGGCCACAGCAAAAGAGACATTTCTCTCTTCCTTGGAATGCGATTCATGTGCTTCCCCCAACACATCTGTGTCAGACAGCAACCTACACCCAGGCCACCCCGTGCAAAAGCAGCTCATCTCCCAGAGTCACCGAGCCCATGTCTCCTCAGACGTGCTAGATTTACGATGGCACCCAAGTCTGTTCTGGGCACCAGGCAGCCCCCAGGGCCACAGCCACTTCCCTCCCTGGTGAGATGTGGTGCTGTTCCACCCAGTTGGCATCAACGTCACTCCTTCATGAGGACCTAACTGACACATCCGGCAAGAGAAGACCATTCTCCAAGCAGTGGCAAATATTCAACTAACTCCTCTTCAGGTTGAATGCAAAGGCCTGCTCAAAGGTGGATATCTATGGCAAAAAGCTCCTCTCCTACACAACCCCTGCTACTCTCAACCCCACCTCACACCTGGGCACTCAGAGAAGAATGGTGCAGAAGGCAAGAAGTGGTATCTATTCAAGGAGAGATGAGACAGCTTGGTGTCCACGACTCAGCAGGAGAGGAGCACAACAAACAAGCCAAAAGGCACAGCTAAACAGAGCAAGGCTGAGCCTGCACTCGAGCATGTCCTGAGGCAAGCAGCCCCTCCAGCAGCACACCCAGAATGAACTCAAAAAAGGATGGCGGGGCCAAAAGCAGCTCCCCGAGCAGGTTATTCAGCCCCCCAAGAAAGCGCAGCCTTCCCTGTCCTGGCTACCATCTATCGCTTTCACTACACACCTTCTGGCTCTTGAGCTTTTCCTCCACACTATGGCATGCTTGGAATGTGGCTGCTCCCGGTGAATCCAGTCAAAAGTAACCACAGATCAGCTGTCCATCCTGAGAGGGCAATACTGCCCTAGGCACAAGTCTCCAGACCAGGCTGCCTTTGGTGCCCTGGCAGGCCTGGGGACAGGCCAAGAGCCCAGCAGACTGTCTACCATGGGTCACCACCACGGGAGTGGGTGGTAGCCACAAATACCACCACCAGGAGCACAAGTTGAAAGCAGTCACTTTTCACCAGGTGGCACCAGCTTGGAAGTATATAATGATAAAAAAAGTAACCAGTGTAACAACCCTCAGACTCGGGGAACTCCTTTCTGTGGGTGGCCGAGGCAGCTCTCCCCCCATCATGATGGGTCAGGAATAGGTATTCGGAGAACAGCTGTATGAAGCCCAGCACTTACAGATCCTTTCCATGATCCACCACCACAGGTCAACCCTCAGGGGATTTCCTGAACTAGGGGACCCGCATCTGAACAAATACTGTTCATAAACCAACCCCTCTCAATAACTCCACCCTGATTTGAACCCCTTAATTCTTCTGGGCTCATCAACATTCACAGCAGTGAGCTCCACATGTGAACTCCAGAAGCATTCACATCTGCTGCTGACAGTTTGCTCCCTGGTCTCCTGGATACCCTTCACTACACAAATCCAGAAGAATTGCTCCTTACACTTCTTCACCACGCTCTTCACAGTTTTATATATTTCGCTTATTTGTCATTTTTTCCCAGACTCATTGAGGCCTTACCCACAAAGTCTTTCCTCACATGAAAGCAATTTCACATTTTCATTGACGTACTTTAATTATCCTTTTGTGTATCTTCCAGTTCTACCTTGCCTTTGACTTCTGCAAGCAGCATTTCAAATCTGGGTGGAGTATCTGAGCAGGTGTTAAGAATGGAAGAACTGCTACTAAAGACTAGCCAAGCAGAGAAGAGGTGAGAATAGAAGAATTAATAGTAAGCAGTGCAAGCACCTTCAGCCCGTTTTGCCAACTCTTTGAGAGCCGAGTCCCACCCCATGTCCCACAGTCACCAGCTGCCTGCTTAGAGATGCAGCCCTGTGATAAAGACAAGTTCTTCAGCCTCAACTGATCATGGTCGAGGGGGCAGAAGTGACTCAGTCAAGAAAAACAAGGTAGTGGTTAACTTTAGAAGGACTGTCTCTGAAGAGCACCAGCACTGAAGGAGCTGAATAAACAAAGTCTAGAAGGGCCGGGAACTGTGCTAGGTTCTTCAAGCATAGCCAGTTCACTTTCATCCTTAGCAAATATACATTGAAAAAGTGACATTGCAGTAACACCATCAATTAACTTTTAATTAAAGGCTGAACTTTTGCCTTTCATCTGTTCTGCCCTGATTCCAGAGAGCTCATAATCTTATATTGACATTAATCCACATTAGTGCATGCCTAATTTTTCTGAAGCAATAAACATCAGACAGCCAGCTTCTCCCTCTCATCAGATCCGTAAGTCATCAAAACCCATAAACATGGGATTTGTTTCTGAAAGGGAAGCTTTTCCAGTATCAGTGCTTGAAGCTTAAGAGCTTCATTGCCTGATAACTGTGTCTCCATTCTTCCACAAAGGAGAGGTAGAGCAAAACATAGTATATTCTCCTTTGGTCACAGCTGAAGCCCTGCCACTAAAGCACCCTTCAGTTTTTGCCCTCTGTATCTACTAACTGCTTTTTTATTTGCAATTTCTCCTAGGAGACAAATATCTGAGCAACACAGTTCCTGCTGATTATACAAGAAAGGCAAATTAGATAGGAAATGAAGGAAGGTGTTAAAAAACTGCAAGTAGCAAAGTAAGACATAAGAGTAAACGCATCCTAAGAATCACCTGCCAGGGCTCTGGGGGCCCTTCCATCATTTTGCAATTCCAGCAAATTCAGCATTAGCTGACTATCACCTGTGCAATCTAGCTCCCTAGAAAGCCCAGCTCTCCTCCAGCCTCTCGACACGCTCATGAAAGCCAGCTGGCCTGGGCAGAGCTCACCTGGTGGATGGGAATGACGAGGAAGGCCCCCCCGCCCGCGCACTCGGTCACCACCGCAATGAAGTGGGGGTTCACAGCACAGAAGTGGTTGTCATGGACGTTGCGGGTGATGGGCACGCAGTCGTAGCACTTGTCCTTGCTGGCGGCTTTACCATACACGTGGCGGAACTTGGAGCTGCGGTACTGCGGGTGCCACGACATCTGCAAGGGGAGAAACACGCCATGACATAAGGAACCAGCCGTCCCAGCAAGGTTGCAGACCCCTATCCCTGCTCCTCTCTCCCCAAGCTCTCCCTCCCGACTTGGGCTCCTCACAGCAGCCCTCAGCCAGCAAGCAGCAGCCACGTTTTTCTCTGCTGGCCTTCACCCCTTTGGCATGACCTGTCTCGGCACCCATCACACATCTCTGATGGAAAGCAGACAGCGCAAGGGAGAGAAGACATCTCTCTCCAACACCAGCCAGCTGGGTTGGGCAAGCATCAGCAGTCCCTGTTGCCGGGGCAGGGCCACATGGCACTAAGTTTAAGAGGAGATGAATCCCAGTAGCACAGACCTCAGGAAGAATAAAAGATATGGCATCATGGTTGAGGAAAGCCTGAAAGATGAAGAGTGAAGGAGCCAGTCTGGACACATGCTTCATTTAGCCCTGAGGTGGTTCAGAACCAAAAACCAGCCTAAATTTTGCTCGCAGGAGGGGGAAAAAAAGAGGTTTGCCAGATCATAGAAATAGTTACAGTCACTTCTTGTGTTTTTTTCTCCACTAACAATGACGTTCCGCATGTCTGGTTTATAACTGCACCACAGCACTCTGACAGACTGCATTTTAAACGGTGTTTAAATGGGATACATAAAGCATGCTAGACACAAGAATCCCTTCCCACAGAGAGCAGTGAAGCTGAATGGAACTGTTGCAACCGATTCCAAATAGCCAACTACCAGTGTTGGGCAGAAAAGGCAATTCAGACTATTAACCCCTGCATTTTCCACAAGACCTAGACAGTAAAAGGCACATGGCGGGGATGGTGAGAAGATCCTACTGCCCAAAGGAAAAGAACTGCAGATCAACCAAGAAGGTTATGGGTGAAAGAGAGCCCCACATAATCAGCTGGGAGTATGGGCAAAAACTAGGGCAGGGCTTGGTTTTGCCCTGTATCAATCTGTTTAATGTGCCCTCGGTGAATAGCTAATATCAGTAATGCTGGATCAGCAACAGTTGAGAGGGGAGCTCAGACAAGCAGCCTTTGAGTTACAGCAAGACTTAGACTGCTCACTCACATGGGTAAGCGTCTGAAGGGAAGCATGCACACAATAGCAGGGAGCCACGTGCATCACCACCTGACGAGCAGGGGTCTGAGCCGCCCTAAACCAAAACGTACTTGCTGCTGGCACAGTATTGCATCCTCCTGGAACAACTATTAAATGCTAGGAATCCATATTGCGTGATACGGGGCAGTCAAACTGGAGGTTTACAAGCACCCATCAACACCAAGATCCAGAAAGCTCACATCCCACGTCACACTGGAAGATTTGGGCTGTGAATAGCGCTAGGATGCAAGCTCTGTTCAATTCCCTGCCTCCTCCCAATCTACTGACACAGCTCAGAGCCAAACCCACCTTGGACAAATACACATGCCTATTAAAAATCAGTCCTGGCGGATCACCAGTTGCTTTCACAGTCATTTTTGTTGCTCACTGTTACCTTGGTACGTTTTACCTGTGTTAACCCTGCATTTGTCCGTATTCTTAGCTGACTAAATTTCTTGTGCAGAAAACATCAGGTACAAAGGATCTGTGATACAGTGAGAGCTGCCTATCCCAAACAAAAATGAAGCAATGCAAGTTATTTGAAAAATAAAGCAGCGACCCTGGGAAGATAATCTTGGAAGAAGGGATGTGGACAGGCAGAAGGAAAGCTGAGGTTATATGCAATTGGCTAGCTCCTCAAACAGCCCCAGAAGCACAGTGTTCTCAAGCAGCTTTGTGCTCATTACAGCTTTAGTGGTTAGGTTTAGTCCCAACAGGAAAAAAAAATCACTATATTGTTTGGATGCGCAGCTCCTTCCTATAGCAAGAACATTATCTTTCCAAAAGGAAATTAACTGCCTGGTTCCAAGGAACCTCTAGCTAAACTGCTCTTGAAGTGGGAGAGAGTATGTGGTCTGGAGGTTCAAGACTGCTCTGCAGAAAGGAGTCACCACGCACACAGGAGATATTCATTACTGTGATATCACTCCTACGGAGTGGAGGAACACAGAGCAAAATACTGACATCCCATACAAACTACCTCGGATGCTGACCACTTAAGAAGGAGACTGACCCCTTTGCTTATACTGAGCATGGGGCAGATGGGATGGAATACCCTGTTGGTCAGTTTTGGGTCACCTGTCCTGTCTGCTCCTCCCTGCAGGTGGGACCCCTCTGCGCTTTTCCATTTCTGACCCTCCAAAGTGGCAAATAAAGAAATTAGCTGGTGTTGGTTGTTACAGCAATAAGTATAAGCAAGAGCCCCTCTGCATCCTGTTCCTTAGTATTTGCTGCAAACATCAGCCCTTACCTGCCAGAAGTGGATACCGTGTGAAAAATATGCCATCAATTTCCGAGAATGCTGTTATTGAGAAGAGACTTAACTGAAATTACTTGCAAGAAAATTGGTTCTGTTTTACCTCCAACCAGGACACATCTTCACTGGGTAGAATCAGCCCCTGTGTGTACAGCCTGTCTGCTACAGGCTGTGCAGCTGGTAAGATGTGGTTCCTCAGCAAGAGATGATTTTCCAGCTGGCTGTTAACAAGAACAGCACGGCCGGGGCTCTGGCAGATCCTAGCTCTCAGACAGTGCCAGCTACGGAGCCTACAAGAAGATCCTTGCCGAGGAAAGAGGTCATCATTCCTAGAAGTTCTCCACCAGAGATCTACAACCAAATGCTGTGTTGTAGATAAATAGAGGACCAATACCGAATGGGTAGGTGGGTGTACAGGTACTAAAGGGAGGACAGAAACCCTTATCCCCTGAGCAGGTCCCTGGTGCAGTCTGCCTTCAGGCAGCTTGACCAGATCTGCCCTCCCACTGCTGTTAGGACAATGTAGGAACCAGTCATAGGCCACTGGTAGTGCTTTTTCCACCAGCAGATCCTGGCCCAACCTCTTCGCTCAGCTCCTGCGCTTGCATGGCAGGACAGAATGGGTCTCAGTCTACAGAAGGAAGCCTCTTCCTTGGTTTTTTTCATAAAGCAGCAGGTATTCCAGTCACTACTTTTCCTCCTCCTTCCTCTACTTTCCTGGAAGGAAGGGGTTGGTTCATTCACTCCTCATCTGGTACTGCAGCCATCTTGACCGCCCTCCACTCTTCGTTCTGCTAGACACAACGCTGTATTTGTTCCTGGGAGAGACAGTATGACTGCATGCCATGTCTGCCATTCAGGGCTGAAGGTGGAGCCTGGGGACTGGCCAGAGGAACAAGAGGCATCTCAGCTCCTTCCTCTCAAGAAGGAGAGTGGAAAGCACCACAACAAAGGCAGACAAGACAAGATTGTCAGTTACTCAAAACAGCTTCCTCGCAGAACGGAAAAAGCTTCCTGGCAGAGAGCAGAGATGGCCACTTGTGCCACCAGCAGCATTTCCCACCATTCACTCTTGGAAGCAAGCTCACCTTGAATCCTCTCCCATCTTGGGTGAATCCTGCAGCAGAGCTGCCCCTGCCTTTGAGCTCCCAGGTGAACCCCACGTTCCACTTCAGCTAATTTCACATCAAACTAGTCTGCCCAAGCCACGCCACAGTGACTCATTTCCATGTTCATCTCCCCTTTTCCATGCCCCATCCTTGCCTACCACCCCGATACTAGGAGGCAGGTCCTCTCACTGCTGGGGGCAGCGGGGGGCTGCAGCATCCTCAGACCTGACTCTGTGGGCCACAGGAAGATACAAGAGCAGAAGACAGAGGTACCTCCATGGGATCCCCTTCTCCCCCATCTTTCCATGGCAAGCAAGAGACCCTGGTGTACAAATAACTTTTTTCAGCTATTGCAAAGTTGCTGAGGCTCTGGCTGCACTTTACACCCACCTCCCCCCATTCAAGGCTCCACCACACTGCAGGACCTCCTCATCAGCCTCCTCCTGGCCCTAGTCACACAAGCTCACACTTCCAAAGGAAAAGGGATCTGGATGAGGAGATCCTGATAGTAGCAGGGCTGCCTCTACTCCCCATCTGCTTGCAGCACCAAGCAGAGCCCTGGGAATCCACTACCTCTGCAGACCCATTCTGGGGTGGTGGGATCTGCCAGGTGGCTCTGCTCAGTGTTCCCTGCAGGGTTTTCAAACATTCATTTCCCTCTTCTCTGTTTTCAGGTTGTGCCAGTCACAATTACTTGGTTTCCTTCCAGGTTTCCTCTCCCTTACCACCATCCATAGTGCAGAAGAACACAGAGACACCAGGCAAAACATCTCCAAACATGCATGGTTGGGTTTAGGAAAGCTAAAGCCCACCTGGTGTTGAGCGTGACAAGGGACCTGAAGGGCAACAAGAAGGGTTCCTACAGGTACCACAGCAGTAAAAAGACAAGTAGGAAAAATGTGGGCCTGCTGAGGCATGGAGCAGGAGCCCTTGTGACAAAGGACACAGAAAAGACTGAGGCATTGAATGCCTTTTTCACCTCAGCTTTTACTGCTAATGTTGTCCCAAACTAAGATAGTTCTTAAGGTATCTGGGGGGCCCTCAGACGTGTGGGAAGTCCAAGGCAAGGAAGACCTGGATGTCATTTATCTCAACATTAGCAAGGCTTTTGACACTCTCTTCTGTAACAGTCTCACAGACAAATGGATGAAGTACAGACTAGATAAGCAGACACTGAGGTAGACTGTAAACCGGCTGGATTCCTGGGCTCTAAATCTTGTGATCAGCAGCACGAAGTCCAGCTGGAGGCAAGCATCCAGTGGTGTGCCCCAGGAGTGGACACTTGGGTCAATGCTGCTTAACATTTTCATTAATGATTTGGATTTGGATGATGAGGCAGAGTGTACACTCGGCACTCTTGCCTCAGCAAGTTTGCAGATGACACAAAACAGGGAGGAGTGACTGATACACCAGAAGATTGTGCTACCAACCAGAGGGACCTCAACAGGCTGGTGAAATAAGACCACAGGAACCTCATGAAGTTCAACAAGAGGAAGAGCTAAGCCCTGTACCTATGGAGGTGTAAGTCCACACACTAGTATATGCTGGATGCCAGCTGTCTGGAAAGAAGCACTGAAGAAAACAACCTGTGGGTCCAGGTGGACAACAAGCTGACCATGAGCAGCCAGCAATGGGCCCTTGGATGAAAGCAAGCCAATGGCTTCCAGGGCTGCACTTAGGAGAAATGTTGCCAGCAGGCTGAGGGAGGTGACCCTTCCCCTCTAGTTGGCTCTGGTCAACCTTGAGTTGGGTTCACACAACCTTGAGTCCTGGGTTCAGTTCTGGGCCCACTGGTACAGCAGAAACACAGATATACTGGTCCAGTCAAGGTGCAAGAAGATGATGAAGGGACTGGGAGTATCTCTCCTATGAAAAGTGAGAGCTGCAACTGTGCACCTGGAGAAGTGCAGAATCAGGAGGATCTTATCAATATGCACAAATACTTCAGGAAAGGGCATAAAGAAGACAGAGCCAGACTCTCTTCAATGGTGCCCAGCAACAGGGCAAGAAGCAATGGGCACAAAGTGAAATATAGAAAACTCCATTTAAACACAACAAAACACTTTTTTTTTTTTCCTGTGAGTGTAGTCGAACACTGGCAGAGGTTGCTCAAAGTAGTTGTGGAGTCTCCATGCTTGGACATACTTAACACCAGACCAGACTTGGTCCTGGGCAATCTGCTCTAGCTGACCCTGCTTTGAGCAGGAGGGTTGGACTAAATGATCTCAAGGGATCCATTCCAACCTCAACTATTCTGTGATTCTATAATCTCTGGATCTCGGCCATGTGTACACTGCACTGCCCCAAAAATGCCACTGGCAACATACCAAGATGCACACTCATTTGATGTGGACTTTCAACCCAATAAACCTGTCTTGCAGACTCAGCTCTCCCATCTGTTCCTCTGACAAGGAGTAATGACAACACATTTCTTCCCCATTCCATGAAACTGCCATTTGGAGGGGCAACCATTTTCAAAACTGTGCAAACAGCAACTGGTATAAAGGATGGGGGGAGGAGGGGGAGAAGTGAGGGAAAATACACCAACATTTTGTCAAAAAGACAGGACTGTTTTTTCCATTGCAAGAACTTCCACCATCACCTCCAAAAAAAGGCGTATTTGTGAATTTTATAGACCCCCAAAATTAAATGTTTTGCATAGTCCCTTAATGACACGCTTTTCCTACGTGTTTTTTAGGACTAATGGGGTTTGTTTTCTGCCTGCACTGGAGGACTGGCCCCAGCATACAGAGGGTCTTGTCCTTGCACAGCCATGCCTGAGCCCAAGGTCCTGAAGATCCTGAGTGTGCAGGCCTGAAGCCACAGCTCAGGGATCCCTAGGTCACCCCACCTGTTTGTGGGGCAGGAAGGAGCCAGGGTGCCCACAGTAGAGGAATGCAGACCATCCTTGCACACTGGGCAGTGCCCATGGGCAGCATATCCTCATCCTAAGAAGCTGGGTCTGAGGTCTAGGTCCTCTCGTCTGGTCAAAGAGGTAAAGTATCCTCTCTCACTTGCTGCTCAAGGCTCCGGTGCCACTATCCCAGCGCAGCGACTGATACTGAACTGACAAAAGTATGAAAGGGGGTGACGAAGGGACTGGTCCTCCACCAGCGTGGCATAGAGCCCTTTGCATCCTAGAGAAAAAAAGGAGGAAGGCAGCGCAGCCTTTGCAATCAGCCTCCTGCCTTCCCTCCCTATCAGCCTGACCTAATTCCCAGCACCACCAGCCTCTCTGTGGTGGGAGGGGGAAACAGGATGGAGGGAGACACTGCAGATTGTACTACTGTCCCTATATTTCTAACCATACAGCTGATGCAAAGAATGTGTTTAGCACTATCCTGCCTCACCCTGCTCTCACAGACCAAGTTCTACAACCTTGTGGTTGTCACTTCCACCTCTTCCAACGAAGAACAATAAGGAGATTTATGAGCTGGATGGGGCTTTGAGCAACCTGGTCTAGTGGGAGGTGTCCCTGCCTAAGGCAGGAGGTTTGGAATTTGATGATCTTTCAGGTCCCTGCCAACGCAAACCATTCTGATTCTATGATTTTTTTTCTGAAACTGATAAGAGGTCCTGGAGTAGGACACAGAGATCCCTGCAAGCACTCCTCATATCTCTGCTTACCAGTTTGCAGTGGGCAATCAGCACAAGCTTTTTCAGGTTGGACAGTGTTTCCTAGACAGCTCCTGCCCATTGAGTGCACTGGGAGCACTATCATATCATGAAAGAATATGCAGTGCTCTACATGAAATAGAGTAAAATGCATCCATTTCATAGAATCACATGGGGTTGGAAGGGACCTCTGGAGTCCAATCCCCCTGCCAAAGCAGGTCCTCCTAGAGCAGGTTGCACAGGAATGCATCCAGGTGGGTTTTGAATGTCTCCAGAGAGTCTCCACCTATTCCAGTGCTCTGCCACCCTCAAAGTAAAGAAGTTCCTCATCATGTTTAGGCAGAACTTCTTAGATTCAAGTTTGTGCCCATTTCCTCTTGTCCTCTCACTGGGCACCACTGATAAAAGACCAGCCCCATCCTCTTGACACCCTCCCTCTAAGTATTTATAAGCATTGATCAGATCTCCCCTCAGTCTTCTCCAGACTAAAAAGACCCAAGTCCCTCAGCCTCTCCTTGTAAGAGAGATGCTCCAGGCTCCTCGTCATCTTTGTAGCCCTCTGCTGTACCCTCTCCAGCAGTTCCCTGGCCTTCTTCAACTGGGGAGCCCAGAACTGGACACAGTACTCCAGATGGGACCTCACCAGGCCAGAGTAGAGGGGCTCGACCTGCTGGTCACACTCTTCCTGATGCACTCCATTTGCTTCATAGTTCTTCACTGATGGCACAAAGAGAGGAAGCAGCACTTCTGCCGCTCTAAGCAGGATAACGCAACTGGCAAGAGACACAGCAAGGACATAGAGATGCTTTTAAATGATTCCCTGAAGCCTCTCACAACAGGCATTTCTGTGTGCTTGGCTCTGTGCTGAGAAAGGTAGGGCACAACATGGACTACCCTGAGAGACAGATCTGATCATGTGGAGAGCCTCAACTACAGAGCAGAGGAACCTTCATGCAAGCTAGTCTTGAAATATAAAGATGCTCATCTCTTGTCCAAGGTCCAGAACACAGCAGAATGAGGCACAGAAAGTGAGGTCACATCTGCAACTTCTCCCACCTGCTAAGAACGGGGCTCTCGCTAGAATCCAAGCTCTCTGACTGAAAACTTTGTCTGGTCCAGCCTCTTGCAAGCAGCAGGAATTCAGACAACTGTCCCAGCACAATGGAGCCCTGAGGGTAAGCACAGAAACCTCTGGAGATGTCGTCAGTTTGCCGTACAGAGTGCAGGCTTCACCGAAAAACGGTGCAACTAGCCCTGCTGCTTCTGTGCGTGCACAGGTTAGGTCACAAATGCAGCAAGCACAGTCAGCAGCAGCTCATGCAAGGAAGACCAGAAGGGAATCAACCTTGAATTGATCTGTAAAGCTCGCTGCTTGCAAGACCTCTCGCTCCTTTTTTTTTTAAGACACAATCATATTGTCCTTGGCTCAGCCGTTGGGTTGCATATTTTAAGATAAAACAGCAAAGCAGTAGCAATTCTCAGCCCAGCACTCAGAACGGGTGGGATTCCCCTTCCTGGCAACTGAAAAGGTGCCCAGAAAACTGCTGGAGTACTTTGATATCCTCAAGGGCAGCCTACTCAGCCCTTTCATGCTTACCAGACAGGATAGTAGAAATGCTTATATGATCTCTAAAGAATGGGCAGTTAAAGATGGAGAATCCAGGTCCCCCTCGATGTAGCAGCACTGAAGGGACTTTGCTCTGCTCTGACTTTTTATGAGGCTGTTTATGAAAAGTGAGCTTTTCATGACTCATCTGTGAAACCTGACTGCAAAGGTCCTCTCTCGTTGTGAGCTCCTAAAAGGGCTGTGAAGTCTGGGGATGTCTGCAGCACTCAGAAGCAGTCTTCAGAGAGCTATGCTGTGGCATATTTACTACTCTCCAGGAAATGTCAGACAAAACAAATGGGCATTTGCATGTCCAACTGACTGAACATGTGCTCCACCGTAGGCCAGCATGTTCCTGCTTGCCCCACTGCATCTCAGCTGTCCTAGGATTACAGATTTGCCTGCACTGTGCAGGAAATGTGTGAATTCTTGATGAATTTCTCTTGCTCCTGGATAAAATAACCATATGGAAAAAGTGAAATATGTTTGAGGAAACCCAGATATATATCAGCCTAATCCAGACCCAAGCGAGCGCACATTCTTCTCTAGTATACGTTATTTTGTGAAAGTGTTTTGTGGCTGACCTGGCCACAGCAGCCAGGTCAGCCATAATAATCTAGAAATTCAAGACATTGGCAGCACTTTATTCCACCTTTTACCATCTTTGATATCCTTGGAATCAACAGTGCCAAGAGCTGGAGGGTGTACAGACCAGGAAGTTATTTTCCCTTATAGCCTGAGGAAGGGCTGAAGGAAGATTGATGGGCACCTTATCTCCTGGAAATACCAGCTCTTGGGTGTGACTCCACACACTGTTATGAGCTAACCTCTCCAGCACACACTCCTGGCCTATTTGTGTTCCGGCACTTTCAGCCCCATCCATGAGAGGCTTTCTCTTGCTCAAAGAGCAGGAAATTACCCAGGGGCAGGGGGAAGATTTAAAACAAATAATTAAATAGACAAATAAATAAATAAGCAAGGCACTTGAGCAGAATCAGATCATTAAAAGCATCTGATATGTGTCAAACAGAGCACAAATGGATGGGGATCACATCGCAGCTGGAAGCAGAGGGAATTGGAGTGTCTTTGGCAGGGCTGAGATCCCCTCAGCTCACCCAGGGAACCACAGCCAGGCGGTGTGATGGTGTCACTCCAGGAAAGGAGAAGCAGCTACCAACCAGACCAGGCATGCACACCTCCAGCAGTGGCTGGACGAACACCATGCGCTGTGCTGCACCCAGTTAGAACAGGGGGGAATTTAGACTACATCAAGGGCTAGTGGGAGACAGGTTTGTAACCTGACCAAGAAGTCTGGGGGCAGGAAATCCCACACAGCATGCCCAGCTCCTATACTGCACGCTCTTCAGTGCATGCCAACCTTCTGCTCTTTCCCAGGGACCAGCAGACTCCAAAGCACACACCATCTTCCACCCAGCATCTCCTGTCACGTCCCACACACAAAATATAACAGCGGACCCACACTGTGGGAGGGGAGAGGTGACACCAGAAGACATGGGAGCCAGGACCTCCCTGCATCGCACTGCTGGCCGCCAGGAAGGGCACTCATTTTCTAATTTCCAGGTGCACAGAACAGAACTATGGGCTACCAGACCCTCATCTGCCAAACAGGCGCCAGGGGCTAAAGGATATGTGACCCTTTCTGGAATCAAGAGTTTCCACTGCTACCCATCCTGGTTCAGCAACTGGCTCAGTGGCAGTGACAATTTTCCAGTGGCTTCATGCAAGGGAAAAGGCTGAGCAATCCCATCATTTACCAACCTGGGCGTTTCCTGTGTATTTTCTTTCCTTCAAGCATGATCCCTGCTCTGAAAATACAAGCAAAGAATGAGGTAGACTGGCTCTGTGTGGAAATGCTTAACCGTGGCATGAGCTGCCTGTATTTCCAGGACCAAAACAATACACAACACGTGTCCAGAGAGGACAACACTCCTGCCCCACTCCACATGCCTGCACAGGATTTCAGTTCAGCTTGTGTTTCCCATCATCAGCAACAAAAACACAAAAGATTTCAGCTCTGGGCACTGCTCTTAGGAAAGGTACCAGACAGTTAGAGGAGAATTCAGTGGAGAGTGGCAGGGACCAGTGATCAAAGGTGTGTGACCTGCTAAGAAATCCTAAAAGCTTCAGGGTGGAGATGATGGAGGGAAGCCATGACAGTAGGCTTCAAACACAGCAAAAGTTCCTTCAAAGAAGATATAAATCATCTGCTTTCAAAGTCGAGGGGAGACAGAGAGTCAAAAAACATGTGTTTAAACCACATCAGAGAAGTCTCCAATTTTAGGCAGCAGTAAAACTTTGTAACAGTCACAGGAGTGGGAGAGGGAAAGACGTGATCAGTGGCGTTTCCCAGGCAGAGTTGATAAAAGCTTAGCAATGACGACAGAGCTCCAGCTGACCCTGATTTGGACAGGAGAGTAATTCATAGAGCTGGGACACAGAAATCACATAATATTGTGATTTCATGTGCAGTAAGCCTGCTGTATCCAGAGTGTGGCAGGGCTACACCCACTCCTCATACTGGCTGCACTAACCTCCTCAGCAGGGCACCCATTATCTCCATGTTAAGCAATTTTCAATTGCAATATTTAATGTCAGAATTGCAATTCTTAACATCCAGGGCTAAACAGCTGAATCAGAAAATAGCTACAGCGGAACAATCTGTTGCATTATGGTACCAAGAGCCATGCTGCAAGCCAAGCTGGTTGCTGATGGACATTTCCTGCCATTAACAGGTCAGAGTAGCCCCTTTCAAATGTATCGCTGTTTCAGGGTCACTATTTAGAGTGGTAAAACAGTAGATGAAAGCCAAAAGTTTAATTTGACATCATTTGTTTGATGCAGTGTTTGAGCTGAAACCTTCTCTACTGCCCTCATGAAAACAAGCATCCTCTATTTCCCTGAGTTTAACTTAAGCAATGGCATGGGAATGCAGAAAGTAGGCATAGAGGGAACGAGATGCAGAGCCGAAGAGGTGTAACCTTCAGAAGCAGAGATCATATGACATCATGGAAAAGGAAGGAAACTGAGGCACAAAAGCATTCAAAGTGGCACAAAATGACATCAGGAGACCTCACAGGAATTGAATGAACCCAGTGCACATAAGAAATTTCTCCTCTTGGCTAGGCCACCTGGAGCTCCTTCAGGGAAGGTGCCTGAGGTCTTCATCTACAGAAAGCTTTTCAAGCTAACCAGGCTGAAAGCCACCTCCCTGTTTGCAGAGAGCTGGCTCTCTGTGCCCAGAGCTGACCCCAGGCCATCCCAGTGCCCATCTCCTGTGGGACCAGGCTCCAGACATGAATTAAGCCCCTCTCAACCTTTGTGCGCAGCACATGCAGGGGCCTGGCAGCACCCAGCGAGCATCCACCCAACATGCATCCATCGAGACACAAGTCTTTGGTTCCTTTCTGTCCCCACGCCAACACATACTAACATTGCACTGAATCAAGGCTGGAGAGGGAGGAGGCTTGCTGCTGACTCCAGTGATACAAATGGGCATCCTACTCCACCAGCTATAAGATCACCTTCACTCAACGCCATTTTTACAATTTTTATCCAAAGTAAGTCTGTGCAAGCACGAGATCACTACTTGTAGAGCACCACTTTAGATGAAAGGTATCTCACAAGACTGTGTTACAATCCTGGTATGAAAGCAGGGCACATAAAAGCTGCTTGGATTGCATGCAGAAGCAGCATTCAATTCAGCCAATGCAGAATTTCTAGGCTGAAATGCAGTTAGTAAGCTCTCCAGCTCTGCCTGCCTTCAGGTAAGCAAGGGGTGAACAGACTGCCTGTCTCTGCCCCTGATCTCAGGACTACTGAAGTGATCAAAGCACAGTCACAGCTCTTCTGGAGACCAAAATCTGGCACAGCAGCTCCTGAAGGGGCAGTCTGGCACCCTCTCCCCATCCAAACACACACTGAGATGCTCACACTCCTCCAAACAGCCCGTGTCTCAGCTGAGAGCCTTCCAGTTCATCATGCACAATGTGGATGGTACATGCCTCTCGCCAAAACATTCTTTTCTGTTTTCTTGGGCTGCTCATCACCTTTGAGCAAGGTATAGATACATGGCAATGAATTAATAATGGTTATGTTTGCCTCACACTACCCGAGTTTTGCACAACAAGTCCTGCTTCTCCTTGAGACCTGTGCTGCATTCCTGCGTGAAAGCTGCGCTGGCATCAGGAGACACGGGATGAAATCCAGCCATACCTCTGGAGACCTGACCCCCGTGCACTCCTCAGGCAAGCACATAACACAACAATCTGCCAAAACACTTTCAAGTACTGTTTTCTATTGTTCATAGGCAGGTTTCCAACCTCTGCCTATACCCCACCTGCCACTCTGAAAAGCACTTCAGAGGTTCAGGTGATCCAGCCTGGCACGTCGGACTCTCTCCCCTGTCCTTACTGACAGGGAATCAAGGGAATTTACAGCTCTGAAGGACTTTTCTGAGGTCACAGTCTCTTGAAAGTTAGCGATATGTTGAAAAGGCGAGGGACCAACAGAAAAAAATAAATTTACTCATCATTCCTTCTCTTGCATGCAGATGATAGAGATAAAGAGGGGAGAAAGGAAGGAATGCAAATGCTAACAAGGGCAGTTTTGAAAGTTACAATGCACATTTCAGCCTGGAATGCCATGAAAACTTTTCATTTCCCTTTCCATTTTCTCTTTTGGAATGCTAAACTTGTATTGCATAGGTAACGCCCTTTCCCTTTCAACCTTATCGTTTTTAGGTGATGTTTCTATGGCCAAAAAAACCATATGACAGCCTTGCTTGTCTCTCGAGAGCACTGTTTGCAAGTATCCAAGGCGAGTGCCACAAGAGATTCAAACTTGCAACCCTATCCAAATAAGCAGATAGAAACTGGCACAAGAATGCCCAACTAGAAGGCTCCAGAGAAGACATACATCCTCTTCTCAGTTCTGTATCAGCAGTCTAGGAAATAAGATCTTTACAGTCACCCAGCTCCAAGTAACGAATTCAAACAAGAGCAAGAATCACTGGTCTCCCAAAATCTGCCTAGGTCCATGATGTTCTCTGGTCCTTTCTCTTCTATTGTCTTCAACTCAGTTTCTTTCATCTTATCCATATCCTCTCCTGCGAAATCCTCTCTCCTCCCCTCCCTCTCTTTTTCTTCCACACAGCTGATCCTCACAAAATTCACCCCTCCCCATTCAAAAAGTCTATAATGTAACTTGCTGCCAAAAGACAAGAAGAGTCTCTCTGGGAGACTCGAAAAGCCCTTTCAGCTATCTTGTCTCTGCCAAAGGCAATTAGATAATGCTTAGAGCCAGATGAGGACAAGAAGATGTACATGAGGTCAGCTTCAGCACTGCCCTACACTGAACCCCAAGCTGCACGTGGGAAATAGAAGAGACATTCCCAGTACCCCAGGACTTGTGGAAAGGAAGCAGTTAAATACAAGATTTTAAATAAGTCAATTAATATATCATGAAATACGGTTGGGTTTCTGCCATGCACTGTAAATTTTATGACATGACTCCATACGGAGCAGACTGTACAAGAGAGCTCCATAAAAAGCACTCCTCCTCTCCTCACTGCCATGCCCACAATAAATTCACGTTGAAGCAGGAAGACATCTGCTACCTGCACCTAAACTAGGGTTGTGCAATCTTCACAGGGACAAGGTCTTGGTTTCAGTGTCTCCGCTTTAAAGAGACTGTTGGCCCTTCTTCTGACCAGAGAGAGGAGAGCTTCTTGCCACATCTTGCTTCTTGCTGAATCCCAGCAGAGGACCCGCTGCAGAGCAGGCTGCTCCAACACCTTCTGCTCTTACCTCGCCAGCATCAGGAGACAGCTGGGGAGCTTTGCAGTACATACATCAGGTCAGCAAGGTCTGTATTTCCTACACCTCCCGCAGAAGACACCTGCTACCTGGACACAGAACGCTCTCAAGACTCACATACAAGCACATTTCACTGGGAAACGGCTGCTCTTTAGCAGTTGACTAACCAACCAAGCTAACTAGGTCCCAGGCCCACCCAGCTAGACTGGGATGGTTTTGGCAAAGACCAATACACCACATCATTATATTTACTCCAAATAATGCTACTAATGCTTCTCCCAGGCAGCAAAGATCTCTCTGGTACTGCAGGACACGTGCCAATACAACCTGCTCCAGGGGTTAAACAAGAGCATTCAAAGTGTCAGGCATTGGAAAAAACGGTACGCAGAGGAACTTCTTGCTTCCAGAGGGTTTTAAATCTTTCAACCTCACACCGCTCCACACAAGTATCTCACCCTTTCTTCTCACCTTATGCAGAGAAAAGGCTGTTGGCTGCAACCCTGATGGGAGCACAGCAATCACAAAACAAGCAAGCGGCAAGAAAGGTGTCTGCTGGTTGTGCTACTCTGCAGGTACCACCTTCTAGCAACAAGCAACCACTGCTGGGTTTCAACTTCCCCCCCCCCGCCGGGTGCTCTTGTTTGCCACCAGCTTCCATGGCAATGAAAAGTGCTTGGATAGGAACAGCAGAGTGGGCAAATGTGACCCTCTTGCTAAATCAAGTATTGTAAAAATATACCATTTTCTGCAAGTAGCATGCACTCATAAGTTTAGGCAGACTTCACATAAAAAAGTGCAGATAGGGGGATAAGGAAAAATTTCTAAATGGTACAAAAGATACTAAATTCTTTCTCAAGCCCAACCACAGCAGATTGTCAAGGTTCACCTCCTCCAAGTTCACAATGGTCCACCCCAATATGCAAGAAAACAAGCAAAAGCAGCCTGTGACATGTGTGGAGGAAGCAGGACATCCTCATAAAATTCAACCATAAAAAGGATACGGGAGGTGGAAGCAGGGACAAGTGTCCTGGAAGGAATACAGAGACACTGTCCAAAGATGGAGTTGAATCCAATGAGGGATGTGAAGGGTAACACGAAAGGTTTCTACCGGTACATCATCAGCAAAAGGACGACTAGGGAAAACGTGGATGTGCTGGGGAATGGGACTGGGGACATGGTGAGAAAGGCCACAGGAAAGACCACTAAATCCCGCCTTCACCTCAGTCTTCACTGCTAAGACCAGCTTTCAGGTACCCCGGGCCCCTGAAACCTGTGGAAAGTCCAAGGCAAGGAAGGCTTGCCCCTGGTGGAAGAGAAATCGGGTCAGGGAACATTTAAACAGACTGGACATGCAAGGGCCTGATGAGATGTACCCACAGAAGATGAGGAAGATGGCCCATGTTGTTGCAAGGTCATTTTTGGTTTCCTCAGAAAGATCATGGCAACTGGGGGACATCCTGGAGGACTGGAAGAAAGCAAATGTCACCCTTATTTTCAAAAGGGCAAGACAGGTGATGTGGGGAACCACAGGCCCTTCAGCCTGAACTTGATCATAATAAGATCACATAAAAAGAAATTTTTTAATGGTGAGGGTGGTCAAACACTGGCACAGGTTGCAGAGAGAGGCTGCGGAGCCTCCATCCTTAGAGATACCCAAAATCCAATCAGACGATGCTCTGAGCAACCTGCTGTGGGTGAATCTGCTTTGAGCTGGCAGTTGGACAAGATGATCTCCAGAGGTGCCTTCATCCTCAGCCATGCTATGACCCTGTGAAATTTACACCGTGATCTCGAGGGAAAGCATCCCAAGTAGGTAATGGTGAAAGCAGACCAGAACTTTCCCTGTGCGTGCAGCGTGAAAGAGAGGACAGAACTTCCCACCACACAACACTGCCTGCCAGGGACTCATCAGACAGGCCATGCTCAGGGGAGGGAAAATGAGCAGCAACTCAACCACCTGAGTTAGAGCAGCAGAAACAGCCAGACTACAGTATGCACTCTCATTTAAATCCAACCATATGAGGAAAGCAAGAAAGCAATGTTAGAAGGTTCTCCGGGGGGGGCTGGGAAAGGAAAATTACATCAAAGTAGTAAAAAATGGAACAAAGCAGATACACAGATAAAAGTGAGATAGATGGAAAGTCAGCGCAGCTTTTGTAAACCCTTGCCAGGCCTCACAAGCCAAACTGCACTAACAAAAGCCAAAATCTCCATGACACAGTGTACTGAGTTTCCAATACTAGCATGGTTCCTCAGCACAGCGATAAGGCAGCATGAGGTTAGCAAGAAGGTCTTCAAATGGATAAGTGGTTTGTGAAAAATAAGAAATATCTGCTTTTTGAGTGCTGCAGGCTTAAGTTCGAAATAGACTCTCACCACCCTGTTTATACGCCCACAAGTCTCCCAGGAAGGATAAATTCATGGAACTGAGGCAGACGGTAACAAGTCTTGGGAGCCCATTTTTTTCCCTATTCTGCCCATTCATTTTTCTACATCCTTCCCTAAGGATCTCTTTCTAAAATTCTCCAGTAATGGACAGACCATCATCTTCCTGCAAAACTTATCCCAGCACTCAGCTGCCTGTGTAATTACAAAGATTTCAAAATTAAATCTCCGTTTGTGCAATCAATGTCCCTTGCTTCTTATTCTATTTAGCCAGATCAACAGGAAGAAGATTTTTCCCTTCTTCCTGCAGCAAGCTTTCCTCCGCAGTTGACACATAGCTTCCCAGTCTTCTCCAGTTTTTACCTCATTCTCCTTCTGTCAGCCACGCTTTCTCAGCAGCTGATGAATCTGTCCTCCTCGCTTCCGCTCCCTTTGGCTGATCTGTATTTTTCCAAAGCAGTTGCACCTAAAACTGGCATACATCTATTTTACTAACGAGGATGAACACATGCTTCCTTTGTAATTTTTACCAGATACTCTCCTGTTCATATGTATCATTTTCTTCCTACGGCGTGTCACTGGGTTGTGCTCAGAATTGCAGCCTCTCGACACTCTTCTGCAGAACTGAACCGTGTCTGATGGTGCTGCACCATCTGAAGACCTGGATCTCTTGCAACTGAACTGCATCCTGATTTTCCCATGCCATTTCTTCAGCTCATCAAAGAGAGAGGCTGCGGAGCCTCCATCCTTAGAGATACCCAAAATCCAATCAGACGATGCTCTGAGCAACCTGCTGTGGGTGAATCTGCTTTGAGCTGGCAGTTGGACAAGATGATCTCCAGAGGTGCCTTCATCCTCAGCCATGCTATGACCCTGTGAAATTTACACCGTGATCTCGAGGGAAAGCATCCCAAGTAGGTAATGGTGAAAGCAGACCAGAACTTTCCCTGTGCGTGCAGCGTGAAAGAGAGGACAGAACTTCCCACCACACAACACTGCCTGCCAGGGACTCATCAGACAGGCCATGCTCAGGGGAGGGAAAATGAGCAGCAACTCAACCACCTGAGTTAGAGCAGCAGAAACAGCCAGACTACAGTATGCACTCTCATTTAAATCCAACCATATGAGGAAAGCAAGAAAGCAATGTTAGAAGGTTCTCCGGGGGGGGCTGGGAAAGGAAAATTACATCAAAGTAGTAAAAAATGGAACAAAGCAGATACACAGATAAAAGTGAGATAGATGGAAAGTCAGCGCAGCTTTTGTAAACCCTTGCCAGGCCTCACAAGCCAAACTGCACTAACAAAAGCCAAAATCTCCATGACACAGTGTACTGAGTTTCCAATACTAGCATGGTTCCTCAGCACAGCGATAAGGCAGCATGAGGTTAGCAAGAAGGTCTTCAAATGGATAAGTGGTTTGTGAAAAATAAGAAATATCTGCTTTTTGAGTGCTGCAGGCTTAAGTTCGAAATAGACTCTCACCACCCTGTTTATACGCCCACAAGTCTCCCAGGAAGGATAAATTCATGGAACTGAGGCAGACGGTAACAAGTCTTGGGAGCCCATTTTTTTCCCTATTCTGCCCATTCATTTTTCTACATCCTTCCCTAAGGATCTCTTTCTAAAATTCTCCAGTAATGGACAGACCATCATCTTCCTGCAAAACTTATCCCAGCACTCAGCTGCCTGTGTAATTACAAAGATTTCAAAATTAAATCTCCGTTTGTGCAATCAATGTCCCTTGCTTCTTATTCTATTTAGCCAGATCAACAGGAAGAAGATTTTTCCCTTCTTCCTGCAGCAAGCTTTCCTCCGCAGTTGACACATAGCTTCCCAGTCTTCTCCAGTTTTTACCTCATTCTCCTTCTGTCAGCCACGCTTTCTCAGCAGCTGATGAATCTGTCCTCCTCGCTTCCGCTCCCTTTGGCTGATCTGTATTTTTCCAAAGCAGTTGCACCTAAAACTGGCATACATCTATTTTACTAACGAGGATGAACACATGCTTCCTTTGTAATTTTTACCAGATACTCTCCTGTTCATATGTATCATTTTCTTCCTACGGCGTGTCACTGGGTTGTGCTCAGAATTGCAGCCTCTCGACACTCTTCTGCAGAACTGAACCGTGTCTGATGGTGCTGCACCATCTGAAGACCTGGATCTCTTGCAACTGAACTGCATCCTGATTTTCCCATGCCATTTCTTCAGCTCATCAAGGCAATTTCAAACCAGAGCCCTGCCCTTCCTGCTCCTCCTAGCTTCCTGTTTATTATTTATTCCTTTGTCCTAATTACTAACAAAAGTATCAAACAGCATCAGATGGGAGAAGGAGCCCTGCAAAACTTCTCGATAAATCCTCATATTTTGATAACTAAGCTCTCCTGTATAGTCTATATACCCTAAACAGGTGTATCCAGTGTATATTCCCTTATCTTAAGTGTGTGGGACAGCACTGAATCTGACATCTCCTGCTTTTCCACATCCACCGGGCTCACCATCCTTTGCCTGATGGAATCAGAGTGTGTTGGCATGATCAGTTTTGCCATGCTCATTCTGCCTCTTTCATCTCATTGTTTCTCCCAGATGTTCCACTTTTTTCTGGTTGTTCTAGCATCCTCCTTAGGGCGAGGCTCAGGCTTCCCTCTGTCTAGCGGTCAGGAATCATCTCCACCACAACCTGCTAATTGCTCTGAGTTAATTTCTTCATGTGTCCTGCAGCCCACACTAACTGGGGTCCCCACATGTCTGCCATGAGCGCTGCCTAACCTCATGTGCCCCACTGCAGCCCAAATTACCACTCATCCCTTCTTGCTGTTGCAGAGGAATTTAACCAGGTTGGGGGATGGCTCTGCATTTGTCCCTCCAAGAAGACAATATGGTTGGAAGCTCTGAGCCCTGCCAGCCAGGACCGTGCTGCTGGGCTCATCACCAGGCATGCTGAGCCTGCCAGGTGGCAACTCACTGGCTAAGCACCAGCACCCCAGTACCCGCTGGGGTCCAGGGACTGGACTGCATGTGGGACAGAAAACTGCTTGCTGTTCAGAACAGCCTACCGGGGATGCAACCTCTTCAGGATCTCCAAGCCTTTGTTCTCCTGGGGCTTCAGAAACAGGTTTTTCCAATACATGAGGACTGAGCTCCAGGTCCAGCACACCAAATATCTGTATCATTAGCAGGTCACTCACAGAAAGCCTTACGAGCAGCCGGAGGAGAGCTCATGTCTCACCTGTGACTGAAGATCTGGAGTGATACCCAGGAGCCCAAATTCAGAATCACTGAGCCATGACTTCTGTCCCAGTACACCTTCTCAGGCTGCACCACAAAGTCTTGACGCTCCCATTGTGGAAAGTCAGGCCCAAAGCACTGTGCATCCTGGTGACACTCTGCAGCACAGGCTGCCTCACACCTCTGCCTGCACTGGGTTGTGCTCAGCACACCAACAAATGCCCCCGTGCAACATGCTTATAGAATCATAGAACGCTTTAGGGGGGAAAGGACCTTATAGATCATCACCTCCCACTAGACCAGGTTGCTCGAAGCCCCATCCAGCCTGGCCTTGAACACCTCCAGGGATGGAGCATCCACAGCTTCTCTGGGCAACCTGTTCCAGTGCCTCACCAACCTCACTGTAAAGAATTTCTTACTAGTATCTGATCTAAATCTCCCCTCTTCCAGCTTAAAACCATTACCCCTTGTCCTGCCAAAGAGTCCCTCCCCATCTCTCCTGTAGCCCCCTTCAGGTACTGGAAGGTTGCTATAAGGTCTCCCCAGAGCCTTCTCTTCTCCAGGCTGAACAACCCCAACTCTCTCAGCCTGTCTTCATAGGAGAGGTGCTCCAGCCCCCTCATAATCTTTGTGGCCCTCCTTTGGACCCACTCCAACAGGTCCATGTCCTTCCTGTGCTGAAAGCTCCAGGGCTGGGGGACAGTACTCCAGGTGGGACCTCACCAGAGCAGAGTAGAGGGCAGCTGGGGATGAAGGGCATCTTCACCTTTTCCCCTGTACAGCCTTTTGGATTAGTTTCCACATGTCAAGGTGGACCAGCAACACTGGTTTGATTGTACTAATATAATTACAGGCTTTAGCTTCTACTGGAAAAGTATTCCCACATGAATAGGCCAGGAAAGCCCCATGGTAGTAGCAGGATAAGTAAAGGTGTCTGTGCTTTGCAGCAGCTCTAGAAATCCAGGGAGCAATCCCAGTTCACACGTTACAGCTCAGCAGGTAACACTATCAATCCCATTTTCTCTTATTCTTCCTCTTATTCCAGCCACAGCTCTTTAATTTCAAAACAGAAATTGTCTTTTCCTGCACAGGAAAGGGATGGGGGATAGTTCCCAGAGAACACTTTCATTGGAACATTTATGCATTTCTGCCAATTTGATTGCTCTTGCAAGTTATCTATCGTCCACCTCTTTGGTCCAGGGTGTCCGGCTGTTGCCCTTTGCCAGTTGTTTCCCTGCACCGTGCGGCACAGTCAGAGCACGGACACATCCTGCACACACCAGCTGTGTGTATACAGCCCTGCTGGCCTGTGCTAGGCACGCCACTCGCCCCGCGGCATGGGTTTGACACAGCCATGCCACAGGCTGGCATGCTGGCTCCCACCCTCATCCACACACAACATTTTTCACTAATTCCAGGCTCTCAAGCTTACATTTTTGAGTTTGCTTTTTTTTTTTAAAAAAAAAAAAAAAAAATCCACCCACGCGCTTCTATCCTTAAGGTTTCAAAAGTACGTCCTCAAAAAGGCAACTCTGAAGGCAAACAGGAATTTCACTGTTATCTACAATTTGTAAGACATACACATAAGAAACAGTCTCCTGTCTTTTACAGATGTTTTATCACAGTTTGTGTTGAGCTACTGATGTATTGCAAGAATGTACAACATACTTTTAAAAGGGTAAAATATATTACATAAGGGAGAATCTCTCACTAGGTAAGAATAAGGAGCTGTAAAAAGGTCACAAGGCCCACTCAGTATAAACAATAAATGCCTTGCTAATGAATATACCCTTGGAGAAGAACAGAAGGCTGATAATAAGGAACATCTCAGAACAGGAGGCGCCAAAAACAGCTGAAAACCAGATACTGGCTGGATAAGGCGTGAAATTAACAAAAATTTGCAGAACTGGGAGAAAGGTAAAGGTGGCAGTGCAAGATCGCAACCACCAACTCAACTGTAGACCCAACTGGACTTCCCCCTGCCACGATGCTGGAGCATGCACATGTCAATTAAAGGACCTTGTAACTTCAAATGAAAGTGAAAGACTGTACTAACCAATAATTACATTTAAGGATGTGTGTTTCTGTGTTTTCAACCGTATATATATTCCTAGGAGTTTTTAGGCCAGTGTGCTAGCTTTGTGGATCGTCACCTCTGCAGAAATGAAATAAATAGATAATACCTCTACTCTTGTATATTGGCATCTGCAAACCAGGTAAACAACCCTGCTTTAGGACAACACTACTGCTTCAAGATTAAATCAGAGTACTCAGAACTTCATCGCCAGCCATCAGCCTCCTGGGCCCGGTGCCTAATAAGCACAGGCCATTTCATTTCTGATCCAGCTTCTTTCAAACCTAGCACACCAAATGGTTTGTGAGCCTCAGCACCTAAGCTGGGCTCCCCTCCAACCCACGGATGCTCTCACAGGCACATCTGCAAGAGAGCAGGTCACACACCCCTGGATGTACCTCCCCATCCAAATTCCATTTCTGTGTATAACACTATCAACGAGAAATTACCAGCAATAAATTCCTTTAGATCCAAAGTCGACCAGACAACATAATTATACAGTGGCCCTGAGCTTTAAATACCACCTGTACATGTCACCAAACAATACTACATGATTTATTATTACGAGAGTAATAAATGGGACAGATATGGTAGTTTTCACCTCTCAGTTCACAACTTGGTTCCACCTAGCACAGGGCAAACAGAGGCAGTTGCCTCTTCCACAACCATAGGCTGAGAAGCAAAATCCTGCCTACAAGGATGTTGCCTTGGAGGTGAGGCTGGTCAATTCACAGTCCCCAGATGGTCAACCTGAACACTGGTCCATGGCCTTGACCATGTCACTTGACAGCCAGTTGCTAAAGGACAGAGAAGGGAGCTACAGAAAGAGACATGTTCCCAGCCTGGCTTTTGATGCGTTCAGCCCACAGACTAGTGCCACTACAGTCAGTGGCCACAACTGGGCAACAAAGTCTACCTTGCCGAGTCCAGCAAGGTCTTCTCCCCACCAGACATGGTGCAAGCAGGAAATGCGTTTCCCATCTTTGACTCCAGGGTCTGCAGTATAATTTGAAGCTGTTTTCAGCAAGAAGCGGACACTGATGGCTGCCAGCAGCTCAGCAGGGGATCTCTGGGGGCTCAGGCAGCCCAGACACAAAAAAAGGGCTCTGTCTCTCAGAGCATGACACCCTGATCCCTCTGTGAGGTCCTCCCGCCGTGGCCAGCACGCAGAAAGGCAGGAACTGTATACTGCAGCCCTGCTCCTGGTGTCCCCCAGCACCTAGGTTCAACAGCAGGAATGTTCGTGGGTAAGACTACTAAATAAGCATTAATGGAGAATCCAACATGGGGCACTGTTACGGCAGACACAGGGTTTTCAAACCACAGGTTGGCATGGACACCACACCTCAGACACCTGAGCCCCATCAAGGGAAGCAGTTTAAGCTGGTGCCACAAGAAAACTGAGTTACCAGGGAAGTCTCACAAACAGGACCAGCCTAGCAAGCAGTTACATATGAATAATACATTTTTTTATTAAAAAAAAAAAAAAAAAGAAGCTGGGAATGGTTTGTAAACAACAAAGGAGGGAGGTGGAGAGCCATTAGCTGAGTGATCTCGCATTCCTCCATTCCCTGTATCAATCTCAGTATTCAGAAAAAAAGCTTAAGAGCAGTCCAGGCTCTCCAGTGAATCAACAAAACCCACACAAAGGACTGTACCATTTTTCACAGCCTGCAGGCTGTGCATTAGCTTTTAGCAAAGGTATCTACCACATGAATAATGCAGCACGTCTTCCAGAGCATCTGTACTCCGATCAATCCGCAGTAGCAAATAAAAACCTTTCAGCACGCCTTTTTATCAGGCAGCAGGACCTTTTTACAGCTGCTCAGAGGCATATCCTTGGAAAAACAACACTATCTGCTACCAGAGCTGGACGCCTTTTAAACCAGACAGCTGGGAACCAGCCTTTTAAATCAGTCATCCTGCGATGGGCCTTGATTTTATCAATTGCCTTTCTTTGCCTTTTGTTCCTAGAGGATCCACACCCACCCTTTACGGGATGCAGATTAAGGGAGCTCTGACTAAGGTTTCAGTTCACTTTCATTAACAGACACGTGCCATTCCCCAAAGGTGGCAGCTCACAGCCTGCAGCCTGCCCAGGCCCCCAGAGGGACAAGGTAGCCCCACCAGCCACACGGCATGCACCCCGCATCCCTCTCCTGTGCTGTAAAGCATCCCCACAGTGAAACCTTGCCCCAAAGTTTGCCTTCACCAAACCAAGCCTCAGCCATATGCTCAAACCTCTGCATTTCCAGAGGCAAAGCTGGTAGTGGAAAGTGGTGTTTCGTCCATGTCCACCACCAGCCCCAGTTTGAAGATTGGTCCTCTGCAGAAGCAGGGAGGTCCCTTCTCCTTGGCAGCCCACCAGGAGCTGTGGGAAGTGCTTCTGTCACCTCCTTTCAGCAGCAGAACTTGCAGGCCACTGGCTGCCTAAGGGAGGACGTGCTGCTGGTACGGATGGATTAGCATCTGCGGGGCAAAATGACAGCAGCGAGCAAGACCTCAAAGGAGACCATATTCTAGAGACCTGTTATCTTTCATCAGAAAATCCGGCTCTAAATAACACTCCAAAATATTTGCAGTTCTCCAGTGTGGCAAAGATACTTAAATATAGTGCCCTGGAAAGCTGGTTGTGAAGGAACACCTCTGCCTGTAGTATAAACATTGCACAAATACAGAGGACGTGAAGCAGGGAGTGAAGGAGTCACTCGAGATGGAAATGAGTCGATTTCCTCACCGCAATCAGCAAGTCCCAGACCTTTCTCTGAGAGGGCACAGCAGTGCCTCGTGCCCCTTGTTTTTGGGTTGCACACTGGCCAGGACATGAGCTCTCACATGTGTCCCTGGGAGGAGACACATCAGACCTTCCCCCATGCTAGCAGTAGGTCACCGCTTACACAAAGGGCACCAGGTGGACACAGT
Organism: Calidris pugnax; assembly: GCF_001431845.1. Lineage (NCBI taxonomy): Eukaryota > Metazoa > Chordata > Aves > Charadriiformes > Scolopacidae > Calidris > Calidris pugnax. Next base: position 62,766 of record NW_015091151.1, read on the forward strand.
CCCAGGAGAGACGAGACAGTGGCTCCTCCGCTGACACAGGCATCATCTGCTTGGGCCACAAGCTTGGACCCTTTTTTCTAGTAAGGGACCCCAAAGCAGCCCACCAAGGGTCAAGGACATACCAAACCCCGCCAAAACTTGGCAAAATGCACACTGTGCAAATTTTGTTCAGGTAAGAAGATACACCAAGTAGTGTGAACCTCAAAATAACTTTAAGGGCATATATCCAGGGGCAAGCTAGGGCTGCCAGGAGTGAAACAAGACCACTCTCCACAAAATAAGGCTGAGACAGCAAAAATACCTTAGCCACTCTGGATGAGCTTTCTGACTGCATTTGTATGCAGTTACAGTTGACACCACAATGCAGTCCCCAAGGCAGGCAGCAATGCCCAACAGGGTCCAGCACAGAAACTCCCTGATGGTGACACCTGCTCACGGCATTGACACATCCCCACCACCTGGTATTACTCCATGGCTGTCCTCTTCTGTCACACTGGCACCGCAGGGAGATAGACGAAGGAGCATATGTGCCTTCACAAAAATAGCTCAGCCAGGTTATTTTTAACTGGGTCATCCCAGCACAGCCAGCGGCAACAGCCAGGAGCAGGGGAGAAATCAAAGAGAAAAACTGGTGGAGACCACAGCCTCAAGGCAGCTCCCAAGAGGCTCAGACTCTCCTGACACCCAACCTGATCAGGAGCCCAAGACTGTATTTTGGGTAGGAACCCCCAGAACATTGTAAAGTGAAGCCACATCACGAAGCACTGGCTGAATTATCACCTGGTCTTTATTTAATTGCTGGGGTCACTTCCAAGCCTGACACTGGATGTCTACTTGAGCCTCACCTGGGACAAAAGGGAGAAGCAAAAATAAATTACAATAACAAAGCACGCAGAATCCCAGGAAAAAATTAGGCCAGAAGACACTTCTAGAGGACCTAAGCCCTACCCTCATCCCCCAGCAAAGCTCACTGCAGAGGCAGGGCATGCCGCTTGGACTGTCCAGCTGAGTTTGGAAGAATGATGAGGATGGAGATGCCACAGCCTCCTTGGGAAACCTGTCTGCCTACAGTCCTGTGGAGAAGCCCAGGCTGCAGCCGGCCTGCGGGGCTTGCAAAGTTACCTAGATGACTCTGGACAAACTTGCTGCCCACCAGGACGCTCATGGCCTTCACTGAAGAGCTGCTCTCTTGCCAGTCAGACCTGGCCTGCACCATTCCAAGGAACTGCTGCAAATCAGGGGCAGGAGTTGACATTTATCTTTACTGGAGTTCATGAGGGGGGGCTCTTTTTCCCTTCACGAGAGTCACAGAGCAGGCTGGGAGCCTCCAGGTTGCTTAGGATGCCCAGGGGCTGGGAAGTACCTATGGAGGGTCTGTTGCTAGACCTTGGACTGCCCTGCAATGACCAAACAAGCCTCTCTCTTCCCATGAGGAACCAAAGTGATTCACCCTGGAGCAAGGGAGCCTGAGGCACCTGTGGTACCATCGGTGTCACTCTGCTGCCAATGATGCCTGGAGCTTCACTTCCTGAAGGTTCACACCTCTCACTCAGTCACAGGGAGTGAAACACCACCTCACTGCACGTGAATTCCCCCGGGCCGCAGGAGAAGTTGCTTCATAAATATTTTTAAGCCAACGTCACCTAGAAACTAAGCTGAAGGGCACGGCCCACCCTCCAACGAGTGTGAAGAAACTTGTGCTCTGTCAATGCAAAGTCAGTTCGTGCATCTCAGGAGGAACAGGAGAATCCTCCCGGGATGATGCCACACTCGGTGGCAATACCATTTTCTGGCAGTTCAACCTCCCCCTTCACCACGCGTCCCATGTTTGCTTCATGTGGTGCCCTTGCTCTGCAAGCTCTGACAGAAAGAAAGATGATGCAGAGAAGACACAAATGGCTTCAATCGACATGGCCTTTCAGAAACACAGTAGTGGGTTGGGGGAATGTGAAAGGCTGGCAAACCCCAAAATGACCCTGAAACTGAACTCAGTTTCATTAGGCTTATCAGAGCTCCCAGGAAGGGCAGGAGGCACTATGACTGAAGCAGAGGATGGGGCCACCTCAGCCCCTTTGGAGAGAGAGCCCCTCCTTCCCCTGGTTTACCTCCAGCTTTCCAAGATAGACTGTGTACTCCGGCAGAAAGATAAAGCTGACTTGCCTTCATTCTCCAGAGACAATACTCTCTTTCACTCTACCGGTTACCTGGGCAGCAAAGAAAATATTATTGCTTATCAACTTCCTTGTGAGTACTAATATGCTTCTGAATTCAATGAGAGGGCAAATTCCACCTTACAGAGCTTTTCTACCCTGGCAAGATCCTGCTCTGTTATGAAAGAAAAGCAAATAAAACAATCCCAGTTCAAAGAACAATAAAATCTGGAAGCCTCCTCCACCCCTCTGCCATGCAAAAACTCATTATGAAAAGGAAATGGCGAAATGCACAAACTTTAAGAGACATTGCCACACTCCTTGTCAGAAAGGTAGCCTTGAAAAACTCATCATCTGACCCTTTGCAAGCTCAGCAGTTTCTCCTGAAACCAGAACACCATGCTTTCGGTCTTCTATTTCACGGAAAGAGGCTTCCTGCTATTCAAGACTAAACCAGCTTCTGAATTTCAGGAACCCAAGTCCAGCTACCCATTGAAAAGATGCAGCTGGGTGTCAGCAGCCTGCCATGTTTTTGGGAAGATATGGACGCTTGGTCCCACTGCTCTTTATCATGAGGTCTCAGCATGCCTGCAGACATCTGGCAGATGGTGTATCTTTGCTAAAGGCCACCGTACAGAAAGCTTTTCTTGCAGCAAAGCTGAGCATCACCGGTTTTGGCATTTGGCACACCTTCACGGAACCCCAAGACATGGGTTACTTGTCCACAGGAGTCCAAGAGGGGTCCACTGGGCTAGCCAGAGTTCTTCCCAAACCTCTTCTGCCTAGCTCTGGAGTTGTCCAGGACACAGATATATTAGGAAATCTCAAGTGGCCAGCAGGATGGTGAGGCAGTGGAAATACACCAAGTGCAGATGTTTCTCCTGAGTTCTGTGAAGGTTTGGAGGCTACACGCTTCACTTGAATGTCTGATGATATAGCCCTCACATCTGATGTGATCTAATGTGACCACATTCCCCTGTGACTGAGACTGAAGGTTTGCACACTAACCAGCCTACAGGCTCAGGCTAGAACGCTTGCAGGATGCGATGAGATTCTGGCCAGCAAGACCAAGCCTAGCCTTAGGATCTCATCTCTGAAGTTACCCAGGAAAACTGAGAGTCTGATCGGCCAGGTGAACATGGAAACTGCTGCAGAGCTGGGACATTAACCAGGCTCTGACTGTCCAGGCAGGAAAGCACAAGCACCAATGCAAGGACACAGTGTAGGGGACCTCACGTCTGGTAAGTCTCCAGTCCAGCGTCACAGTGACCCTGCCCATAGCTCTAAATAGGTGCAGATGTGGAACCCTCAAAAACCCCAAGGATGAAGGCCTCCACCACCCTTCTGGGGACGTCCTTCTCTCACGTCTGACTGACTTCCCTCCAGCTGCAGCTTGTGTCCTTTTCTCCTTGTTGCACTGCCAAGGAGAGTCTGGCTCTGCCCTTCCAGGAGTTGTATCCCGCTGTTAGTTTGGCAGCAGAAGACACAGGTACCTATTACCATGGACCAGAGAAGCACCAGCTGTGGGTTTCCCGGTTGTAAGGCAGCAAAGGCCAGCGATCACTCTCCTGGGAGCAATGACAGCAGGACTTTCCCTGTTCTTTGAAAGGTGGCAGGCAGCACCAGAGGTCTTCTCTGAAGTCCATAGCTGCAGAGTTCTTCCACCTCCCTTGCAGCATCATCTGCATGCAAAAAACATTTAGGGGCCCTGGGAAAAGAGAAGCACGGGGAGCTCTCCCACACCAATGCAGCACCTGCAGAATTGTTTTATGATTCCAGTTGAGGCTTTTCTCTTTGGCTGGCTGACTAAATTGGAATTGACATCTCTCTGTTCTCCAGAAAACTCCTAATGCACTTTTGAGCTCTCTAACCACTCACCTAACACATGACAAGCCAGCAAGGGAGTGTGGCAAAGGCAGGTGTTACAGACACAACAGCCAGGGGCTTTCTTCTGCCGCATCACAAGTTTCAAAATCGATTCACCATTTAAAGCAGAAATAGCGGGTTCAGTTTTGCTCTTTTGGGTTCTTAGTCTGGCTTTGATTGATGCTGGCTAAGTGAGAGGACTACCCATGCTTTCCCTGGCAGGGAAATGAGATTCTGTGCCCATTCATTCACCCGCTGGGCCTGGCAAATGCACAGTCTCTGGGAAACCAGTGGCATCACTCTGAGCCGAATCCATCGGTGCGAGTGCAGAAGTAGTGTTTGATTCAGGCTGGAAGCACACTTTTGAAGCAAATCTCCTTATTGCTGCTGTTTACTGCACTCCAGTTTCCATTGCAAAGCTGTCTCGGAGCACGCAGGCAGGATTCTCTCCAGATTTGACTAAAATCATTTCAGGATCAGAACCCAGTGCACTCCATCTGCTAACGGGACCAGCTGGGTCAAATTAAAACATCCAAAATGCCTGTGTATAAGAAGTCCTGGTACCACCTCCATCACCCCACAAGTCTACTCCTCTTGCACTGTAGACGTGGCCATAGTTAGAGAGGTGAGGTCAGTCACTGCACAGACATTTTTCCATGGACATCTCTCTGTCTGACCATCAGCCTTGCCTGTCTTCAGATAGACTATTTTCTTTAACCTCCTTTTCCCCCAGAGTATTGCTCTTTTATACTGGTTTTGGGTGTTATTCCATCTCTGTTCATTTCATTCAGCATCAAGGCTCTCCTCTGTAGCCAGTCCCCCTCTTCATACATTCTGTCTCTCAGCAGTGAAGATCAGCCTCTCCTCTCATACACCAGCTCATACCCTACATTCTTCACTCCTGCCAGCCTCTTTGCTCTTTGTCTCCTCCAGTTATCAGTTTTGATCACCTTTCAGCTCTGTCCCTCTGCACCACCCCTCTCTCCAACCCTTCCAAACCAGGGAGCACCCCTGGCAGAAGCTTCACATCCCTGCTGAGCTCCCCGTCACAGGCTCGCTCTCTCTCCCTCTGCTGCTGCTTCTTTCCATGCCAGCCTATTTCTCCAGCGTAGCTGATATCCACCCCGACAAGCTGCCTTTGAGTCAGCTCTGGGCATCTGTGCCTGGGGGACTTTTTGAGCCAAAGGCTTATCTGTCTGTTTAGCCAGCCCTAATGGATTTTCCGCCTGCAGATTCATCTAATGGCTTTTCTTGAACCACATCCCCAACATCCTGTGTCAATGAGTTCCACTGTTTATCTGTATCCTGTAGTTCCTGGGCAGTGATAAACAGAGGAACAATCACTCCCTATCTGAACTCTCCAGTCCCATCATCCTACCATATGTCAAAGGCTACATGTCATATCCCTTTTCAGGCATACCTGTTCCAAGCTAAATAGTTGTCCCTCCCTGCCTTCTGCACTACCGGGTCCTCAATGAGCTGCAGAAAGCTAGCATTGCATGAGGCACTCAAGAAACAGCTGTATTGTACTTGTATCCAGACAGTATTTGATCTTTTCCCGGTGCCAGTGGAAAGGGAAAAAAAAAAAAAAAAAAAAAAGAGGGATGCAAAAGCATTTACTTCTTCTAGCAGTTACTATTGCTTTCAGTCTGGGAGGGAGAAAGGCACAATCATTCCCTCTATGCACATAAAAAAAAAAAAAAAAGAAAAAGGAAGGTGGCACAGCTCTTTAAGTCTGGCTGTGAATTAAAGCAGCATTTGAACTCCTGACATAATGCAGGCTGGGCAGCTTGGGACACGATTTCCATGCCTTAGACAGCAAAACAAAGACTGTCTGTGTGAAGAAGGGTGAAAAGAAAAGCACTGGGTAGGACACACTGGGCCGCACTGCACCTGGCTGAATATGCAGTTTTCTCTGGATATCTTATATGCGTTCATGAAATTACACCTGCATCTAGGGCTTTTCAGTACTGGAGACAGTCTTGAGGCTCCGGGAAACTCCTGCAGGCTGCTCAGAGGCAGAGGAGGGTCAGCAGCGGGGTCCCAGCTCCTGCTCAGCCAGGGGCGACAGCAGCAGGAGGGAGCAGCCCCAGCGAGGGGTCCCCGAGCAGGGTGGAGGGCTGCAGCTGAGCCCCGCCGTGCCGGGGGAACGCCAGGCACTGGAAGGACAGTGGACAATGAGGCAGTCAGATATGGAAGTAAAGGGAGGGAAAGGTTTCTAGGAAGAGCTCAAAACACAGATCTTGATTTCCTGGGGAAGACTTGTCTTTCTGCAGGAGTCCAAGTCCCTCTGCAAGCCCACTTGCAGATTTCCAGACTCACAGACTAAGACACCATCGCGAGCATCTGCCTGCACTGCTGGTGACCAGTGGCACCAGAACCCCACATAGTGAAAGGTGTGTGAGCCCCATATGGTGTCTGTGCCATTCATCTCCCAAACCCCCACAGCTGAGCTTGACTGCAAGACAGGCAGAAACACCAATACAAACACTGCTTTTTTTTTTTTTTTGTACGTAAGACACAAGCTGTCATGAAGCTACAGAAAAGTTCACACTGCAAGTCATGCTGTCAGGGAAGGAAGAATAGGTAAGACACTGGAAAACTCTTCTGAAATACACAAAACCATACACAAGATAATGACTGATTTCACTGGTTTCTCAAAACTGAAAGAAAGAGAAGGTAGATAAATCATCACTTCAGTTCCCTCTTTACACATCAAACAGCTTAAGAAGTCCCATTCCACTAAGGACCCACAAAAGCCTGGGCACCAAAAGAAAGAGATTTCCCCAAGCTAACAGCAAGGTAAGCTTCATTGAAATATTTTTTGAAACCTCAAGGATGACCACAGTATACCCAAGGACATCCTTTTCCTCGATCCAGTCATGTCCTGGTTTAAGATAGAACAGAACCAGTTTTCTTGTCAGTAATTTCACTTTTCAGTTAAGTCTCTTCTCACTAATGGCACTTCATGAAATTAACACCATATTCTTCAGACAGTATCCGCTTCTAGCAGATAAGGCCTGACGTTTACAGTTAATGCCAAGGAATGGTATGCAGAGAGGCTCTTGCTTGTAATTATTGCTGTAACAACCAAGGTCAGCTAATTTCATTATTTGCCCCATTGGAGGGTCAGAAACTGAAAAGCGTAGAGGGGTCCCACTTGTGGGGAGGAGCGGACAGGACAGGTGACCCCAAACAGGGTATCCCATCCCATCTGCCCCTTGCTCAGTATAAAAGCTGAGGGACCAAAAGGGTCAGCCTCTTTCTTCAGTGGCCGGTGTCCAAGGAGGACTCTGTCTGTCCATCTGCCTTTGATCCGATACAGGCATTCCTGAATCCAGATCCAGAATCCAGTTCCAATCCATTGCTCAGTCCAGTCTGGGACTTCCCCAGTGCCTGTTTGTGTCATGATCGTCATCCTGAGAGCTTGATACTGGTTTTGTATATGTTGTATATATGTCATTATTTTCTTATTAATATTATTTTTTCTTTTTATTATTAATATTTCATTAAAGAGTTTTAGCTTTCTTTTCAACCCATAAGTCTCTCTCCCTTAAAAGTTTCTCTCTCCTTATTAAAAGAGAACATCTGTCATTTGTTGAGTGGCCAGCCCAGCCTAAACCACAGCAAGTGGATGGACCCATAAAGCAGATATGTGTGCTGCAGCAGAAAGTTAGGGATTCTCACCACTCATCTAAATTCAACGCTCAGCATGAACGTTGGGAAAGAAGTATGGGAGATAGGGACCAAGGTATACTTTCCAGGTGCACTTTACCTTGGTTTAACTCCTTGGAACCTTAGTTACTAGTATAATTACCAGGTTTTTACTTCTACCATCACAGGCAAATTGAGGCTGGAAGGAGCCTCTGAGGGTCTGTAGCCCAAACTCCTGGTCAAAGCAGGGTCAGCCTCTAAATCAAACCAGGTTTCTCAGGGCCTTGTCCATGTGAATTCTGAAGATCTCCAAAGGTAGAAGTACTACAGGCAAGCAAACCATCCTGCTAAGCCCCTGTCTGGCTAATAACTGTGACCTCTGCCAGTCAATACACACTAGCTGCAAAAGCAGGTACCGGTACTACACAGTGCTCTGCCTCCATGGGGATGAGTCACCTACCCCTCCATCTCCAGATGTCCATCCAGTACAGTCAGTGAAGTCCATCTCGACTTACAGTCAATGTCCAAAGTGGCTCAGAGGACTCCTGCCTTCAAATTGTTATCCCTCCAGTGACCATAAAACAAAACTTGGGAGAGAAAGTTGGCTTTCATGTTGAGAAACAAGAATACCACCTCGTGGCCCTAAAGGCAAGACCCAGCAGAACATGCTGAGGGCTTGGTGAGAGGAGTGTATGCTCTCCACCATGGTCAGACAAGATGCTTTGACAGTGACAAGCCAGGGAAAGAAATCTCTGCCAGATGCCAGGTAACTGCTTTTCAGCTTATGGCAGGCTGAAAGAAGTCGCCTACTTCCACAGAACACTGCTGTCTGCACTGGGTGATAGTATTTAGAAGATCATCCTTTTCAAGTTTCTAGCACTGCATAATCCTGGGAAACTCTTCCTACAATTCCTCCTCTTTGCTGCTAAAAACACAACTGCCTTATTATTTTGCCAAATAATAACTTCTGCTTCCAGCTACTGGTTCTCGTTCTGGTTTGTCAACCAGATTGAAGAATCCATAATTTATAAAGATATGAGAGGCTTCTAATCTTCTCAACTCCACAGGAACCAAGAGTTCACCAAAACACAACCTGGGACGCCAAGCACCAACTTTCCGCTTGAGCTTTTCCTTATCAAATCTCAGTGAGGGGTTGAGTTTTTCCACTCCAAGACTTGATTTGCTTGGCAGGGTGCATCACACCCATAGCTATTGCACCAGGCTTAATGTATGGCGAGGGGCACAAGCCTTAAATGGATGCAAGGGGTTGTAAAGTCAAGCCCTTCAATATCTATTAAGCATTTAAATGAGTGCTATGATTTTTAAAACTGGGAAACACTGAACTCCTATTGATTTCTATGGAAGCTGTTGGATGCCAGGCTATCATTAGCAAAATCAATCTTTTCAATTAAGACTTCAGGCATCAGTTACTGACAGCAAGACCTTTGGAAATTCAAAGAGAAACACGAGCCACAGCCATCACCACAGGCAGGAGGGGTCAGAACAGAGACTCTGATCCTCCCAGACTCTAAGGAAAAGAGCCTCTATATGTAGGAGGAGCTGCGTAGAGGGGTCCCACTTGTGGGGAGGAGCGGACAGGACAGGTGACCCCAAACAGGGTATCCCATCCCATCTGCCCCTTGCTCAGTATAAAAGCTGAGGGACCAAAAGGGTCAGCCTCTTTCTTCAGTGGCCGGTGTCCAAGGAGGACTCTGTCTGTCCATCTGCCTTTGATCCGATACAGGCATTCCTGAATCCAGATCCAGAATCCAGTTAGGGTATCCCATCCCATCTGCCCCTTGCTCAGTATAAAAGCTGAGGGACCAAAAGGGTCAGCCTCTTTCTTCAGTGGCCGGTGTCCAAGGAGGACTCTGTCTGTCCATCTGCCTTTGATCCGATACAGGCATTCCTGAATCCAGATCCAGAATCCAGTTCCAATCCATTGCTCAGTCCAGTCTGGGACTTCCCCAGTGCCTGTTTGTGTCATGATCGTCATCCTGAGAGCTTGATACTGGTTTTGTATATGTTGTATATATGTCATTATTTTCTTATTAATATTATTTTTTCTTTTTATTATTAATATTTCATTAAAGAGTTTTAGCTTTCTTTTCAACCCATAAGTCTCTCTCCCTTAAAAGTTTCTCTCTCCTTATTAAAAGAGAACATCTGTCATTTGTTGAGTGGCCAGCCCAGCCTAAACCACAGCAAGTGGATGGACCCATAAAGCAGATATGTGTGCTGCAGCAGAAAGTTAGGGATTCTCACCACTCATCTAAATTCAACGCTCAGCATGAACGTTGGGAAAGAAGTATGGGAGATAGGGACCAAGGTATACTTTCCAGGTGCACTTTACCTTGGTTTAACTCCTTGGAACCTTAGTTACTAGTATAATTACCAGGTTTTTACTTCTACCATCACAGGCAAATTGAGGCTGGAAGGAGCCTCTGAGGGTCTGTAGCCCAAACTCCTGGTCAAAGCAGGGTCAGCCTCTAAATCAAACCAGGTTTCTCAGGGCCTTGTCCATGTGAATTCTGAAGATCTCCAAAGGTAGAAGTACTACAGGCAAGCAAACCATCCTGCTAAGCCCCTGTCTGGCTAATAACTGTGACCTCTGCCAGTCAATACACACTAGCTGCAAAAGCAGGTACCGGTACTACACAGTGCTCTGCCTCCATGGGGATGAGTCACCTACCCCTCCATCTCCAGATGTCCATCCAGTACAGTCAGTGAAGTCCATCTCGACTTACAGTCAATGTCCAAAGTGGCTCAGAGGACTCCTGCCTTCAAATTGTTATCCCTCCAGTGACCATAAAACAAAACTTGGGAGAGAAAGTTGGCTTTCATGTTGAGAAACAAGAATACCACCTCGTGGCCCTAAAGGCAAGACCCAGCAGAACATGCTGAGGGCTTGGTGAGAGGAGTGTATGCTCTCCACCATGGTCAGACAAGATGCTTTGACAGTGACAAGCCAGGGAAAGAAATCTCTGCCAGATGCCAGGTAACTGCTTTTCAGCTTATGGCAGGCTGAAAGAAGTCGCCTACTTCCACAGAACACTGCTGTCTGCACTGGGTGATAGTATTTAGAAGATCATCCTTTTCAAGTTTCTAGCACTGCATAATCCTGGGAAACTCTTCCTACAATTCCTCCTCTTTGCTGCTAAAAACACAACTGCCTTATTATTTTGCCAAATAATAACTTCTGCTTCCAGCTACTGGTTCTCGTTCTGGTTTGTCAACCAGATTGAAGAATCCATAATTTATAAAGATATGAGAGGCTTCTAATCTTCTCAACTCCACAGGAACCAAGAGTTCACCAAAACACAACCTGGGACGCCAAGCACCAACTTTCCGCTTGAGCTTTTCCTTATCAAATCTCAGTGAGGGGTTGAGTTTTTCCACTCCAAGACTTGATTTGCTTGGCAGGGTGCATCACACCCATAGCTATTGCACCAGGCTTAATGTATGGCGAGGGGCACAAGCCTTAAATGGATGCAAGGGGTTGTAAAGTCAAGCCCTTCAATATCTATTAAGCATTTAAATGAGTGCTATGATTTTTAAAACTGGGAAACACTGAACTCCTATTGATTTCTATGGAAGCTGTTGGATGCCAGGCTATCATTAGCAAAATCAATCTTTTCAATTAAGACTTCAGGCATCAGTTACTGACAGCAAGACCTTTGGAAATTCAAAGAGAAACACGAGCCACAGCCATCACCACAGGCAGGAGGGGTCAGAACAGAGACTCTGATCCTCCCAGACTCTAAGGAAAAGAGCCTCTATATGTAGGAGGAGCTGAATATTATGAGAGCAGGAACTTTGAGCCATGCTATTCTGATTTTGTTTTTGTTCTGTGTATGTGTATTTTGGTATTCAAATTAAATTAGAGAAAATGGAGGAGAAAAATAATGTGAACTAATTACATTTAAGTAGATGTTAGCAGGACAATCTTCGACTTCTTCTATTTGTCTATTGCAATTAAAGAGCTGTCTGGGTCCTCTGTGACTTTTACCCTGCAATTTTGCTGCCAGCACACGCTCCTCTTAGGGACCAGATAGAATGGAAGAACCCAGAGGATGACAAGGAAGATTGGTCCTTCCTGGCATCGTTCATGGTACCAGACAGCGTTCCCAGTAACACCAAGGAGAGGTTCCTTGGAAAAGAGCCCTGCGACTGTGACAGCAGTTCAGGCAAAAGGGTAGCTACATTTTTCTAAGGCACTATGTTTTATATTTTTCAAGATTTGTGTATTCTTGCTCAGGGCAAACACTGCAAAACACTAAACCAGTGTAAATAACTGGTTTAAAATAACCTCAGATGTAACCCCGTGGAAGGGTGGCTGACAGCTGAACAGCTCTGGCAGAGCCAAGCTTTCCACAGCCTGGAAGGCAAAGCTCCACAGATACCTGATGGGAGAAGAGCTGCCGGGCGGCTGCAGAAGGCGGTGAAAAGCCCGTGGCTGGGTTCAGCGCAGGTCCCCAGTGACACTGGGTGGCACTCAGGGAGGCAGCACCACTTCAAGGGTCCTTTTGGCACATGGGCAAGTGTTCTAGGTGTGAATGCTCCCTGGTGAGACGAGACCCAGGCGAGGCTGGAATTGGGCAGGCAACTTCAGGAGAGATCCGCTGCTCCCAGTCCCACGCTTGCGGATGCTCCCGTTGGCCTGCTGCATCAGCCCATACCCCAACCCAGGGAGAGAGCAACACCGGAGAAAAAGGCACTCATCTACCCAGCACTACCCACCTGTGCTTCCCAGAAAACCTGGGATGGGATCCAGAGCATTTCTGGCTCCCCCAAGGAGGATTTCAGCCCTCTCCACAGCCACCCTGCAAGAAGAGTTTAAATCATGGTATCCGTAGAGCAAGAATTGCTTAATTTCTGCTCGTGGGAGTAGGGACAGTGCTTGTCTTGGCTCCCACCTGCACCTTTTTTCTGACTGTCCCTGCTCTACTCTAAGTACAGGCTGGAGCCATGAGGCTCATACTTGCTTTAACCCTGACCTGAAGAGCCTTGTCCAGCCACCTTTTCCTGGGAAAGACCTGTGGGGAGAAGAACAAGATGGAGTTCGGCCTCTCCCCACTTCCCTGGAAGCTATCTAATCAGTTTCCATGAACTTTGTCTCCACCGCAGTGATAAAAACACCACAAATGCTGGGAGTTGCTGCTGCTTTGTCTGCCTTATCATTTTCCTCAGTGACTTTGTCCCACAGAGGGAGAGAGGCAGTGCAGAGTCATCAGTGCAGAAGACCTCCTCTCTGCAGGTAGGAATGTCCGTATTTCCTGGCACAGAGATAAAGAGCACAGTGACTCACCAGACTGGAAAGAAACCCTTGCACAAACCAGAGACCAGAAGGATGCTCGGAGAGAAAAGGAGAGAGAGGCCAAACTTTGGGCACTGGTTTGGAAAACGTGTGAAATGGAGCAGGGAGCAGGTCAACAGGGGAGGAGAGAACAGGGCTTGGAGCTACACACCAACATTGGTCCTGCCGTGGGCAGCGGCACATCTCCAAGCTTTAGAAAGGGCTTTTGCTTGGCTGAGGGTCAGAAAGTCCTATTTGTGAATTTCAAAGTGCCTTGGCAATAGTAAGCATCAGCATTACCCTAACAGAGCCCTGCAGGGTGTATTTTCAAAATGGAGAGTTGCTGGCAAGCCTGTAATACCGCAGAGGGGAAATCCCTGGAAATACTAGGCCAGTCTGGCTGCTACTCACAAGCCAGTATAACCCTGTGAGTGTCAAACCCCCTCAGCCCATACAGCCTCCCGGATGATCTAAAGATCTTTCCTGTTTCTCCTGCGGAGAGGCAGAAGGCGCGTCAGCGTAATTGCTGAGCGCTGCAGGCTGTTTGCCTCCATCAGCTCTCTGCAGCCAGAGCAGCTTGACGAGCACTTAAGGGAAGGCAGGTAATGACTACATGTGAAACACCTCACCGCATCCTCGCTCCAGTGGCTTCTTGCCATGGGAGCAGGAGACCCAGATCGCCTGTGGCCCTGTTGTGCATCAAGAGAGGCCACCAGCCCCAGTTGCTTCGAAGAGCAGGCACTGCTCAGCCTCATCAGGGACGGTTCCACAGGTCCCTGTGGGTCTGAGCAGTAGGTTTAGCAGCAAGCCCCTCAGCAGCCACCCAGACATCAACCCGCTGGCCAACCTTAATACTGGCTACCATTTTATTGCCAAAAAAAGACTGCTGCTGCTTATAACTGGCAGGTGGGAATACTCAGATGAGGTGGTAGGGCTTATTTTTGTTGAAGCAAACACTTCAAGCAAACTTTCTTAGAGAAAGCTTATTTAGGAGAGTGGAGGACAGGATCTGGCCATTAAGGATCAGGACTCTGCTGAGGTCCCTGTGGGACCAACCAAGAGTGCATGGTGAGGAACTGACCCATCCACCCTGTTTCTTCACAGAAGGTCTCTGTCAGACCCTGTCACAACCCACCCTCCATCAGTTTCCCCATTGAAATCTCTGCTGTGGAAATGAGGATCCACCAGGGTGGGATGAAGACTTCATGCTGTGCAGCCACTGAGGACCAAGGAATACAAAAACATTAGAAGCAGCAAACCACCAACAACATAAGAAGAGCCTGCAAAGCCATGTGCAAAAACTACCTTAGCTTGCCCTGAGGCAGCTGTCTCTCACTCCAAAACATCACCATCACTTCTGGGGATTAGCCAAAACCTTCAGTTCTCTCCTTACATCTCTGTAACACTGAAGCACTCATGTGCCTGGGTTCCTGCAGTTCACATAACAGGGAACTGCTCCACACTCAGGCTGTGGGAAAGTAAGGGAAGATTGGCAAGGAGGACTGTAAACACGCTCAAGTGACTCCAGCATGTGGGGTGCTGGAAAACACATCTATCACACTAATTGTTGCTTAGTTTTGTGTGCTCAACAAGTAGAGCATCTACACTTGGATAACACAGGCCTGGGATGGACTCAGGGGCACCTTATCCAACACGCCTGAGATTCCTGCCCTGCTGTTGAAGAGTCAAAGCACCAGAATCCTTGAAATACAGGCTCAAACAGCAAGTGGGGGGGAGCTTTCTCTCACTCCCTCGCTAACAAGGACTCTCTTGCTAATAAGGACTCTGGCTCCACGGTGCTTGCATCCCCTGCTTGCCTGCCTCTGCCCGGGTGCTGCTTCAGAGGTTCCCCGATCCATGAGGTATCAAGATTAAACTTGGTCTTTGCCCTTAGCCTGTGGTTTTGTGGTTGTTCCTGCGTTCTACCCGCATCAGCTCACACAAGCGTATACCCAAAACACCATCCACACAGCACTCGAGCATCTGTCAGTCCAGACAGCCCACAGGCATGGGAGATCTGCCCTTGCACAGGCACCACAAACGGGTTCCAGAGACCAGCAGCCTGCCCAGTGCCAGCCCACCTAGAAAGAGACTCCCCAAAACACAGGCAACGCGAGATCCGCTCACTGTCCAGCTGCTAACAAATGTAGCAGGCACAGAAACATGCAAAATACTGTCCATTATTGACATTTCCCACGCAAGAAACCTGCTCAGAGGGGACAAACCAACATACTTGTGAGACAGGTAGAAATTGCCCAGGGCGGGGAAAAGAGAGTGAGAAACTTACCACATCTGGAGATACCCTGACCTGCTGTCAGGAAACCCACCTGCTGCAGAGACACAGCCATCAACTGGTCTGATCAATGGGACGGAGGTGAGCAGGGCAGCCGGCACACAGGGCAGTGGTCTCCTTCTCCCCCTGCCCTGGCAAAACCCACACGCTCCGGCAGAGCTGCTCTGCCTCTGAGGAAGAGAGGTCAGGAAGAGCTTGGGGCTGAACTGGGATGCAGGCAGCAGAATTGTCTGGCACTCTGTCCAAACATCTCCAGAGCCTGGGCCTCGCGTTTCCTGGGTCTACAGCAGCTCTACAGAGATGACTGGATTTGATTTGTTGCTATGGCCTAATGGATTGAATGAATTTGAAGTAACTCTCATTGATAGAGCTGTAGCTTGTCTGCAATAACACTAATTCACCAAACAATGTTAGCATGGAGAACACCTCCTTTTTGCCTTGTCTCTAAGAAGCAACCAGCTCCCCCCTATCCCATCTCCCCAAGCTCTGCTCTAGAGTTTCTTGAAACGCTCCCACCAAAACGTGAACTCCCTGCGTGTCTCCATCAGTCATTCTCTATCTCTGATCAAACCATGAGAGATCTGAGCTCCCCAAAGAGGGCACAGCCGGTGGGAGAACAAAGGGAACAGCAGGGCTACACAGGCTGCTCCTTTGTTAACCCACCGGGGAGCCCGTGTTGGGAAGATTAAAAGGCAACCAACACCCGGCCTCCCCACAAGTGTTCTCCGAATCCTCTGCAGCAATCACTTCCCTTCACCACCCAAGAGACCAGAAGAGGTTGAGCCTGTCCAGGCAAATTCCCTTTACAGGGACTGCAGCAAACATGGTGCCTTCTTAGGAGGTGTAAGTGAAGGGGTGAAGATTAAACTTGGTCTTTGCCCTTAGCCTGTGGTTTTGTGGTTGTTCCTGCGTTCTACCCGCATCAGCTCACACAAGCGTATACCCAAAACACCATCCACACAGCACTCGAGCATCTGTCAGTCCAGACAGCCCACAGGCATGGGAGATCTGCCCTTGCACAGGCACCACAAACGGGTTCCAGAGACCAGCAGCCTGCCCAGTGCCAGCCCACCTAGAAAGAGACTCCCCAAAACACAGGCAACGCGAGATCCGCTCACTGTCCAGCTGCTAACAAATGTAGCAGGCACAGAAACATGCAAAATACTGTCCATTATTGACATTTCCCACGCAAGAAACCTGCTCAGAGGGGACAAACCAACATACTTGTGAGACAGGTAGAAATTGCCCAGGGCGGGGAAAAGAGAGTGAGAAACTTACCACATCTGGAGATACCCTGACCTGCTGTCAGGAAACCCACCTGCTGCAGAGACACAGCCATCAACTGGTCTGATCAATGGGACGGAGGTGAGCAGGGCAGCCGGCACACAGGGCAGTGGTCTCCTTCTCCCCCTGCCCTGGCAAAACCCACACGCTCCGGCAGAGCTGCTCTGCCTCTGAGGAAGAGAGGTCAGGAAGAGCTTGGGGCTGAACTGGGATGCAGGCAGCAGAATTGTCTGGCACTCTGTCCAAACATCTCCAGAGCCTGGGCCTCGCGTTTCCTGGGTCTACAGCAGCTCTACAGAGATGACTGGATTTGATTTGTTGCTATGGCCTAATGGATTGAATGAATTTGAAGTAACTCTCATTGATAGAGCTGTAGCTTGTCTGCAATAACACTAATTCACCAAACAATGTTAGCATGGAGAACACCTCCTTTTTGCCTTGTCTCTAAGAAGCAACCAGCTCCCCCCTATCCCATCTCCCCAAGCTCTGCTCTAGAGTTTCTTGAAACGCTCCCACCAAAACGTGAACTCCCTGCGTGTCTCCATCAGTCATTCTCTATCTCTGATCAAACCATGAGAGATCTGAGCTCCCCAAAGAGGGCACAGCCGGTGGGAGAACAAAGGGAACAGCAGGGCTACACAGGCTGCTCCTTTGTTAACCCACCGGGGAGCCCGTGTTGGGAAGATTAAAAGGCAACCAACACCCGGCCTCCCCACAAGTGTTCTCCGAATCCTCTGCAGCAATCACTTCCCTTCACCACCCAAGAGACCAGAAGAGGTTGAGCCTGTCCAGGCAAATTCCCTTTACAGGGACTGCAGCAAACATGGTGCCTTCTTAGGAGGTGTAAGTGAAGGGGTGGGGATGAGGAACAGCTGGGATGCTGCAGGACTGCCTTTCCACACTCTCGAGCAAGACAAGGAGGGCACCACTCCCTGCAGGGTGAACAATGGATGTTCAGCAAGACACTGCACATAGCTGGCCTCCCCAGGCCACCGGGGACTTGTTTGCAAAGTGCTGTCATCATTACATATCCCTTCGCAACAACAGCCTGCCTTTGCCCCTGACAGAGCCGTGGCGTCAAAGCCAGACCCACGGGGAGAAGGAGTCCTCCCTCCAAAGCCCTGCTGCCCAAAAGCAAGAGCCCTTCCGAGGGGGGACTGGCACCAGGAGACCCTGCTGCCCAGAGAGCATCACCCAGATGTCGTTCATGGGGCTGTCATCGTGCCCTGCTCCAGATGTGACCTGCCCTGACATCGAGCACCCGAAATCCCCATGACCCCAGCGCAAAGGGGCGAAATTCAGCCACCCGCTCACGCACACACACAGACACACACACACAGCCGGAGAGGGGGGCTCCTCTCTGTACCCCGAGCGAAGTTACACAGATGCTACCCGCCGCTCCGGCACGCAGGGCTGGCAGGACCGGCCAGCAGCAACGCCCGGGCCCGGGGCGTGATGCTCCCACCCCCCAAAAGCGGCAAGAAGCCCCGTGTTGCTCCCCCCGCACCTCGGCGCCGAGCCCGGACCGCTGCAGACCCCCACCTCTCCCCCCGGGGGCCGGCTGTGGGACAAACGCCCCCCTACCCCTGCAGCTACCTGCGGGAGCATCCCGGGGACGGGGCGGGGGGGAGAGAGAAACCCGCCCGGGGAAGGCGCCACCAGCAGCGGCTTCCCCAACCGGGGGATGCCCGAGGCCCCGCCGCATCCCCCCGGCCCTCGGCGTCCCCCGCGGCTGCGGGTGGCGATGGCGGCTCCGCACAAAGCGGGGTGCGGCCGGGGGGGGTGGGGGCTGCGGCACCCCCCGGGCGACACCTCCAGCCCCTCCGCTCCCCGGGCTGCGGCAGGTGCCCCGGCCGGCCCTACCCACGCGTGTCCCGGCCCCCCAGAAACCCCCGCTAAACCCACCACCACCAACCGGTCTCATTCATACCTTGGGGGGGGTGGTGTCCTGCAGCGCGCAGGGCGTGCGCACGGGGAGCCGCGCTCCTTCCGCGCCCTTCCGCGCCCCCGCCGGCC
>NW_015091151.1:81334-111471 GCF_001431845.1 Calidris pugnax
GGGGCTGGGATGAGGGATGCCCGCCGCCCCCCGTGATGTGGGGCTGAGCCCGCACAGCCCTGACCGGGCTCCG
Organism: Calidris pugnax; assembly: GCF_001431845.1. Taxonomy (NCBI): domain Eukaryota; kingdom Metazoa; phylum Chordata; class Aves; order Charadriiformes; family Scolopacidae; genus Calidris; species Calidris pugnax. Next base: position 81,408 of record NW_015091151.1, read on the forward strand.
GCAGCGCCCCCCCGACCCGGTCCGGGGGGGGACGATCAGCGGCGGGAACCGCGGGGTGGGCTCTGCTGCGGTGGTGGGGGGAGCCCCTCCATAGCCACAGCGGAGTGGCCAAGCCACCTCTCCCTTCCCCGGGCTGGGGGACCGGCCCCACGGTGCGCGGTGCCCCCTCACCATCACCGCCGCGGGTGGGTGCCCCAGGGCTGTCCCCGGAGGGACGCTGTGAAGGTTTTCCGAGGACATCATCCCCCACAGCATCAGCACCTCCCCATCATCTGGTACCCACGGGCCTTGCCGTAGCTCACAGAGATGCTGAGGACATGGCAGAGCACCTGCCCCTACCCTCGGTGCGACCACCAGGTCCTGGGCACTGTGCCCTGAACAGCCAGGCACCCCTGTAACAGGTATTGGTGTGCCAGCCTCGCCTGGCAGCCTCTGGCTGGCTCAGCAGTCCCTGGCAGATGGAGGGACACTGGCCCGGGACCAGAGCTGCAGGGCCTTCACGGGTGGCAAGTGGCCCTAGAAAGCTGCTCGTGCCTGCAGAGCTCACACTCAGACTTTGAGGTTAGCTGGTACCATGGCAGCACTACAAGCCCACCTGGTAACCTGGATGAGGAACGTAGCAAGTAGACAGCAATGCCCAAGACCAAAGGGTAGAGGAGATTTCCTTGGCAAGGTCACGCACTCGGCTCACACCGCTCAGGTCCTCTCCGAACACAGCCTGGATGGAGAGAGCTGTCTCTCCTCCATGCTTTAATCCCACCAGTCTGTGGGGAGCAGTGTCAACACTGGGCTGAGCCAGTGGATGCGACAAGACTGTGAGACCAGGTGTCCTCCACAAGTGAGATGTTGCAGTTCAGGTGTCTGCTTTGATTCTGTGGTGGTGAGACAGGAGTTGGCCCGTCCCTCCAGGCAGCTGAAGTCCTTCTGGGGAAGGATATGCAGGCCCCTGACAAGACCAGTCCCACTGATTCCTTCATGGGAGTTAAGCGGAATTCCAGAAGCAACCAGCAGCCCTCAAGAGTGATCTCCATGCCTTGCTGCCAGGTGCCAGGCTGGGACAACCCAGGAGACTGAGGTACTTGAGCTGAGACACAGCTATTGAGAAGCACTGTCCATGGCTGTAGCACAGGAGCAATCCAGCTGTGGACATGAATTGTGCAGCAGCTGTCCTGAACCTATCCTGCCTGCAGGAATTGAGATGACTTCTGGAACACCCCAGGACCCTCACAGCCATGCTCACATCTTCACCATGGAGAAGTACAAGACAGATAAGGTGCAGATGCACAGATGATCTCCAGTGCTTCCTTTCACACACAGTGTGCTCCAGCCCAGATTGAACTGTAGAAGGTTGCATGCAGGACTAATGGGGGGACAAGGACGTCTGTCTTTGAGGTTATTGGTGGGAAACATTTCGCCTGCCTTCAGCCCTGTCCACTGTAGGCATCTAGCTATGCTACTTGTGCACAAGTGCCATTCCTCAAAGGTGTTTTAGCTGCTGACAAAGCGAATGGCTTTGCTGCCTTTTCCCCTTTGCAGTCTAAGATGGAATGGTTGGGACTGGTGGCCGTACCGGGGGGTCCTCGGTGACTGGGGTGAACTCTCTGTCTTCTTTTCTGGGACTTCTTGACTGGTCATCCAACAGCAAAGGCTTGGCTGAGCAACTGCCAAGTCCACGGAGGTGGCTTGTGGCAAAAAGCACCCCCACACAACACTTGTCCTGCTCTATAAAGGGCACTGCAACCTGTGGGCAACCGGCTGGCAACCTGCTGTGCCAGCTCTGCATTGCAGGGGCTACATCGCTGTGGCCGCATTCGTGGCATCTGTGCAACTATGGATAAAGAACCTCTGGCCCAGCTGGGGGCAGGTCCCGGGGAGGAGGTACCTGCCTTGGTGCAGAAGAGGATGAGACAACAGAGGGAAAACAACTTTCTGCTTGGCGATGTGCCTTGCAACCCTACGGAGGTGTTAACGGTTTGAGGGAATCACAACAATTTATTGTTGTTTAGAAAATTATTCTCTGAACCGATGACCCCTCCCCATCCAGGAAGGGGAATCAGAGAAAAAAAAGGGAAACCCAGGAGTTGAAATGTAAACAGATTTAATACAGTAAGGGTAAATAATTAATAATAATACTAAAGAGCCAATATTGATCCTGGTACCAATATAAAATCCAGAAGGATTATACTCAGCCCATTCTATCTGTCCGTGCACTCCCAGCAGAGGACAGCAAATGTGGGACACTGCCACCACAATGGCTTCAGGAGGAAGGGAGGAGCTCAGGGGTCCAGCATGGGGGCAAGAGGTTCTCTGGACCACTGCCATCAGGGGAGAGAGCGAGCTCCTCAGCAAACTTTCTAATTTGTATTGAATGTGACGTTCATGGTATGAAATAATCCCCTTGGCCAGCCTGGGTCTCGCTGCTCCCCATCCCTGCACCTGAGAAGGCTCGAAACACTGACACTTTGAAACCCGCACACCACAGCTGGCTATAAAGTAAACATTATCACAAATACAAGAGTCTTCACTAAAGTCTCATAAAAAATGCAGTTTTCCATAGCATTAGAAGAGACCTTACCCAGAAGTCAAATCACTGCAAGAGAAATTAATCCTGTGTCTCTCAATCCAGGTCAGACGGGCATGAGGGGTTTGCAGACACAATATCCTCACGCAGAGTTAGTGGAAAGCCACCTTGTCCCGGCGCGCAGCCCCGGACACCTGCAGCAGTGAGGAGGTGCTGCAGCAAGCACTGCGCTCAGCTTCATCCCAGCCCACTGAGGACCAGGGGCCTGGCATGCCCGTGGTAGGCTTGGATGGAGCCCCACAGAGGAAGCTGCTCATTAGTTATACCCAATTAGTGTCATATCATGGAATCATGGAATAGTCAGAGTTGGAAGGGACCTCTAGAGATCATCTAGTCCAACCCCCCTGCCAAAGCAGGATTGCCCAGAGCACGTTACTCAGGACTGCATCCAGGCAGGCCTTGAGAATCTCCAAGAAGGGGACTCCACGACCTCCCTGGGCAGCCTGTTCCAGGGCTCTGGCACCCTCACCATAAAGAAGTTCTTCCTCATATTTGAATGGGACTTCCCATGTTCCATCTTGTGCCCATTGCCCCTCGTCCTGTCACTGGGAACCACTGAAAAGAATCCAGCTCCATCATCCTTCAACCCACCCTTTAGGTACTTGTAAACATAGATAAGGTCTCCCCTCAGCCTTCTCTTCTCCAGGCTAAAGAGCCCCATCTCTCTCAGCCTTTCCTCATAAGGGAGGTGCTCCAATCCCTTAATCATCTTCATTGCCCTACGCTGGACTCTCTCCAGTAGTTCCCTGTCTCTCTTGAACTGGGGAGCCCAGAACTGGATGCATTATTCCAGTTGTGGCCTCACCAGTGCAGAGCAGAGGGGGAGAATGACCTCCCTCAACCTACTGGCCACACTCTTACCTCTGCAGCCCAGGATCCCATTGGCCCTCTTGGTGACAAGGGCACATTCCTGGCTCATGGAAAGTTTGCTATCTACCAGGATTCCCAGAACCTTCTCCTCAGTAGTGCTTTCCAGCAGGTCCACCCCTAACCTGTATTGGTGGCTGGGGGTCTTCTTTCCCAGGTGCAGGACCCTACATTTGCCCTTGTTGAACCTCATGAGGTTCTTCTCTGCCCGGCTCTCCAGCCTGTTCGGGTCACGCCGGATGGCGGCACAGCCCTCTGGAGTGTTGGCCAGCCCTCCCAGTTTGGTATCATCAGCAAACCTGCTGAGGATACACTCTGTCCTCTCCCCACCTCCCCTGCTGTAATAATTTCCAGCCCTGCCAAGTTCCAGGATCACTGACTGTGCCACACATGTGGGGGCGGGTGGCACGGAGGGGTAGGGTGGGAGCTGGGCCCACGCAACACCCACCAGCTTTGGGGACTGATTTAATTTGCCATTGTGATGGCAGTGTCAAAACTGGAAGTCTTTTCAGAGTCTAAGGCACCAGCAGTCCCCCCCAACATGCAAGAGCTTTTATCACATAAAAAAATGTTACAGTATCGGAAGGTGAAGGAAGAAACATCAGTTGGGTTCAATTTCCTTTTGGAACTTCTCTTCCCTGCAAAATGCTGCCATAAACAATACTTTAGTGCTAACAGAATCACTCTATAATAGAAAAAATAAAGGTATTATTTTCAGTGGGGGCCTGTGATGTTGGGCTGAGTACTATTTTTTCCCAAGGGACCTTGAAATTTCATTCTACTTACCTTGGATGTTGCCTGAAGTCCCAAAGCTCTCTACCAGCTTGACACCAAAACGTGCCAAAGAGGTTCTGTACTATGAAAATTAACCATAGCAGATACTGACCCACCAGCTGGAACCTCAAAAGCCGGACTTTTCACTTGGCAGGGAGCCATTGGTTAATAACAAGAAGAAATGGGGACTTTGTGACAATGGTAGTGGACCATGCACCTAGAGTAAGCACCTGGCTGCAGTGGGACAGGTGACCCCTCACCCCAAGTGTGGTTGCCACCATTAGTGACATCTCCTCTTCCACTGACTAACCTGGTATGCTGCTTTCCTCTCTAGAGAGCTCCCAAGGCTGAGCAGAAAAATGCACAGGGGTATTCTCATGATTTAGCATCTCAGAGCAGCCTGCAGCCTCTCACTGAACTCCAGGAAAGGGCTTGAATTACCTCGGAGGGCATTAAATTACATCAGCTCCACCACTATGGCCCTGGCATGGGAAAGTGGCTTGTCTTCTTGCACCTGGCACGTCCCCAGGCCAGGCAAAGCAAATGTTCTGTAGAGGAGCAACTGGAGGAGTCCCAGCTTTGGGTTCAGGCCACCAGAGTGAGCTCTTAAATGGGAAGAGAGCCAGCTCCAGGTCTCATGTCTGTGGTGGTGGCAGGAGGTTGCCCAGGCTGCAAGCTGGAGGAGAACCTCGGCGCTGTGGGACATCTGCTGCCACGGGCTGTTGTTGCCTCCTGCAATGCCTTGTGCCATAGCACTCTCCTTCACCCTGGATGAGAAGCTGGAGCTTGGGATAAACATTAACCCAACACAGAAACAACCTCCCCAGGAATGCCTCTTTCCGGGACAGCGTGCCAGGACACGGGAGCAGATCGAGTGTCTTTGCTGTGCACTAGGGCTTTTGCATGCAGCACACAGAGGTAGGAGCAGTTCAGACCAAAGCTCCTTCCAGCCCACCCAGGGCCAAAAAAGCTGCGGAGAAGAGAAGCCTCCCAGTCCCTGCCTGTTTGCAGCTCAGGGACTTACTGAGCCCACAGTGGCTTTCTGTGTGTTTGGCCACCCTCCACCAATTTGTCCTCTCAAAACCAAATAAACACTTGGTGGCCCCAAAGTCCTGCAACAAGGTGAGCTACAGATTAACTGCACATTCTGGGGGGCGGGATTGGGAGGGGGTGGAATCAAAACCATCCTTTTCAGGGTTGGAGCTGGTATCCCAAAGTTTAGATTAATGCAGAGACAGAAGGCTTAATTTAAAAAGTCATGTTATATATCCCATACAGCAAAGCTCAGCAAAGGCTGACTCTGGGGTGGAAAGACGCCCGTTTTACCCACAGGCGCCAGCACAGGCAGAGGGAGCTACTGGGCTGTGCAACCAGGTCAAACTGTTTTCCAACCACAACAGTTGTCCATGGCAGCAGACAGCAAATTATCCTTTGCACTTCATGCAGTGGTAACCTCTGCTCAAAACACCCCCGGCACTGACTGATACTCACTGCAGGTCATGCAGAGGCTTGAGGGATCTGGGAAGGGCTAAGCTAACTTCTGGGCACAGCTGGTATCCTGTGACATGCATTCCGTGCTCTTCAGTACCTCTGAAGTTCGTGGAACAGAAGGGGAGTATATGGCCCATGCTTGGCTTCCAGGAGCAGGTCTGCACAGGCCTTGCAGGTATTGCTGCATCCACCACATTTTAGTAAAGAAAGACCACAAGTGACTGGTGGTGGCATGACCAGAGGGAATGGCCCTCAGCGAATAGACATGTGGAACAAAACCAAGAGCTGGTGAAGACTCAACAGACAAGAAACTTCTAACAACCCTGAGATGTCCTTCCTTTCTAATTTCAATTAAAAATTATTTTCAGAATTTCTCATCAGGGACAACAGCTTGGTCCTTATGCCTTCTCCAGAAAAGTTTATTTTTTAATAGGTCATTATATACCACATAGACCAATGCTTATTTATATACTGTAGACATATGTCAGGCTATGGTTTGGTCTAATGCATGTTTCAAATGCTTTTTTTTAAAAAAAACATAAGGGATGGAAGAAAAGTTTTTTAAGATGCTGCAAAACGCTCTAGGAAAAATACAACTGTAAGTACACCTCTAATTTCCACGGTCTTGATTTAAAAGAGAATGTCTTTCAAAAGTCCGTAACAGTAGCAAAAATCTGTATTTTGTGCACCCATTTACATAACAGTATGAGTAAATTAGATTAGCAACATGATGTGTAAAGAAAACCTTCTGCATTTTGAGCTTCTCTAGCTAGGTGGCATTGTTTTAAATCCAGTGCATTTCTTTTGTGGTAAGACTCCAGAAACATTTTCTTCTCATCCCACACTTTCAAGGTACAGCTGTCAGTGATATGCAGGGCATCTACCTCATTCTTGTCTATCTATCCACTCTTCACAAAACTTCATTTCCTCCTTCATTACTTCCGTACTGTGTGGCTGGCCTCCACGGGTCTCTCCCAGCTCAGACTTTTATAATTCTTTGAAACTGTCTTGTTTACCCAGTTGTGCCTGAGGCAGAGGTAAGGCAGAGCTGAGACAGACCACGTGTCTCAGGTGAATCGAGGCTGGTGCTGTTTCCACTAGAGGCTGGAGGACTGAGCTACACAGGCAGGGCATCCAGCCCAGGGATGGGCGAGCCTGGGAGGCAGGGGAGAAGGCTATCAGATCCCACTCCCAGAGGGAGGCAAGGCATCTCTGTGTGCTAGACCCACGGAGGCCAGCTCCTTGGTTCAGGGGAAATTAATGTTTTTTCTAAAGAATATGTAGCTATCTTTTGTGACCTAGTCCTAATGGTCTGCAGGTTCACCCCCAGAGTGCAATATTCCATGGGTCAAACACCTTCAGTATTGGAAACTCCTACAGAAATTATGAAAGGGAGTCTGAGACAGGGATATCAATACAGAAACCCAGCACAGGAGGAGCATAACTGTGCGTTAAAGAGAGATGGCCACACACTCATCCTGGCCAAGGGTGAGGTGATCAGAAGACTCAGGTGTTCCCAGCAGTCAAAGCCTCCATAACATTATGCCCTGCCTCCAGCCATGCTGCTCTCAGCTTCACACTGAGGTGAGAGCTCCTCTTTGGAGCAAACTCACCTCTGAAAGGCATAGTGCTGCCAGAGTCAGGCCAACCCACAGATGGCTGTGCTCAAAGCTAAACAGAGGTAGCTCCCAGCATTTTCCAGCCAGGCAGGGAGACACACCTTGTGCTCCCATGGACTTCCACAGGAACCAAAATAAACTGCAGAGGCACCTCCGCTCTCCTACAACCCATTTCACTTGTCCCAGCCTGAGTTCCAGGGGAAGTCCAATCCCAGGACTTCCTCAAGCCCAACACTCAGTAACTGCAATGTTAAACACATGATCTCCTGGCAGGCTAGCCACTGCAGACACCATGCCTTCTAAGAGCAGGTTTCCTTTCTGACCAGTTCAGAACCTTTAGGTACCAACACAGGAGTGCTCTCGGTTCATTATTTCTGGTGGTTTTACTTACACATAAAGATCTCTTTCAAGCCTCCACCAGAAAAGGTAGAAGAACCCTGCCTGGTTGGGTCTTTTGCAGTATGTCAACCATAACCAAGATTTCCTATGGACCTTAAGTTGCAATCCTGAACTGCACAAGGCAAGGTGGGCTGAATGGGGAGAAGTACAGAAGAGGATTAAACTCCTTTGATACCTTCCAATCCATTACAAAGTATGGCTTGGTCCCCAAATTGTCCTATAATTACAGCCTTTACTTCCTGGGGCAGATGGAATTTCTGCTGTGACCACCTTTCCCCTCCCCCCAGCTTCATCTCTTACAGACAGTTGCTACCAAAGGCCTTCTGCCAGGTGGAAGCAAAGTGATGAGGAATTCTGTTTTTATTAAATCTCTTCTTCCTCTTCACTAACAACCTCCTTCAGGTCCTGAGCCCCCTGCTCTGCTCTCTCTTTTACATAGGCTGCCTTGATCTGTTCCAGCTCACATAGCTCTGCCTCCAGCTCTTCTCTGTGCATTGACCGCCGGTTCCTCAGCAGTTTCATGGGGAAGGGGTTTAAGTCATTGAAGGCAATGTTCATCAGCTTCCTACAATGGAAAAGACAGGTCTGGTGAACTGATCTGCTGGCTGGTAACAGATACACCAAGGGCATCCTGGGGTAGGCAAAGAGTAGGGCCTCAGATTTCAGCTCTCTGAGCTCAAAAGTCACCAAGCAGCAGCGTCTTAAAGGAATCACAGGCAATTCCTTCCCACATAAACACCAACCCAAGCAATGCTTTAAATAGCTTTAGACCACACCACCTTTTAAGGTACCAGTGTGCAGCCACCAGTCTGGAGACAGCGGATCAGATGCCAATTCTGATAGCCCCTGGGGGAGGAATATTCCCAACATTGAGCTGTTCTGGTCACAGAAATCTTCCACTCAGACACATGTTGCCATTAAAGGTTGAGAGTGGTGCTGTCTTCCCAAATACCCCAACTACAAATGACAGAAACGCAGCAAGTGGCAGCACAAGTTCCAGTCGCTGCAAAAAAAAGAAAATGGCCCAGACTTTGTGGCCTGCTCTGCTGTAGTCTACATTTGCCCAAGCCAGAAAGAATTTAAGTAGCACAATGAAGGGAAAGTCAAAAAAAGATAAAGTGATCTGTGTCCCATGGACCTGCCAATGCACATGAACCTCTCTTAACAGACTGGTCGCAACTCTTTTTAGGCTGACCTAACAGGCAAGCAAGTACAAACCCAGGATGGAAGGCTGTCTACAACCCACAGTCCTACCTGCCATCCATGATCATTCTCGTGAAAAAGCGCAGGTACTGGTAGATCTCCACACTGTCATGAATTCTTAGGATTTCCTCCTCGTTGTATTTGAAAATCGCAAGAGCATAGCGGAAAATCACCTGGAGGGTGGAAAGGTATTTGAGTTGACAAAGTCTTAGGCAGTTGAGGCACCAGGCCCTCCTGGCGTAAAACATGAGGTGGGGCACAAAGCACTGCAGTACAGGCTGGGCACTGGGCTTCTGCTCTCAACAGGCTGCATTAGGGCAGGCCTGGAGAAGCACAGAGCTAATCCCAAGAGGATGACCCCCTGTAAGCTCATTTACAACCCCAGAGCATGCCAGGTCCTCCAAAAGCATCCTCCAAATGGTTCTCCCTATCCACAAGGGCAATGCAAGACTCATGTTTTCAGATACTAACTCTCTGCCCATCCTCTGCTTCCTGTATCTGTCATACTCACAGCTGTGTTGGGATCACAGTGCAGAAGACACCATGGTCTATCAGAAAGTTATTTCATAGCAGGACTACCTGTTAAAAAGTGCCAGGGATATTGTGCCCAATATCAGGGACTAGATCTGCCTACTGGCAGCAAGTATACAAATAAGAGAGGCTGGGAGGTGTTAAGCCTCACCCCACCAAAAAGGCAGGACAGGGCATGAGGCTCTTTGACACATGTGTATGTCCATTGCCCTGCCACGATGTCTGAGAGGTGATGCAGACAGGAGGAAGCCTAGACTAAGAGTTGCACCTTAGTTCCCTCGTACAAGAAGGCATCCCACACTCGCAGGAGGATGTCGCTGACCAGGCTGTCCACAAAAACCACCAGAAACCAATTGAAGGTGATGAGTGAGACATCAATCCGATGCTGCTCAAAATGAGCCATGAGGCGAGGCAGCTTCTCTGACAGGAAGTCTTTGAAGACTCTTTGATCTACCTAAAGTTGACAAAAAAGAAAACAATGAAGTCTGAGTCAAGAGTAGTCCTTGTGTAGGAGGAGAGGAGTAGTGCAACAGGACAGTGGTCCATGCATGCCACAGTAATCACTGGTGCTGATGCACTTTATGTACTTTAAGAATGTAGAATATACTTTTAAAAGAGTAAAATATATTTTAAAAGGTAGAATCTCTCACTAGGTAAGAATAAGGTGCTGTAAAATGGTCACAATGCCCACTCAGTAGAAACAATAAATGCCTTGCTAATGAATATAACCTTGGAGAAGAACAGAAGGCTGATAATAAGGAACATCTCAGAACAGGAGGCGCCAAAAACAGCTGAAAACCAGATAGCGGCTGGATAAGACATGAAGTCAACAAAGGTTTTCAGAACTGGGGGAAAGGTAAAGGTGGCAGTGCCAGATTGCAACAATGAACTCAACTGGGGACCCAACTGGACTATCCCCTCTATGTCCCCCCCAGTACTGGAGCATGGTCCAATCAAAGGCCTTGCAACTTTAAATGAGAGACTATACTAACTGATAGAAATTGTTAAGATAAGGCCTAACCAATAATTATATTTAAGGATGTGTGTTTCTGTGTTTTCAACTATATATATATTCCTAGGAGATTTTAGGCTGGTGTGCTACCTTTGTGGATCACCACCTAGCACCCATCTCTGCAGAAATTAAATAAATAGATAGTACCTCTACTGTGTGTGTATATTGGCATCCACACACTGGGTAAACGACCCTGCTTTGGGACAACAGTGCTGCCTTCTAGCCTAACCATACCCTAGGAAGAGCAGAGAAACCTTTGTCTCCCAACACTTCAAAATTACTGAGCAGTGTACTTGTGTGCTGTACTCGGTGTGAGGTGTAGAACTGAAACAAGGCCAACAAGCAAGCAGAGATAAATACATTTTTCTCACTCAGAAGATCGTATTCCTTCCTAACCTCAAAGTCAAGAAGGAAAAGGCTGCATCGGTCTTACTGGGATTTTCTATGATGCCATGAGCATCTGATTGAATGACAGGGATTAAAATTTACCCTGGTCTGAATGTCTGCATAGGGCCCAACAGAATAACTACCTAGAATTCCTCTGACTTCACAAGCAGGATCTGACCTTCTTCCTTAGCTTCTCTTTGTGCTCTGAGTACTGTCTGTGCTCTGCTTCAGGTTGCATGAGCTGAGACATAAAAATGTAGTTGGTGAGATCCTTGACTCAGGTTTATCAAGGCTTCACCTTAGGGGAGCCATGATTTTATGAGGGGAAGTGCTAGGAGCAAGATGACAATTAGGTCCTCCCCCATGCCATATCATACTACTGTCCTGGCTGTGTCAGCCCACTTAGCTAGAGCACAGTGGTACAAACCAGACAAGTTGAAATGCGTGGTCTTTAAAATCTGCAACAGCTAAACCTTAAGCTTTCCGGCCATAGCAGAGCTTTCACTTTATCAAGTCAACCCACAAAGCATCACCCTAGACCTTCCTCTTCACGTGGGTCTTGGCTAGACTTTCAGACACCAACTATGAGACCAGTAAGTCTTTCTGAAAAAGGCTCCCTCAGCTGAGAGAGCTCAGTCTTTTCTCACCAAACACAGAGAAGCCTCTGTGTCTTCAGTCTGCCATGCTTTTCCCTGTCAATCGCTATTTGTCAAGCATTGAGCGCTGCCTATTACATCTCACAGCTAACACTACCTGCTCTGGACAGACATTATGCTATCTGCACAGTGATTTGGCAGCTTCCCCAGTCTGTGGGTTGGCCTCTCCACCAGCACACCACTGCCCCAGTCAACATTAGTCAACCAACTCAGTGGCACAATCAGTCACGCTCAGCTACAGATGCTTGTAGCCTCATCTATTGTGGGCCCACAAATAAAACCCTCTTTTCTCTGAAAGGACCACACACAATAAAGACACCAAGGTCACGGCCAGGCTCACCAGACTGGGCACTGCTGGTTGAGGGTGGTGTGGGCACACAATACAATTCCATTAACTACATGGAATTATCTTGGCTCTGTATCTGCTTGGGAGGAGGTAGTAATCTGATACAAGTCAACACATCTTGAAAACCTTGAAATCCAGCAAACCACAAGAGTAAGCAACTCATAGACCAACATTTTACATCAAATGGCCAGAGGGCTTTCTGATCTACAGGGAAGCCCAAAGCCAGAACTAACACTGTATTTGATAATGAACTGAGGAAAGTACAGTGAATATAAAAATCTTAGTATTTTCTTCCATCTGTACATGGCACTCCAAAGATCAGGTGCAGATTCCAAAGAAAGATCTGAAGGGCTACACAATAGTGCCTTCTTCATACCTAGTCCTACACCTGTTGGAGTTTGCTGCTTCACCTCTATTAGGCCCTCTTAAATAACTGCAATTAATGGGCACCTTCCTTCTGACTAACCTGACCTTCGAGGGATTACTCAGGAGTGGTGCCCAGTTTCCTAGTGATGAGGATCAATACTGCTGCTCCTGTGTGCGTAACAATTTTGTATTCTCAAATCTGCAACACCTCTGCAACGGAAGGGATTCCAAGGTGGGATCGCTGTTCTATGAGAAATCAAACACACTGCAAGCTGACTGCTCACTTTTAAACCTTCACTGTAAACCACTGTATCGGAGTCCAAGCAGATGTGAGGGTGCCCAGCTCACCTGTGATGTTATCAGTGTGTCACTGTAGTAGTCTGCTGGCATTAGGTTCTCCACAATATGGACTAGGCACCAGAAAGCACTTTCCTCGTCTTCCAGGACCAGGAGGGCAACAGCTGCCAATCTGTGATGGACAAGACATGCTGAGGCAATGCAATACTGCAGGAGGAGACTTGGCATGCCTCTTTGAGCATCCAAAAGATCAAATGTGGCAGGACAGCTGGTCAGAGAGGCAAGCGATCTGTTCTGCAGGTTTCTGAAGGAACCATGGGGCTTGTGATTTTCTTTCCCGTGTGCCTCTGTCAGCAAACAGGAAGCATCAAATTCACAACTGGTGTGGCAAAGCCAGACTCCCCAGCTAAGGGGATGTTCTGTAGATCTGCTGAAGTTAAGCAGTGTGCTGATTTTGGCTATTTCAATGTAGGAAAGAGCTCACTCAGAGATACTTCGTATTATGTGACATAGCTCACTTTACCATACATTATTCTACAGCCCACAGAATCAGAGAATGCTATGGGGTTGGAAGGGACCTCTGGAGATCATCTAGTCCAACCCCCCTGCCAAAGCAGGTCCTCCTAGAGCAGGCTGCACAGGAACGCATCCAGGCAGGTTTTGAATGTCTCCAGAGAAGGAGACTTCACCACCTTCCTGGGCAGCCTGTTCCTCGTCATGTTTAGGCAGAACTTCTTAGATTCAAGTTTGTGCCCATTTCCTCTTGTCCTCTCACTGGGCACCACTGAAAAAAGACCAGCCCCATCCTCTCAACACCCTCCCTTGAAGTATTTATAAGCATTGATCAGTTTCCCCCTCAGTCTTCTCTTCTCCAGACTAAAAAGACCCAAGTCCCTCAGCCTCTCCTTGTAAGAGAGATGCTCCATGTCCCTAATTATCTTTGTAGCCCTCTGCTGTATCCTCTCCAGCAGTTGCCTGTCCTTCTTCAACTGGGGAGCCCAGAACTGGGGACGCTCCTCCAGATGGGGAGCTCACCAGGGCAGAGTAGAGGGGCAGGATAACCTCTGGTCACACTCTTTCTGATGCACCCCAGCCATACCACTGGCCTTCCTGGCCACAGGGGCACATTGCTGGCTCATGGGCATCCTGTTGTCCACCAGGACTCCCAGGTCTTTCTCCTCAGAGCTGCTCTCCAGCAGGTCAGCCCCCAACCTGCACTGGTGCAGGGGGTTATTTCTCCCCAGGTGCAGCACCCTACACTTTCTTTTGGTGAAGTTCATCAGGTTCCTCTCTGCCCACCTCTCCAGCCTGTCCAGGTCTCGCTGTATGGTGGCACAGCCCTCTGGGGTGTCAGCCACCCCTCCCAGTTTTGTATCGTCAGCAAACTTGCTGAGGGTACACTCCATCCCTTCATCCAGGTCATTGATGAATATATTGAAGAGGACTGGACCCAGTACTGACCCCTGGGGAACACTATTTGTTATGAACCTCCAGCTGGATTCTGTGCCCCTAATCACAACCCTCTGAGCTCTGTCGTTCAGCCAGTTTTCAATCCACCTCACTGTCCATTCTTCTAATCCATACTTCCTAAGCCTACCTATGAGGATGCTGTGGGAGACTGTGTCAAAGGCCTTGCTCAAGTCAAGGCAGACAACATCCACCACCCTCCCCTCATCTCTCCAACCAGTGATGCCATCACAGAAGGCTATCAGGTTACTTCAGCTCTGACCTACTCCCTCTCAGCCAACTGGAAAGATGGTATCAAGGGCCCTCCAGAGTGGAAAACATCTTTCTGAAGACCACTCAAAGAACAACAGGAATAGCTTACATAGATTTCCCTCGTGAAAAAGTCCAACTAGAAATTCCCTTCTTGCAGCTAGTGCCCAGTGCCTCTTTTATTTGGTAGCATACTTCTAAGAAGTCTGGTTTTATCTTTCCTATAGACTTCTTCAGGAAATGAAAGAAGCTTTTACATTCCCTGAACCTATTCTTTTCCAGATAGAACAACCTGTTTCCTCAGCCTCTCCTCATGTCATTTGCTGCAACTCCCCCATCTCTAACATTTCCCAACATTTCCTACAACTCTTCTCAGCAAAAAAGGGAATCACAAAGGTGTTCTTCTGCTGAGCACATTAAGACTTGGAAATTCAGCCTCATGCTGTTATTCTGGGACTGCTTCACTCCAACTCCCATAGCTGTTTCTTCCTATTCTGTAACTATGGAGATGTCAAATAGTGCATCCTGCTGCGTGCTTGATCCCAGCAACAACACTGGGTGAAAAAAAAAGACACCAAATGCAGAGTTCTGGAGGAAACTACTTAGAGCCAGGACAGAACTCTAGAGAGGCAGGACCACGGGGTTGCTTGAATCACAGCCTGGAGTACGTGTCTAGAGGTCCCCAGTGCTATCCCATAAAGAATCAGTATACCTGGCTCCTCACCTGTTCAGTCCCTGGCAGTATCCAATGGCAGGATTATGCCAGGAGAATGCCAGCAACACCCTCCGGAGCTTGGGGATGAGCTGGGAGGTAGGAGAGGAAAAATGTTTGTTGTTGGTCATTGTGCGGGGCAGGTCGAGCTCAATCTGCCGGCAGGCAGGGTGCTCGGTGCTCCTGCTCTGCCGTAACAGCTGCTGGTAGTGGTCAGGCCGATGGCTGCAGTGTCGGCTGACAATCCACCTCCAGACCCGCTGCCGATGCTCCACTGGAATGCCGCTTCGGATCAAGCTCTTCAGCTCCGCCGAGGGGCTCAGCTCTCCAACGCTGTTCCACCTGTCACGGAGGGGCTTCTCCACTACTTCCTGGCTCCGCAGGTTGTTGGACTTTATCTCCAGGGCTTGGATTTTGGCCAAAAGTTTCCAGTCCTCAACTTCATACTCAGGTACAGTCATAAACCCATATTCATCATACTCACTGGAGGGACACAAAGCAGAGGTTAGTTTAAAGGACAGTGCTGGTACGTGTGTCAAGGTCTGCTCACTGCTTGGGGTCATCCCAGCTACAGCCTGCTGCCAGGTTCCTGTCACCCATGCGGGAGCACAGGTACTCCTTCATTTATTTCTCTGGCATGTGAGGGCCTGCCATGCCACTGTGTCAGACCCTTGAAGACAAATGAGAGCCTGCAGAATGGCATACACACACGAACTCAAGTGTAACTTTGCTCTGAGCTACAGCCCAACCTCATCAGACCTCCCTCAACAGCTCTGCTCCCCTGCCCCTAAAGGAGTATCTAGCTCAACCCATGTGCCTTCTCCCTACCATGTCCTAGTGCAGAGAAAGTTCTGCAGGAAGGGGCTGAAACAAAGGCTTTGGGTCTTCAAACCAATGAACAGAGATCCACAGTCTCTTCTGATGTCTCTCTGTACAGACTGCAAGTCTCCTACTGACTGGAAAACACCAGGAGTGCTGATAGTACAGCTCATTGAGGGTTTGTGCATCATCAGTCCATAAACTGATATACTTGTAAGATATCATCATATTCTTGACAGACAGACCAAGCCTGGCCTTGGGGTCTCATCTCCAAAGCTACTTGGAGAACCTCTAAGTCTGACCAACCAGATGAAATGGAAGCTCCTACAGAACTGGGGCACTAACTGGGCAGGAAAGCACAAACACAAAAGGTCCCCAGCAGTGCTGGTGGCAATGCTCTCTGGAGGTCTCCACTCCAGCCCTTCTTCACTGCAGGATTGTCCCCAGCACTACAATTGTGACTGTGTATGGCTGGGACTAGAAAACCCCTAAGGATGGAGATCCCCCATCTCCCAGCTGGCCTCCTCTCCTACAGAAGGAGTTTATATTCGTGTCCAGTGTTTGTCTCCCAGGCACACCATGGCTGTTGTTGCTTGCCATACTGTCTGCCTCTGCCAAGAACAATTTAGCTGTACCATCTTTAACTTCCCCTTCCTACAGTGATACGCTACAATCAGATACTCATGGTGTCCACACCACCAAATTAAAGCAGCCTCCTCAACCTCCACTCCTACCTCATGGCTCCAAGTCCCTGCTATAGAAATGTCCCTGGATCGCTTTTGCCTGTGCATTCGCCTCCACACACCTACAAGGGTATGAATGTACCCATGCTCTTGCCTCTTACCTTACAGGGTTCAAGTTAAAACCTTCTTCTGCTCCTTCTTTCACATCCCACTGGAGCGCTTCTTGGATGAGGTTCCTCACCAACTCAGAATGGGAGCTGGGAAGGTCGGGCATAGCCTCCTGCAGCTTCCGCAAGACCATCAGGTATTTGCTCTCCATCTGGCAGTTTCGGGCTTGCAGGCATGCACACTGATGGGGAAACATGACAGAATGAGTTGGCTCATTGGTGGTTCTTTCTGTGTTGCCACTGCTCTCTACTGGCCTGGTCCATACATAAAATGAAGAGTCCTGAACAGCAGGGCCCCAGAAAACACATCTGGCAGTTTTCCACAGTCAGTGGGATTGCAGCAAGGAATGAACCACCGTGGTCTATGAACCAGCACAAGCTGTAGTAGCTAGCATGTGAGAGAAGTTGCTTATTGAGTGGGAGACCTACTACCGCTCTACCTGCTTTAGCTACTGCATTGCACCAGTGAGTGGCCCTGTACTAGCCCGCTCAACTCAGGACACAACCAAAAACCACTGCAGTTGAGTTCTCTGCAGGCTTTCTCCCTTCCCCTCAGACAACTTCTCTACCCGATATTGAGCTGTCTCCTGACAAAACACACCACTCCTGGGACTGAGCTATGACCATACCATTCTCAGGATACACAGTAGGACCACAGACAAGGTGACCACACACCCCTCAGGAATCCCCGTCCCATGGCACTGGTATAAAATATTTCTCAAACACAGGAAGCCCAGCTGAGTTCAAACAGCAGGACGCTCCCTGCTACCACCATACTTCTGGGCACACAAAACAGAAAAAAGGAAGGAGGACTGTTATCCCTACTCCAGAAGTGGGGAACCAAGGCCACACAGGTGACAAGACTCACCCAATGTCTCGCAAGAAGCTCTATGAAGACTCCTGCTCAGTAGGAAGCAGCAGTTGAAAACAAGAACAAAGCAGAAACCAAAGAGAGGATTAGACTACATATAGAGGGGTCAGAAAGGAGCGTGGGATACTGTTGTAATACCACTTTAATCAGCATTTTGCCTCACATTGGGCATGTTAGTCTGATTACATCCTTTCTGGAGGTTACAGCAGTGTCAGGAATAGAGAAGAATAGTAAGTTAGGAGGGTTTCAAAGGACTAGAAAACAAACAGGTGTAAGAATAGCAATAACACTTCAGAAGCAGCTTTTTGCCTTGCTTCAGAATCCAAGACAGCGGAGACATACCCTAAAACCCAGGGAAAACCCAGAGAATAAATGCCAGCATGCACTATCAGCCTGGGTAAGTGGCTCAGGACCAGAAGGCTGGATTAGACAATGTTAGATAACTACGTTATGCACAGTTACCAGGCTAGAAATAAAAACAGAGCTTCAGAAATCATGCAAACTCTGTTGTAGGTGCAGGACCTGAGAGTGCTGCCACCTGGCAGTGCTAAACCTGGTAGAGAAATCAGGACTAGATGGAGCCAGGGCTCAGTCAGTCTGCCAGCTCTCAGGAAAATATGGGTTAAGTTTCAGCATCCTTAAGACTGAGCTTTTCAGGCATTTGACTTTAGTGAAGAATGAAAATAATAATGTCTAATTGAGAAACAAAGCAGAAAAGAAAAAAAGCCACTCTAAAGAAACACGTTAGGAAGAAAACTCATTCCTGGTGTGAATTTTGGACCAAAATCCACTCCAGTGATGACTTTGGAAAGAAATCAGTAACAGCTGTTGCCAAGGGGAAAAAAGTCATTTTGCCTTACCTTCATCAGAAGGGCCTTTTCATTCTCAGCAACACTCGTCCAGAGTCGAGTAACCTGGTGGATCTCCGAGTTCAGAAACTGGTTCTGGGTTTTGTATGCATCAATATCATCCTGCCATGAAGCAAAACAGTCACATAAGGAGAGTTTTTGAAGGGCCTGGAATGCCCTTCCAGTTCAGTTTTTAAATCCCAAGAGGAACCTCAGGTATGGATTGTGTTAAGGACAAGAAAATATCCCAACAATTTCACGTTCTGGGGAGAAGACAGGACTCCCCAGGACAAATAATGCCTACAAAGGAAATCATGGCACAACATTAAATTGAAGTGCCATGCATAGACAAGACACTTGAAAATGCTAAGTGCACTGCATGCACATGCTTAAAAAACACAGAGACATCCCAGTGATATAAAGATAGAGAAGCACTTAAATAAGACAAAGAATGTACATGATTTGTTCTGTTTTTTTAAAAAAAATTGATGCAAATCTCAGCCCCATGGCTGGCAGCAAAAGCAAACACTGTCCTACAATGCAGTAAGTGGCTCTGTGGGCACTTCTCCACCCCACGCTACATGGTCAATAGAACTGTGCCTACAGTAACATACAACAGGCTGTATTTGAAGGAACCAGGATGTAGTGTGAAACTGTTTGCAAAAAGGAAACACAGAAGAACAGAGCTAGTGAAGTCAGCAAGTAAGACAGCAGCAGTGAAACAAAAGAGAGAAAAACAGAAGAGAGAAGCAGGCATCAAATGGTGACATGAAGTAAAATAAAACAGGTTCTGAGCTGAAGGCGAAACTGATCCAGATGTTTTTGAGCACCCTATTGGCACCACCAGAGCCCCGTTCAGCCTGCTTTTTGTTTGGCAGCAGAACAACTAGCAAAAGTATATTCTGTGCTTCCTACAAGGGACACCCTCCCACTGAACCAGAAGGCACAGAAATGGGAGCCCACAAATGACCTGCGGTGTCTCACACACCTTCAGGTGCTCAATCTCCTCCTGCTGTTTATACAATGTCTCTGCAGTGACAGTGTTGGCTTCTTGCAGGGGGTCAGAGAGCTCTCGGGCCATCTGCTCTGTCAAGGCCATGATGACTTCCTGTTTGGCGTGGTTTTTCTCCATCAGAAGTTGAACATGCTCCTTGAGTTCCTGGATGTGGCTGTCCCTCAGAGTCAGCATCTGCTCCAGTTCCTTCTTTTCTTTCTCAAGAGCTTCTAGTCGACTGGTGAGATCTGCGATTTGTCTCACTTTGTGGCGCACCAGCTCCAGCCTGTCCTTATCTTCTGCTGCAGTGAGATACATGCTAGATACTCGCTTCTCCTGCTGGGCTGCCTCCAGAGCTTTGTGGAGAAGTTTAACCAGCTCCTGGAAAGGAAATGCAAAGCCATTACATCATAGCGCTCACCAGGGCAATGGCAGCATGGACAGCACAGAGCCAACCAGTAAGGAATGAACAGTGAAAGGTCCTCAGGATCTTGAAACTCTCTCCTTTCAGAAGCAAAGCTGAAGGCAGAAATCTTGAAATCACAGTGCTTCCCCAGGGGAGAAGCTCTGCTCTCAAAGCTGGGCCTGAAAGGTCTCTGCAGCAGGCAACAGATGACTTTAGGTGGGCTGCTAACAAACAAGCTGCTGCTCACACTGTCTGAATTCTGACTTCCTAGAGTCATCCTTCTTGGGAGGCCCAGCAGAGACCAGAGAAGCAGGAAGGAGGGAAATATGAAATAAATGCAGTCTGCATCTACCTGTGCTACCAGAAGGAAACTGCTGTATCCATTTTAATCTTCCCTCTGACAAAGCCCTCCCTCATGCCATCCCACATGAAGGCACAAAAGCTTGCCCCAGCAATATACTGCTTATCCAGGCTCTGCTATCTCAGCCATTCAAGGAAGCAAATCAACAATGTATCTGATTGCCCACCATGGGACCTGGCTCTCCTGCCTCTTCTGCTGGAAGAGCTACTAGCATCATTAGTGGAGAGTCTGGCATTGCTCCATACTTGTGAAGAAGAACAGTACCATTCAGGAGAGATAGCCCTTGCTTCTACAGACCCATGACTTCTACAGTCAGATCAGCTCTGCCACAGGAATCAAATCAGCCAGTATCACAGGACTGTACTTCCTACATTCACTGAGCAACAGAGATGCACCAGCAAAACACTGGCAGACCAGACTCAGATTTGTTTTACCTCCCTTTTCCATCCCCTCTCCAAGCTGCACTTCCTAGCACAATGGCTGAAGGGCGGACCATTCTCCCTTGTGCTGGGCACAGTCAGGCACATACAAAGGGGTAACTCCAGGAGCTTCAACCAGTCGCCAGCGAGTGCTTGCTGAGCACTTCTCAGCCTAATACCAAGGTGTAAGGGAGTCCCTGTGACCAGTTTCAGGGCCCTGCCCTCACAAGCAGCAGACTCTTTGACACACTCACCTTCTGTGACTTGACTTCCTCTGTGAGTGTCAGCATCTGTTGCTGTAGGACACTCACTTTATCCATTGGGTTCCTCTCCCTGGACAGTTCTTCAGGCAAGCCTGGGAAGCCACTGTTCATCCACCTGGCTTTCCTAACCCAGTTCAGCCTGGGCTCCATCCTTCCATCCTCTGGGATCCCCTCCTTAACTGAAGGGAAATAGGGTCAGTTTAGAAGGAATTGGGTTGCTACTATAGATTCCTGAGTCTTGCTAAAGGGGGACTCACAACAGCTCAGCAGACAAGACTGACACACAGGACAAGGAAAACTGACTTGCTAGGATCCACAGGGTTGAAGCACAGAGAGTAGGGATCAGCCACAAGTACCCCCAGAATAAACAAAGCTGTGATGGTTTATAATACCTGTTAACCCACCTTGCACCCTATCCATCTGTCTTGCACACAGCAAATACAAGTCACCATTGTGGAGAGGTAACTTCACAAGCATGCAGTGGAGCTGCTGAGCTTAGCCTGTGACCATGCAACAATTTAACTTCTACCTCAGAGAAATACCACTTTGGGCTGGCACCATGGATGGTATTTTTGCCTCTGCAGAAGGCTCCAGAAGTAGGAGACAGACAGATGCAGCTTGCAGCAGAGCCAAAAGAGTCAGTCTTGTGCCAATAGCACAGGAAAGGACCTGAGATAATGTGGGAAAGCTTTCATGTCCCATTATGACTTGCCACGCTCACCCTCACTTTCCTGCTGAGTCTGACTCCATGCTAGAAGACATCATACTCAAGCCAGCCCACACAACTCAGTAACAAGCACCTGCACACCCTGCCTCCACTTTTGCCTCCTGCTCTTCATGCGGGTTCTCAGGATGCTCCTGGAATTCACTGAAGCTAAAGATGTTCCCATTGTTCCCCAAGAGCTGCTTGGAGCCACAGATATTGTAGACAGTGTTTCTGAAACAAGAAGAGATTAAGACACCCTAGTGAACAGGAGAATAAATGATCGCTGCAATCAGTGCATTTTTAAACTATTCAATGCCTTACATCTCCTCATATCCCACCCCTACTCCCAAAACCTATAATCGCCTTCATGCGCCAAGAAAATTAACTGCCCATGGAACAGATGGATCTGAGGAAATCAGGAAGGTGCCACAAAATCAGTAGCACAACAGCAGTGTAAATCATCTGGGTATCTTTCCCCATGTGCTTGAGCCCTGTACATAAATGCATCAGGCTTGACAGAGGAATCAAAGGTAAAAGTAGACCAACCACATCCCTCCTTTCTTCCTTTCCCTTCTCTCTCCCCCTTCTTCTCCTCCTTCCTTCTCCCCCCTCTCTCTCCCCTCCCCTTCCCTCTTTCTCTCCCTCCCTTCCTATCCTTAGCTCACTGTGGAAATCCCCAGGTGCCAAGAAAAGCTCAGCTATCTATAGCACAGCCAAAACTGCCACAATGATCACATTTGAAGCAGCCATAGATCCTGTGCTCTGAACCGCATTTAATAACGTTGCCATAACAAACTCTGTGATGCAGTAAAGAGATTCAGGAACAAAGTTGCAATCAGACTAAGAATCAGTTTGTTACAGCTGCTGCTATCAGATATTCCTACAAACAAGAAGAGATGACTTTATAGCATCAGGTAGAATCATAAATGCACATTTTCTGTAAAACCTATACAGGAAAGAGAGAGAATTGCCTACCTCTATACAGGTCTTTTACCTTCTCCTCCTATGTTGTCCATCAGCTAGAACAAAACAAGCCCCTTGGTTTTGAGATCTACTGAAGACTCAGTGTCAGCTACTTCTTAACTGTAAATGAAGTTGGCATTTAGATATTGTTCTCCTTTTGCCTTGGTACTGTATGGCTCCACAGCATAAGACCAGACATTTCTGATCTCAGGGGACATACTGGCACATCAGATCAGCAGACCTTCATTCCCTGTAGTCTGCAGTCAGCACTGACCCAATGCAACTTTCCTACTTTTCTCTACCTCATGCTGCACCTTGTTTTTCCTCTGAGACAGCAGCAGCTCAGAGATCTGATAAACTTAGCCGAAATCAGACATGCTACTCTCATAAGACCCAGCCTGATAGTGACAGAGGCTGAAGAAATGTTCATAGAACCAGGGAAGCAATGCAATTTGCCTGAAAAGAGGCAATTGTTATTCAAACTAGCAAAAGCAAGGCCGGGGACAGGGAGAGGAGATACGATCACATCATTTTTAATCAAAGTGAGAAGGAGAGAATGCATAGCCTGCAAAATAACACACCTGACTCTGATCCTCTTTGGTCCCACAGGGGCCCTTTCTTCCTATTGGCATTAGACTGTAGCCATAGTAGTGGTGATAAAAAACTATAGCCAACCTCCCCACCAAAAACATTTGGCAGGTGCCAGGCTACCTACCATACCTGTGGCTGCTTACACATTTTTAATTATATGTAAATAAGTGGTTAGGACACACTTAAGGAGATACTGACGGGGGTTGTGTTTGTGTAACTGCCGAAGGGCTGTAACCTGGCATTCTTGTAGGCTGTGGGAATATTCACATACTTGAAACTCAGCAATGAGTAGCAACTGCGCGCTGTCAGGCCATATGACAGGTTCAAGTGCCTTTTGCTTGGAGTTCCTGCTTTAGAGAGTGCACTACATTCAAGGTCCTTTGAAACCACTGGAAATCTACCACTAGCCTACAGAGCACAGCTCAACCTGCTCGTATGCCCTTCCAAGAGTGACTTTCCACTACCTACAATGAAGAAAGCTTAACTCAGCCCTAGGTCTGCCACTAGGATCTTTGCAAAGAGAGCTAGATGATGTGAAATGCATTGGAACAAGGGGATGTGAAAGACCCTCTGGCCAGAAGTTTTTGTCATGGAATATCCTTCAAAAAGCTGCTTCATGGTTCTTCTACCTAGGTGAGAGTCCTATCACAACAAGTGACAGACAAGGAGAGCACAAAGTTGCAGGCCAGCACGTCAACTGCACTGCAGCTCTCCTCTTGCACTTACTGTATCTCTGTCCAAGGGTGCTTAAGGGAGATGTTTTGCAAAGCAGTGCATGTTTGGGGTGCCGGCAAAGATGCTGCCTTTAAACCCACTACTTCTGTTGGTGTTTTCACCGGAGGCAGAAAGTCTTCATTGTCAACACCACCTATGTAAACACAAACCAGGACACAGAAGCAAGTGAGCAAGACAGAACTCCATTGGACTTTGGCTCCTTCCGGTAACTTGGGAAGCCACAACATTTTATTACAGGTGTACATTCCACATGCAACTGGCCATGTGGAACAAAACAGCAGAGCAGGTTTCCTTTGCTCTCAGACAAATGACAGAAGGTTCCATGTACAAATAGAGTCATCTATTCAAGGACAATCAAGTGACTTCAGCCATTTGTATATGAGAATGACTAACCCTAAACAATCAAACTTTAACCATCTAAAGGAATAAGGAAGGGAGCTGTTGCTTTTTCTTTTCCCCCATCCCAAACACTGTTTGATAGTTTTACTGTGCAGACAACACTCCACAAACATGTTACCAAATTACTGCCTGCTATAGCAAAATGCCAAGGTACCTGGAACCTTTTAGAGAAGTCACTTACTAGGGAGGAGGTTACTTGTTTCAAACAAAATGTGCATCTAATCATAATGAAACAGGTGGACACCCTGCTTGTGTCCTCTGCTGATCCACCAGCCTGTGTACTCCCACTGATAGGAACACATATCTTCATCCCACCACTGCTGAAAAAAACCTTGTTTGCTGTAAATTTCATAGACCTCGCAAGAGGATGGGTATATATCAAACCTGCACACATCACATGCATGAGTAAAATCAAGAGAAAATTCATGATCATAAGATATCTGAATATTTCCAACCATGTGCTGTGGATTAGGACACTGGCCATTCACTGTCATCCATAATACAGCCAGAAGTTCCAAATATCGAGCAAGCATTGATAGTTGGCACCTGCATTTAAAAACCTGGCAAAAACCTCTGCCCACTTACAGATGAAGAACACTATTCATTACTGGGAAACTGAAAGAAAAAAAAAAAAAATAAAGGGCTGACATAACGCAACACCTACTTGTTCTGCCAGCCAGAGGCTCATTCACAAGCTGGGAGCTGCCCACAGGAAATCTGCTCTGAGCATTGCAAAATTCCCAACGTCTCATTTGTAGCTGCTGCAGCCAGTACATCGTTGCCTGCTTGCTGATTGCCTAACATAATACAAAACAGGAAAGGGAGGGGAATAATCTCATCAGCATGAGACATATCCTGAAGGGCTGACCACCACTTCACTGCCCAAGTCAGCAGGAATAAAGGCCAGCTGTGTCAAGCCTATGCTATATCCTCTGGTCCTAACACTGATTTGGGAGGACAGAGTAAATCTCGGACAGAGTGAACCTTCAGTATGGCCTTAGTAATAGAACCTCAGTGGACCACTGACCTAATTTTAAATGTTTTTTGGTTAACTATGCTCCAAAGCTAAGTTGAAATGTCACGATTACTTTAGCCAGGAATCACCGAGCTTCTTAACAGCAATACTCACAGAGATAAAAATCTAGCTAGATTGTTCCTGCTAGAACAATCATTTTAGACAGGGGAGTTCATTTCTGTTCAGCAAATTACATGTGGACTGCAGGACTCCTCAATGATTTTAATTCAGCACCTAATTTGGCTTTTACTCCTGTCAAACAGCAGCCATCTCACAGGTAAAGGAGTCCTAGTCTTGCCAAAACATTGCAAGTACTTTTGATCCAAATGGTAACAGTCCAGGCTGGGAGGACTAAAATGAAACTCAAGCTAAAAGGTATCCTAGCAGAGATGTGTCTATCCTGATTGGGAATGTTTCTTAACAGCTCCCCCCCGAGGATGCTGGCCCTTACCTTCAAAGTAAAAACTCTGCTTGGTGTTCTGATCTCAAAAACCCCTTCCCCATTTTCCACCTTGCAGTCAAAGGTAGCACTGGCGATATCGATAGACCCCAAAGGGTTGATGTCCTGTGCAGTTCTGTAGTATAGTAAATGACATTTGTTTTCATCGTAAAAGAACCAGCGAGACTTCCACGTCTTGATTGGCCCCTTGATGCCCAGCTTATTTAAATAGCCACAGAGTTTTTTTCTGGGTGTTTCTCTGCTGGGTTTCAGCTGTACGTTTTCCAGTTCTCCAGAAGAGGAATGCATGTCTTTCTCTTTCACTGAGGCTCCGTTGCTGCTGTTATTGTCCGGATTTGACTCCGCTAAATTGCCTGAAGCGGCAAGGGGACAAGCTCCACTTCCCAGCCCTTTCTTCATCTCTTTCAGGAAATATACTCAGAATTGAATTGAAACAGGAATTTCTCTAGGTAAATAAGTAACAGCAGATCCCGACTACACCATCATTGTTATAGAACCTGCAGCAAATGAAAAAGGAGGAACAAGCTCAGGTCTGGCATACAACCAAAACCATTCCCTAGCTTTCAAACTGCCCAGCCAAGGTCCCTGATTTTGACTTTTAGTCATTGCTCCCTGAACTCCTTGGCTCAGATGACCTCTATATATCTGATTTCAGGTAAGTGTATCCTGGCATTCGCACTGAATGTTCAGCTAGTATTTTAAACATTGGTCTGGAGAAAAATGTAGCCTTTTTGCAGCACCCTTATAATAATTTGTGTCAGTTAAGGATTGCTGTTAAAAAGCTGCATGCTATGTGTTCGCTCTCCATCCAGTAGGCCTCATATGATGCATTATGCATGAGAGAAAATAATTCTGTGATCCTTGAAAAGGAGACTTGATTGCTTAGGGGCCACAGTAACTGCTGGGTTCCCAAGAGGAACGCAATATGCAAGAGAAAAACAGAAAAATGAGGCTGGAAGGGATCTGTGGAGATCTCTAGTCATACTTCCCTCCTGGAGAAGCAGCTGACTTCAAAGCCATAGCCAGCTATTCAGGCTGATATTCAGACGAATTTTGTTCATATGCATGGATGGCAATCCTGCCACGTTTCTGGGCACTTTTTCAAGTGCTTAACTACATGGCAGGTATGGTTTTTTTGCTCAGAACTCCAGACACCCATGGCCCTTGTACAAAGAAAACTAATAACACTCCAGAAAAACACCTATAAATAATTTCCTACATGTTTTTCTTAAGTAAAAACATGGTATAAAGATCAAGAAAGGAATAGAATATGAGAGACTTCAGTTCAGCCGCTAACATACCTGAAGCAAATATGTAAGCAGATAAATTGTCACAGCGTTACATTAGTGGGAATCCAACTGCAGACACAGAACCATTGAACACGACAGCCAGCTGTGTGACAAGAGATGAATAGAGATTAATACAGCGGAGCACACAGAGATGTTGCCCAAGCTCATGCTCTTAGGAACGACTTATCCTTATCATTGAAAAAAGCTTACCCATCCTGGGGCTGGCTAAGACCCATCACTGCTGCGCACTCCTGTTCCCACATTAGCTTTTTACACAACTATCGATAACGTTCACTCTTTTTGGACAGCTACTTAGCTTTTCTTTTAGTTCCCTCCCCTGACACCACATACCCTGCTGCTCAATGCATTCACAAATGCTAGGAAGAAGCACCTTTCATGAAGGTGCTGCCTCAGCTAAGCTTCTGAAACACCCAAAAGCTTCATTTCCAAGCTAGTTTTGCCTTGTACAAAGGAACAATCATCAGGAGGAAGCAACCGTCTCAACTCTCCCTAACAGACCATGGGGCTTTTATGGCAGTACCAGTGTAAGAACCTCCTGTACCATCTGAAGACTCCATCACACTTTTGCCTCTTGCAGCACGATGGTCCATGAACAGGATTAAGTAAGCATTTTGGGTTCAAGCACCAAGTTACAAGGACTCATGTCAGATCTGCATTGCAAAGCACTCTAGAGAAGATCTCACCTCCTTAAAAGAAGCGATGACCCTGGAAGTCACAGTCTCCTAGTGTAGAATTACTGCTGCAGGCACCACCGAGCAGGTAACTGCAGACTCCAAAACAAACCAAAGAGCAAAAGAAGAGGGGCTTCTGCCTCACGTTTCCTTCGGTCCAGTTCCTTTTCCTTCGGCCCGCTGAAGAACTGTCTGAAAGAGATGAAAGCAGCTGAGAAGCTGAAAGCAGCTCCGACACTGACTCATCAATGAAAAGAGAAGATGAGGGTGAACCCTGCACAGACCTTTCTGGAGCTGCTGGTGCGAGCAGCACAAGACGGACCCCCCCCCTCCCCCGCACCTCCCCCAGCGCCGCAGAAGCACCTCCCAGCCCAGCTGCAGGGTGCCAGGGCACAAGCCAAGGCTGCTGGAGCCTGGCACAGGGCTGCGCTGCCCGGCGCGGCGGGGACCGGACCCTGGTACCGCTTGTACCGACCGGCCCGGGGCGGGGGGATCCGGAGAACGGGCGGGGGTGGGGAGGTG
Source organism: Calidris pugnax (assembly GCF_001431845.1). Lineage (NCBI taxonomy): Eukaryota > Metazoa > Chordata > Aves > Charadriiformes > Scolopacidae > Calidris > Calidris pugnax. The sequence goes on from NW_015091151.1 coordinate 109,568, forward strand.
CGGGGACCCGCCGCTCCGGACGGGGGTATCTTCTCCGACCCCACCGGCTGCTCCTTCCCCACCGGCTGCGGCCGCCGCCGCTTCCTGGCAGGGACCGGCGGGGCGGAGCACGGCGCAGCCCCGGGGAGGGCGGCGGGACGGAGGGAGCCGAGGAAAAGCGGGTGCGAGGCGGAAGACGCAAAACAAAAAAAACAAAACAAAACAAAAAACCAAAGAACACTATAAAAAAAGGGCATATCAGCCGAGTGTCGGTAAGAAAATGATTCACCGGGGTGATGCGGCGCATTGACAGCAAGCCCAGAGGGGGGAACTTGGGCTGGAGGGGACCAGCAGGTCCCATCTGCTTGGGAGGGATGTGCCCCAAACCTGCCAAACTGCCGGGGCAGTGGATGCGGGCTCGCTGCTCACCAGACCCCCGCAGCGTGAGAGCCACTGCCGTGCAGCCAGCTGGGGCAAATCGGGCAAGGCAAGCAAGTTTCACCAGGTAAACATGATGGTGCCACGGGAGACCGGAGGCCGGTAGGATCAAGCTGGGCGAAAATGGTCAAGACTGAAAAAGCCCCCAAAAGAGATACTGCAGGGAACAGGGAGTTCTGTTCCCCAGGGGGGAATCCCAAAAGGGATACTGCAGGAGGAACAGAGACTGCCGTAAGCCTGCAGGGCAGGTCCCGGGGGAGAACAGGGGATGGGACACACAGCACTGCCAGGCTCACACTCTCTCTGGCAGCTGTTCCAGCTGGCCTGGGAAGGCACTTCTTATGTCTTGTCCCCAGGATAAAGAGCCTGTATGGCTTGGACTTTCTCTGTGTGCAGTGATGGCTGAGCTTTGATGATATGACTCATTTCCACTGGTCTCAAGAAACCCTGAAGTTCAGCCAACTTTACCAAGTTCCATCACCAACTCTAGCCAAGTTTATTAGCAGAGCAGCAAGAAGCAAAAATGTCCACGTATGGTGGCCTGTCCTTCCACTGGCCTAAGCTCCACAACTGCAGCACACATTAAGCTGATTACAGCATGCAAACGCTATACATTTCCATTGCCAAAACCAATTTGTCACAAATCCAGCTTGCACAGCACATGGCTATCGAGACTGGGTAAGTGCTGATGGAGTCTAGCCCCCCCTAAGCAAAAGGGGAAAGTGTGAAGGTTATACCTGTGGTTGCATGAAGTCCTTCTCCTCCCCCCTCATCTGCAGCTGGAGGGAGAGGACCGAGTGTGACAAAAATGGTGCTATCAGGACAGCAGTGGCCTGTCTATGTGTCCGCTGCCCTGGAAGTGCCTTAAACCTCAAGTTCTCAACTGGTTAGTACCAGCACGCCTGCAAAATAAACATCCTTCTTCCAGCATTACCCTGGCACGGGCACAACCACACCAGGAACTGAGCTGGTGAAAACTCGAAAGCACTTTTGAGTTTTGTTGTGTGGGCCACAACCCCGGGCGGCTTCCAGCACCCAGCACAGGCTGCGTGACTCAGGAAGGGGACGGCGGTGGCGAGGCAGCACAGGCAGAGCGCGGGGGGTGCCTGCCATGCTGCCCCCACGCACCCACCCGCTCCCCGAGAAACCCGGCCTGACACGGGCACGGAGCGCCGGGCCCTTCACCCCGCACAGCCCCCTGTGCCACAGCGGGCCAGGAGGGATGCTCGGGGAGGGGACGAGCGAGAGACCTGACAGGAGCGGGAGGCGACAGCAAGCCGTCTGCGCCCAACACGGGCGACGCCGAGAGCTCGGCCTGGCGCTGGCGGCACCGCCGGGCACGCCATTTCCCGGTGGCAGCCCGCAGCGGGAAGGCTCTGGTGCCTCCGGGAGCCCTCGGGAAGGGTTTGATGCGAGGGCCGCGGTGCGAAGGGCCAGATGCCGGCGGCCAGGCCCGCCGCGGCTCCCGTGGGGAGCCCCCGCCTTCG